>NC_137804.1:12140123-12471723 GCF_963383645.1 Muscardinus avellanarius
TGAAAGAAAACAACTTCCAGCCAAAAATTTCCTACCCAGCAAAACTTTCTATCAAATTAGATGGAGAAATAAGAAGCTTCCATGACAAACAGAAACTGAAGGAATTTTTGTCTTCAAAACCAGCACTAGAGAAAATACTCAAAGAGATTAACTACAAAGAAGAAATAGGTAACACACACCAGAACCAGAGAAACAAGAGTTTCCATCCAACAGTCAACTAAGATAGGTTATCTGTGGAGATTCATTACTTATGTTAGTCTTTTACCTATCTCTAAATGGTATTGTTTGCCTTTATTGTTGTTAATTTTTAGGATTTCTAGTTGGAATATTAATATACCTTCAGATATAGCATTTGGAAATATTTTATCCCATTCTATTAGTAACTGTTAACTCTGTTTACATTGTCTTTGGATATACAATATTTTTTTTATTTTTTAGGGAGTTTGTATACTCTTCTGTTGCCTGTGCCATTGAAATCATATCCAAGAAATCACTGCCAATTTCAGTGTTGTGAGGTGTTATGACCCAGATTTTCTCCTAAAAGTTTATAGTCTTAAGATTTATATTTAGGTCTTTTATCTATTTTGAGTTAATATTTGTATATGGGATTAGGTAAGGGTCCAACTTTATTCTTTTCCATGTAATTATTATTTTTCAACAATATTTAGTTAAAAGATTATTATTTCTACCACCAAATGTTCGTGGAAACCTTGTCAAAAATAACTTGACAATATAGGGAAGAATTTAGCTCTGGGCTTTTATTTAATTCCAATGGTTTATATATCTGCCTTTATTGTAGCTTTATATGGTTTGAAATCAGAAAATATATATCTTCTAGCTTTGTTCTTTTTCAAGATCATTTTGAGTATCTAGCGTCCATATTCCATATTAGGATAGAGTTTTTTTCTGAAAAATAAATATATAAATATATGATAGTTTCACCTAAAAAAAATAGAAAAAAAATATTCTCTGGTAAGAAAGAAAGTAAAAAGAAATATTGAAATGTTATCTTTAAGTCATCAAAAGCTTGGTATCAGACAAATGAAACTGTTATGTGAGATTATCATTTTTAATTTTGGATAAATTGCTATTATACTAGATGTCAACCACTAAGCCAAGCATGGAAGGGAGGGATGGGGAGAGAATGGGGTGGGGATCGGGTGGGGGCTGACTGGGCGATGTGTGCATGTATGTCTACAAAAGTTTGTATCCCACTATGATGTATGAATACAGTGCACCAATTAAAAAAATAAAAACAAAACAAAAATAAAATAAAATACTTTCCCCAAGAGATCCTTACCCTGTTTATTCCTCTCATTGACATTATATACATATTCTTAACCTTCACCATATGGAATTTTAAAAGCAGGTAATTATCACAGTTGAAAAATATTTAGGCTAAAAGGTACTGGTAATGAATCAATTTTTCAAACAGCATATTTTCTTCCTTTTGATTTTAAGAGTACCTTAGGGAGCATTCATTTATGAATTAGCCAGTTTCATGGAGAAAAAAAAATCTGAAATATCAGCTTCAAAGAATAGCAAATTTTAAAGGGTACTGATTCCCTCTGTATTGCAAGTTAGAGAAAAATCTTCAATTTTTTTCTTCGGGTTTGCTACACCCAATTTTTTTTTTCAAATTATCTCCACTTGTCCTAATCTCCACTCTTCTCTCCTCATTTATTCCATCAAACTGCTCAAAAGCTGTGCATATTTACCACCAGATAATTCAGATCTACAGAGAAAATAAGCACACATGCAAAAATCATCTCTTTAACATGTGCAGAGGGGAATCAATAACAAAAGTGCTTCATTTTTCATCTTTCTGTTTAATACTTATATTAAAGAATATTTTTGTGCAGAATATAGAAATCTATCCTACAAATACAGAAGCATATATGCCCATGTTCCCACATGCTTAACCTCTCTCAAAAACTTCTATACACAAATTCTACTTTCTATATAACAGGGATAGTAATCCTTAAGACTACAGACTTCCATATATTAAATTTGCAATTATCACCGGGCGTGGTGGCGAACGCTTGTAATCCCCGCGCTTGGGAGGCAGAGACAGGAGGATGGCGCAGGTTCAAAGCCAGCCGTGCCCGCTGGCTTAGGAGACCCTGTTTCCAAATAAAAATGTAAAAATAGGTCTGGGAGTGTAGCCTGGAGATAGAAGGGCTTCCAGGAACCCCAGTACCACCAAATTAATTAATTAACTAATTAATTAATTTGCAATTATTTTGGAGGAATTAAATAATGGAAGTTTATGCATAAAAAGTTGGCTATAAAAATAACTGAAGTATTCTATAATTTGGGGGTTATGATGGGGAATATAATTTTGGGTGGGATATATTTTAGTTTACGTCAGAGAAAAAAGTCTATTTTCAGTTGCATTAAGCATCACTATATCCTAGAGTGGAAATCATTTAAAAATCATTGATAGCTGGGCATGGTGCTCACACTTTTAGTCTCAGTACCTGAGAGGCTAATCACAGTCTCAAAGCCAGCTTCAGCAACTTAGTGAGGCTCTCAAAAACCTACAGAGACCCTGTTTCTAAATACAAAATAAAATGAAGCTGGAGGTTAGCTCAGTGGTAGAATGTTCCTAGATTCAAACTCTAGCACCGAAACATCAATCAGTCAATCAATCAATCATTGCTAAACTAATTGAGTTCTTTATTCCTCAGAACAAATTTCCAAAAGGACCTCTGTTAGGCAAAATCTTGCTGATCTGCTTTCTACATACAACCTAGATCAGCGTTATTGAATGCTTTATTTTATGTTATCTTGTCATTAATTACATAATTATCTCTAACCCTTAATCCATATGGGTTCATGATATTTCAGAAACACAGTAGATTTTTCTAATGATTTCAAGACTGCAAGAAAGTAAAGTTCCTAAACCTGGAATGTAGAGTCTAACCTTCTGAAATATTCTTCTATAGCACCATATACTGCCAAAAAATAAATCAAAATGCATTAAAGACATAAAAGAGAAGGAAGAGAATGAAGAGAAGGAAAATTTTATTTCCTTGCCAAGTGAGAGAAGACAGGCACAGAATAGTTAGAAGGCAGAAGACAGAAGCCTAAAGGTTTTGCAAGTACTAGAATGGTAGGGGAGTGATTGGGGCAATGAAGCTACAGCTAATTAAGAATTTCAAGCTGAAACTCTGATTGTTATGCTTCGATATAAAATGTCCCCTTAAGAGCTCATGTATTAACATCAGGGCTCATGTAATTAAGTCATGGGGGTTGTAATCTCATCAGTGGATATATCCACTGCAATGGGTTTGTGGGTATTAATCTAGGTATGTGGGGTGTGACTGGAGAAGGTGGGTCCCTGAGGTTGTTGCCTTAGGGACTGTGCTTAGGTGTTTAAATCCCTTTGCTCTCTGCTTTATCCTGGTTCTGGCCTTTATGATGTGAGAGCATTGTCCTCTCCCTCTCTCTCCCCTTACTACCACCTTACCCTGAGCTCCACAGACCCAGCCTGACATGAACTAAATCCTGAACTCTCCAATAACTATGAACAAATAAATCTCCCTTTCTCCAAATTGTTTGGGATAACAGCAATAAGATTGTTGACCAAGACAGTGAATTACAAACAACATGAGTCTGTGAGTCTACAAACAGTTAAATTAAATCTCCCGTGAATGTCTGTGGTTAGATTCAAAGAGGGTGGCATACTGTAGACACTCCAGAGTTTTAGGTCCTGTAACATCTTTAGTTATGATGAAATACAGCATTCTCACACAAACACATCTGCATAACATTGACAGTGAAATAATTATGCGATAATTCTGAAGTAGTAAAACATATCCATGAGGAGCTGGGCTCTAGAGACTGTCTTGGGCATGAAGTGTAGCCCCACCACTCATTAGCTGCTTGACATCGGATATAAAACAGAGAGATAATGCAGTCTCTCTCTGTTTTAATATCCTCATCTCTGAAACAAGGATAATAAAAGTACATCCTTGACATGGTGGTGGCAAGGAATACAGTCATTAATACATGCCACCATATTCATTTCTAAATAAATACGAGACATCACTAAAGGTAGCTTCCCCGTGGGAACCAGAAAAAGTTGTTGATGGATACGCCTTGTCATTTTTCTGTCTTCCACAAGAGAGAGAGATTCTGGATTGGGAAGTGATAAAAATATTCATTTAACATTGATTGATTCACTCAAAACCTTTGCATTTGTGGAGCATCTATCAGTGCCTACAACTTCACTTAATCTGGCAGAACTCACAGCCTAAGAGAAGAACAGACACAGAGGGAAGTAAGAATTTGTGTTGGTGGAGAAAAAATAATACATTATGGAAAAATCACTGGTTTATTTCACTCTTTTGCCATTGAAATGGTCAAGGTAGGTAATTCTTCCATTTTTCTTCAAAATCTTGAACTTAGCTATAAACAAGAGACACTAAGACAAAATTTAAGGATTCGAATACCCACAAAGTAATAATTTTTCCCCATTTAGCTCATATTTTAAGAACCTTATTTTTATAGGCATTGCAAAAACATGTATTTCTGCTATAATAGCAAATATACTTCCCAGAAAAAAATAAGCACCTGCATATTAAAATTACAATTTTATGATTAAAATAGTAAATTTGGAGCAAGCCCATAAAAATTATGAAACTTTGGAAATAGAAGTTTAAAACACAATAAAAATCAAATAAAAATACTAGCACAATTAAACATTTAACACAATTGGGTCCTCCATACTTTTATAAGCCCTATACCTTAAGATTTGTGCTCCACTCAGAAAAATAGATTTTTGAAAATATTTGTTTTTGATAGACCTCAGTTTGATCAAAATTAAAACTATAATACAATAGCACCTCTACATCCACTGTTTTTATTAAAAAGGGGGAAATGTGTTTGTAACATCTTTATCTGTACTTGCAATCTCTCCCAATAATTTATCATGGTGCAAAGTCTTGAAGCCATTAGAAACAAAAATCAAAAACCAAGCTATTTCCTTTTTTAAAGGAAGTTACATAGGGAAGATTTTAGTCTTTTCTTAAAGATCTATACACATTGCTAAATTTTCCTTTTTAACTATAAGATAGCTTCCATCTGATCATTTCAAAACATTCATATGCGAATTTTCTCTCCGTGTTAATCAAACTTTCTGTTATTCTGACATCATCAGACATCACCAACTCACATTAAGAAATAAACTTTACTCCAGAACAAGCCAGGACTAGGCACAATCCCAAATCTCAAAGAACTCACAATTTAGTAGGAAAAGTCATCACATAAACTGAGATTGGACTGCTTTGAAATGCTGCTTTATTAATGAAGTGTAAGAAGATATCATGATAGACAGTGATTAATGTTCTGTAGCTAATTTTAAAAGATTTCTCAGGATAAAAAGCATGAGGAAAAGTATCTGGGAAGGCATTTTAAGAATAGGCAACTGAAAATGCAAAGATGTAAATTCACTTCTCAGAGAACATGAAAAGCCACATAGAGATTTTCTTATTCTTCAGCAATTTTTGATACTTTATTCATCAATACTATGGCTCTAATAATCATTGAGAACTTGTGAGCCAATTAATCAAACTCAGTTTCTCCATCTCTGTGTGTAGATGTGAAGTTGATGCTTTTGGAGAATTAAAATAAGATGGTATTTTATTTTATTCCCCACTCCCCCCACCAAAAACAACACAGTTTCTCAGCTGGATTTGACTACCCTCCTAGGTAATGAATCTTAAATATTTATTACAAAGAGTAAATAACAGAACTCCACTTAAAGAGGAAAATATATTTTTTCGGGGGGGGGGGTATGGTTATATTGGGATAGGAGCTACATAAACCAGGGGACACATTGGTTGGTAGAAACCAATACCATAAAAGGTGAATGATGTTTTCATGAGCTAAGCAGAGGATTTTAGCCTGGCTTGCAGAAGAACCAGCAAAATGCTAACCTATAGAACTATATAATGGTGGTTATGGTAAGAAAAAAAAGTATATAGAGAGATTTTTATTAGCATATCTTAGTCATTTCTTCCTGGTATCTAATATAACCTTTCCCCATAACCCTTTAAACAAGTAATACAAGTTCCTCATTTATAAATTCTTTGGTGAAGAGATCAAAGAAAAGTTCCATATTTGTGTCAACCTCAATGGAGAAAACAAAAATTCCCATACCCACCTAATGAGAGCACTGATAAGAGAGAACATTTAGGAACTCGCTACCTCCAAAAATCTAATTGCTCACATGTTGAAATCAATCTTATCTCAACTGGAAAAACCCAGGAGGCCCCAGCTAGCATGAAAATCTTTGATCTTGGCTTAACTTTTCATATTCTATGTGTTCTTCTTACTGATGGCAGCAATATCCTTTGCCTGGATTTGAGATCAGACCCTGGATGTGTTCTTTGGGTGGCCATTTTCCCAGAATGTATTATGATGAATAATTTTGTTTTTTAGACAGTGCTCCCAGAGAAAAGCCTTTTGCTTTTAGGTAATCTGTGAGTGAGATGGCTTTAAAAGACCAGGGGCTGGAGCTAGAGGATGCACGGTGCCTGAGTGTACAGGCTTGGATGGGCTGAGGGGAGGACAGGGATCTTGTCCTAACTCAGGTCTCCTTGGGATTCTGGATTATAGAATCCCAAAGCTAAGGGGTGTGTTTATAATAACAGGCAGATAAAAAGAACAAGAGGTCATAGGGAGAGATAGGAAAAGCAGTTTGAGAAAAGAGTGAGAGAACACCACAGAAAATATTTCCTGTGGAAAAGATGAGAATTTCATTGAAGAATAATGTTTAGAAAAGTACACTCCTCCTAAGTGTATAGTTTAGAAGTATTTTGTAACTGAACACACACTGTGAAAGCAGCATCCTACTTAAGAAACCAGAGAGAGCTTCCCTTATGGTCCTTCCTAAGAATTACTCCCCCAAAATAAATTCTAATGTTATAGATTTTTTTTTCTTTTTTAACATTTCCATACTTTGAATAAATGGAGTAAAAAAAAAGTGTAGTCTTTTAGAAACTGCTCCTGTCACTGGACATTTGGCTAGTGACCTGTATCCACGTCTTTGCTTAGACTTTAAGTCAGTGATTTTCCCTGCTACATGCTATTTGATTATGTGGGGATTTGGAGAGATTTTAGTTTAGGGTATAAAGTAAAGGAAATTTTCCTTCCTTTCTTAAGGTTCAAGTCTTTAAGTATACTGAAAGACACTGGCAATAGATTAACAGAGGGGCAAAACACACCCATGTACTAATGTGCATGAGGGGTATGATGGAAGGTAGTGCCCACTATCAGTAAAGTTCTGAAAATAATACACCCTCTTCTTGGGAGGGAGGAAGGGGGAGGGAAAGAGATAAAGCAGAGAGAGAGAGAGAGAGAGAGAGAGAGAGAGAGAGAGAGAGAGAGAGAGGAGATGGTAGGTTATTTTGAGGACTAAAAGCAATTTTTAAGGTGGTCAGATATTTCCAAAGAACAAATAAAGAAGTTTAAATGATTCTTGTAAAAGCCAAATGGGATCAAAGAATGGACACTAGCTTCTGAGTCTGTGGAAGTGTCTAGGTATAGTGACATCCTCAGTCTGGCTTCGTGCAAACTGGGTAGACCTCTCAGGTTAGTGTAGTCTGAGGGGTTAGAAAATCCAAGGCAATCGTGGCCCCTCTAGAGGAGCTTCAGTGAGCAAATATCAGAAAGAACATTCCACCTTGTGCTTGTAGAGAAAAGTGA
Source organism: Muscardinus avellanarius (assembly GCF_963383645.1). Classification (NCBI taxonomy): domain Eukaryota; kingdom Metazoa; phylum Chordata; class Mammalia; order Rodentia; family Gliridae; genus Muscardinus; species Muscardinus avellanarius. The sequence goes on from NC_137804.1 coordinate 12,147,837, forward strand.
AAGTCAGAAAGACCTTGGTTCCGAGTCTGATTCTAAGGCCTTTCGGTTTTAATTATCTCAGAGTGTTATGCATGTCAAAGCTCCATAGGGATGTCATTTTCTGAGCCCCAACAGGGATCACCATGAATAAAACTTCCATAGACATTCTAGGGCAGACCTTTGTGAACACATGTGTTCATTTCTATCCCTCTAAATTAATTTTCTGGGTTGTGGCATAGGCTTGTGTTCAGTTTTAATAGATATTGACAAAGAATTGTCCATGTGGTTGGGAAAATCAATTTGTATTCCCATCAGCAGTGATTGAAAGGTTTATTAATCCACATCCTCTTAGGCATGTATGATTTTGTATCTTTTTATTTTTATTTTGTGTGAGTAGGGAAGAGTGGGATACTGGGGACTGAACTCAAGAGCATTCTGCCTCTGAAATATACTCCTACCCTTTTATTTATTGACTTATTTTAAAATAGGATCTCATTAAGTTGCTGAGACTATCCTCAAACTTGTACTCCGCATGCCTCAGCCTCCCCAAATACTGGGGCATCTTGTTATTTTAGATACCTATCAAAGGGTACCTATCAAAGGCAATCAGAATATGCCACCTGAAATTAGGCCATTTTAGTACAAGGATTATTGTGAGCTGAAGACAATTAAGAAATAGCAAATATGAGGGTTCCCTATACTACTTCTGAATGCCTAAAACAGGGCATAAATTTTCTTTGTCTTTGGGGTGGGGTGGAACCCTTCTACCTCCGGGCTACACTCCCAGCCCTATTTTTACATTTTTTATTTGGAAACAGGGTCTCCTAAGCCAGGGAGGCTGGCTTTGAACCTGTGCGATCCTCCTGTCTCCGCCTCCCAAGCTCAGGGATTACAAGCGTGCGCCACCACACCTGGCTATAAATTTTCTCTTTTTAAGATATTCCTCCTCCCCTCTTCTATGCCAGGTAAAGGAACATACCTCCCATCACCCCATCACGGATGGAGGAAGGTCAGAGCCAAACTGAGAGTGCATAAACAAACCGTACTAAAATAGCACTTACTGTTGACTAGCTTCCCACCCCCCCCCCGCCCCTAATGTCGACTTTCCTATAACTTATGGCATCTAGAAATTCAAACCTCCTTTTCCTTATTAACTAATTTCTCCACTTTATTGCCGATTGTGCAAATGATGGATATGCTAACAAGTCTTACTACTTAAGTGTTTCCATTTCTTTTCTGTATATGAAATAAACACTTTCTCCTGCTAATATTTCTTTTTAGTTTAATTCACAGGCCCCAACTACTAAACTTAAAGGGGTTCATGAAATGATTGTTCCTCCCCTATAAGATGGTGTAATATACCATTGTGGTTTCCATTTGTATGTTTATGTTAAGTATTGAATTGAAATACTTTTTTCACAAATTTGTTGTCCACTGAGATATCCTTTATTGCTAAGTGTCTGTTCAAGTCTTTTGCCCATTTTTCTATTGGAGTATTGTCTTTTTCTGACTTAATTGTAAATATCCCCTATATAGTCTGGATATAGGTCATCTGTCATCTACATATAGACTTTAAATATAAATATATTCTATCACTCTAGGTTATTTTTGTCACATTTTAACTTAAATTGCAGCTTCTAAATGTCTGAAAATAATAGATTCATTGTTAAAATCAGGAAAAAGAGAATCTGTCATAGAGACAGAGTGAGAGAGAGAGACAGAGAGAGACAGACACAGAGAGAAACAGAGACAGAGACAGAGAGATGAGAGAATATGTCAAAAGACAACAATGGAAGAAAAATAAAACTATCAATTGTATGTTTAACAATTTCAATGAAATAGTCACACATCCATGGCCCTACTAGTCCCCTAAAAAGCCCTCTCATTTTACAGAACACAAAGTATGAAAAATCTTCAAAGTACCCACAAGCGTACCCTACGCCTGGGTAACTTCCCTGAATCAGCCAGCCTAGTAAATTGCTCACCAAATTTTGAAATCAGGCCATATGTTGCCCAAAGCCCAGTGCTGCTAACATGATGTTTGCCTACCCAGCTTGGTTTCTTTCCTGTAGCAGCACAATATGTAATAGCCAAAATATGGAACCAACCCAGATCACCATCAACAGATGAATGGATAGCAAAACTGTGGGAAATACAAACAATGGAATTCTATTCAGCCATAAAGAAGAACAAAATTATGTCATTTGCAAGGAGATGGAAAGCCCTGGAGAACATTATGTTAAGTGAGATCAGCCAAGCACAGAAGGAGAAGATACATATGTTTCCTCTAATATGCCCAAACTAGGAAACACAAAGAATTCCAGTGGGACTCCAGTTATTGAAGGGGAAATACTAGCTAAGTTTGGATGGTAAGATAGGAGAGGAGGAAGGTCGGTCTTGATTAATGAGGGTCTACACCTGAACATGTGTAAAATTATGAATAAGTCATGGTTAACCTGGACAGCCATTGGTGGGAGGGGGGAAAGGAAAACGGGGGCGGGGAGGAGAGGGCATCAAATATAGTGTAAATGTATACTATTTACGTTCAATAAAAAAATTGTTTAAATTTAAAAAAATTTAAAAAATAAATAAAAATTTGAATACTTTCCATAAAAAAAAAAAGATGTCTACCACATTGGAAGTCACAAATGCTCAGGCTCATTTATTCCTTTGCCGTAGCAAAGCTGAAAAGCATCATTTCCCACAATATTTCCAAGGGGGCTGCTGTCCAGTGAGTTTCCTGTGACCTTGTTTGCAACTAGCTCACTACTAGGGTTTTGATAATTGCTTCTTGGATAAATGGATAAACCCAGAAATGAATGCACGCCTGCATACAAAAGGGACAAGCGGAATCCCCATGTTGAGCTCCTGCGAAAGCTGTGGCCAGCGATGAAATGGGTTTCTCAGTATCCTCAGGTGTCATGAAAATTCAGGATTTAGATGCACAAGAAGACAACACCAGGCAACTTGTTGAAGCCGCCACTTCTGAGACTAACCTCTGTGCTCACAAAAATTGGTGAGTGAAACAGGTACAGCAATAAAATGTGCCATGGGTCATGGCGTGTGTAGTGCCAGCAAAACAGAGCAGGGCATTTTAAGATCTGGGAGGAGATAGAGGAGGAAGCTAGCTTCAGTTCTGTTCGGCAAAGAGAGAAAAGGAAACTACCAAATAAATGGGCCTTGCAAGAAACAGACGGTCCTAATGTAGCTCATTCCCCCGAAATGTCACACATGTATATTCCAAGGTATAAGAGCTAGATCTTTACTTTAAAATAACTACGCACCCTGTATCCTGGCACAGCAAAAGCTAATGAGATTGCACAGAGCACTATGATGGTGAGAAGCATTGCAGTTTTGGCCAGCCAGTCTAGAGGGAAACCTGAGACTGCATAATTTATTTTTATTTCTTATTTATTTATTTTTTGTGGCACTGGGGATTATCCTGGAGCATTCTACCTCTGAGCTATACCTTCTGCCCTATTTCTTTTTCATTCTTTCTTCCTTTCTTTCTTTTTTCTTTTTCTTTCTTTCTTTTTTTTTTATTTTGCGGTACTGGGGATTGAATCCAGGGACATTCTACCTCCAAGATACACCCTCAGTCATTTTGTTGTTGTTCTTTATTTTGAAACAAGGTCTCACTAAATTGAAAGGCCTCACTAAGTAGCTGAGGCTTTTGTGGAAACCTGCAATCCTCCTGTCTTTGCCTCTCAAATACTGGGATTGCAAGCGGGAACCACCACACCCAGCTTTTATGTTAATTTGAAACAGACTCTCACTAGGTTAATGAGAGTTTCACCATTTCCTGAGACTGTCCTGGGACCTCTGATCCTCCTGTCTCAGCCTCCCAAGTAGTGAGATTACAAGTGCATGCTACCACACCCAGCTGAGACTGCATAATTTATAAAGAATAAAAGTTTAGCCAGGTATGGCTGGAGATTGAGACAGGAGGCTCACATGTTTGAGGACAGCCTCAGTGACTTGTAGAGATCTTGTTTCAAAATTGAAAAAATAAGAAAAAGGCTGTGGGCGTAGCTTGGAGAAAAAATCCCCCTGGATTGAATCCCTAGTACCAATAAATGAACAAATAAAAGAATAGAAGATTTTTGATCCATGGTTCCGAGAGGCCTTTAACACGTCACCGGCATGTGCCTAGCATTCAGTGAAGACCTGTCTGCGTTGTAACATGGCAGAGGGCATTACATGGTGAGACAGAGCAGGCAGGTGAGAGCTCAATTTCATAACAAAGCCACCCCCCCCCCCCCCCCCCCGAGAATCTGTTAATCCACGCATCCATCAATCCGTGAATGGTTTAACCCACTAAAGAGGGCTCCGCCCTCATCAGGACTCAATCACTTCCTATGGGTCTCACTTCCAAATACCTTAACATAGCCGGGCGTGGTGGCGCACGCTTGTAATCCCAGCATTCGGGAGGCTGAGACCTGGAGGATCACGGTTCGAGGACAGCCTCAGCTACTTAGTGAGGCCCTCTGCAACTCAGTGAGACCCAGTTTCTAAATAAAGAATAAAAAATAGGGCAGGGGGTGTAGCTCGGAGGTCAAATGCCCTTGGGTTCCATCCCCAGACCCGCAAAAAAAAAAAAAATACCTTAACATATGCCATTTGGAATTTTTTTTCCAAAACATGAATTCGAGGAACACACCCAGGCTGTAGCATGAGCCAAGCCATGAGAAGAATAACTGTAGATAATTTGAGAAGCTATGTCATAATTGGGGACACCCCTGGGTGAAGGGTCAGAACATTTCAGTCCCATTCCTATTTTGTCCATTTATTTGCCCTGGCACCCAGCAAAAGTCATGACTTTAAATCCCAATTTTGCCACCCAGAAACCAGGGATGACTAGACCTTCCCTACTTATCTCACGAGTGAAGTACAAATATGTGATACTAGTAACAACCTATGGGTCAGAGCTCTATAATTCCTCGACTGTATTCCAAATTTTAAGAAACTGTGAAAGCTCTAAACCTTTTTATAAGGCATTTTAGCAGCAAAATTTCATCTGACATGAACAGATTTGGAAGTAAAACCTGATCAAAACTGATTTAGAGCTTTTTTTATTTGCTTAGTCCCATTTGCTGAATATTCATAACTTTCACTGCAGAAATGCTAATGTGTTTGGTTAATGATGGCGCTCCAGACCCTTTTAGGAGTCTTACAGAATATATGATTGCATGTTTTTTTAATTTCTAAAAACCCTCTCAAAAATTCTAAATTTTAAAGTGTATCTGGTAAATGGGACTATGGCCTTGCATTAAAACTCTAATAAAACTATTAAAACTATAATTAAAACTAAAATTAAACTCTAATCTATAAAATGTAACCAAATGCCTATATTTTGTTTTATTACCAAACTACTTAACTTTCAACTTAAAATTTTCTATAAAAACCTATGAATCATATTCTCAAACAGATCAGCAATAGGGTCATTTTACCATTAAGAACAATGGACAGAAGGACAAAATATTCAGGCTTCAGACCTTTCTAAATGCTTGCAAAAACAGGAGAAATATAAAAATCAAATTGATTGGCTCCAAAATTGAAAATAAAACTATAAAACCAAATCTATAAAATTTAGTCCATAAAAATCTATAAAATTATAAACCAGCTCCTTCATCAGTGGTAAAATTCAGTATTCATAAAATATCATTGCATTTGAAAACAATTATAGATTCAATTTTTCTCTTTGCATGAATGTTAATTTATGCACAATCATTGTAGAGAAATATAGTCCCTCATAAATTATATTTGTTCTTATAGTCAAATGACTTCAAAAGCCAAAAATAAAAGATATTTCAAATGTTTATAGACAGATACTATGCTTACTGTGAAATGTAGATGCAGTTTAAAATTGTGTTTAATGTAAATCAAGGTTTATAATAGTTGTAATATTCAGAGGGCCACAGAAAAGTGCCGATTTTGTTAATGCCATTTATGAGAAGTATAATTATTGGAGTGGGAGAATTCTCTTTGACAACCCCAAGCACCAACTTAAATTTTCTTCAGGTTACTCACAGCTTCTCACTTTCTGGTTTACATTTCAGTTACAGAGATAACCATTACTGGGTTTTACCTAAGCATCCACCAGTCTGTAAAAACACTCTGAAAAATAGCCAGATCTAATACGATGTTCGCATTAATTGTCAAGGTACTTTGCTCAATGAGTCAAAAGATGTTATCTTTACTTTGTTTACGAAATTTATTCCAGTCCACGCTTGAATGATGGCCAAGTGAATAATAGCTTGAATCTGACACACTACACAGAAGTGTCCATTCTATCAACATGAGCAATGGCTCAAACCATGATCCTTAAGGGCAGAAGTGGAAATTCATTGCCAGAATACAATGTTAAGTGGTAAAAATGACTTGGTCTCACCAGGGCTTGCCTTACACAGAAAAATGTGCTGATAAAGTTTTTGCTGGCAGTATTCTATGTGTACTCTCTGAATCAGGTCTAGTCATTTTTTCCATTTCGCAGATAAGGAAATAAACATTGAGATACTCATTTGCATGTCTAAGATGAAGCTAATAACAGAACTGAAGTATGAATCTTCCTCTGTGTATCTTCTGAGCCCAAGTTCTTCACCATTATTGTGGTGGGAATTCCTAGGCTTTCTAATCCAAAATGATAAGCCCATCACTTTCCTCATTTTTTTTCTTCCTTCCAAATGTAAAGATGTTGTATATGTCTGCACATACACAAACACACACACACCCACTCCTATATAAGATAAAATAACTGTCTTATAAAACTACATCTTAACTATGGACCTAAAAACTGTACATCAATCAAGGTCAAATCCTGTAGCTTAGTTTTTCAAATTCCAGAGACACACTCATACTGTGGCCATGGAAAAGATAAATTGATGTATGGCATTCCACAATAAGCGCCATACATCTTACACGTGGGATGTAAGAGGCTAACATTAGTGATAAAAAAAAAAGAGATCATACTGCCAATGATTCACTGTTGTTTCTTTTAAAAGCAATCATCATCCAGGGAAGAAGACCACCAAATCCAGGTCCACATACCCACCAATTGCCACAAACAAAGCCAGACTCTGTGCAAGCTTGTAATCACAGGACTTGGAAGGCTGAGACAGGAGGATCACAGGTTCTGGGCCAGCCTCAGCAAATTCTTGAGGCCTTCTTCAACTTAGTAAGACCCTGTTTCAAAATAAAAATTATAATTGGGCTGGGGATGTAGCTCACAGGTAGAATGTCCCTGGGTTCAATCCCCAGTACTACAAAAAAAATAAATAAATTGCTACAAATAACTGCCTGGCCTCTCTTGCCTTTATTATTATTTTTTTAGCATTTCTCCTGTTTGATGTTAGCAGGGGAGGCTTCTGTATTTTAGGTATTCATATTAACTTTGCTAACAGATCAGTTATCGTGATGGGTGAATTTATAGTAGAGAGCCATCCTGTTTTTCTTAACCTATTTTATTTTCCTAAGTCCCAAAGCACAGTCCCTAGTCAGAAAGAGAGGATGTAGGTAGGAGGAAGATAATAAGCCAGTGGATGCTCCAGAGAGAAATTCTAGGTGACTGGTGAACAGCAGTCAGTTCTGCTGTTTCCATAGACATGTGTCTTTGAATGACTAAATCCCATTCCTCAGAATCCTAGCCCAGGGAAAGAACTCTGTCAAGGGTTAGGTAGGCTGTGAGAGCAAGAGTCAGAACAGCAGAAAGGTTATAATCCACAACTCTGAAATAAGTAGAATGGTATTGAAATGCTGGCTCTGCCACCCATTCAGACTAGTAAGCACAAATTAGAGAATAAGAATAGCTGGGGAGGCCAATACTCAGATCCATGGGGAGGGATTGAGAAGAAAAGTGGCCACACAGACTGCACCAGAAGGTTTAGTGAAGGAATGCAAATCCAGCAATGACTCTACATGGCAAAGCAGGTGGACCATGGTACAGCAGGCCTGAGGTCAGCTCCAAGGGTGTGCCACCTCTGCTGTCCCACAAGGTTCCACTCAGAAGGGCCTCACACTTCTTTTAATGCCATGCTATCTTCTTCTTTAAAGTCTCAGTAATTTTTTTAACACTTTGCACAGGGCCTATTGTGGTTTGGATTTAAAATATCCTCAAGGCATATGTTTAGAGCTGGAATGTGCCTGGAGGCGAACCTCTGGGGTTGTGGCCACAGGTAGTATATTTTCCCAAGCTGCTACAGCCTTCTTTTCTCTCCTGCCTTCATGAGGTGACACTAGCTCTCAGTCTCTTTCTCTGCTCCTCACCATGATGTCCTGAGGACCAGCAGCTCTGGCTCCTGCTTGAAAGGAGGACTGAAACCTGGACTGAAATCTCCAAAGCTGTGAGCAAATAAGTCCTTCCTCTAAGTTTTACATGTTGGGTGTTTGGGTCACAGCAGTGAGAATGGTTACCAAAACAGAGCCTCACAAATTATATAGCTGGTCCAGAGAAGGCCTTAAGAGATGCCAAAGACATTCCGATATTGATTGCAAGCACACAGAGGTAAATATTAGAATAAGGGTTTAGAAATGTCTAAGTGGGAACTCTAATACAATGCTGATGGGATTGCAATTTAGTGCAACCACTTTGAAAAACAATATGGAGGATCCTCAGAAGAATGGGGATGAACTTAGATGATCCAGCAATATCACTTCTGGGTATCTACCCAAAAGAAAGGAAACCAAACTACCAAACTAATGCATACGTATCTATGTTCATAGCTGCTCGATTCACCCTTGCCAAACCATAAAACTAGCCAAGATGTTCATCAACAGATGAATGGATTACAAAACTATGGGATAGATAAAGCAATGGAATTTTACCCAGCCATAAAGAAAAACACAATAACATCATTTACAGGGAAATGGATGAAACTGGAGGACATTATGCTAAGTAAGATTAGTCAGTCACCAAAAATAAGAAATCAGATGCTCTCACTAATATGAGAAAGCTAGGGAGAAAATGGGTCAAAAGAGGAACTCTAGGCAAAGAAGGAAATTCTCTAGATGAGCAAATAAGATGAACTAATTGAGGGGATAGGGAGGGGAAGAGAGAAATTCTCTAATGCACATGAGGTACTTTAACAAACGTATCAATATCAATCACTAAGACAAACATGAGAAGATCAGAATAGAATAAAATTTCCAATTCCCCAAATTCATTTGAAAAACTACCCATACATTGATAATTGTGGCAGCTGGATTGAGAGACATATAGGCCTTATTATAAAATTCTCTGCAACTATGGAAATTCTATAATGAACATTTAAAAAGAAAAAATCTTAAATGTTTTTGTTAATATAAAACATAACTACTACTATTATTATTACTATTGTCCTAGAAATTGAACTTGGGGCTTTCTACCTCTGAGCTGTACATGCAGCTTTTTTTTTTTATTTTATTATTTAGAAACATGGTCTCACTAAGTGACTGACAGCCTCACTAAGTTGCTGAGGCTGGCTTCAAACCTGCGATCTTCCTGACTCAGCCTCTAACATTGATTTTACCCCGGTAAAATATGTTATTAACTTGCTATATTTAATTTTAAATACAAAATTTCTGTCAAAAATAGAAAGAAGTTCAACTAATTTAAGAATATTTTCAGTACTGAGTGTTCTCAAATTACCCAAATAAATAAAGTAGTGATATTTTCTGAATTTCAACATTGAGATATTTATAGATAGAAATAACTTACCTGGAAATCAAATCAGAAGTTCTATCTTAAAGTTATGTTTATATGAAAATCTTATATATTTTAATTTAATTTTAAAGTTGATTTTGAACGACTTAGAGTAGGTATGATGGTGTTTATGAAAATTTAAAGCTGCCTGTATTAGTTTATGCTATACATACAAATGAATTCCAGGGTTGTTTTTTTTTTTTTTTCAGTACTGAGAATTGAACCCAGGGGCATTCTACCTCCCAGCTACACCTATTTTTTTTTTTATTCTTTATTTTTGAAACAGGATCTAAGTTATTGAAGGCCTCACTAAGTAGCTGAGGCTGGCTGGCTGTGAACCAGAAATCCTCCTGTCTTGACCAACCAAGTACTGGGTTTAAAATTGTGCACCACCATGCCCAACCAAATTTCATCTTCTTGTTTCTGGCTCATGCAACTAGCCATCAAGGGCTAACAGGGGGCTCTGCTTCCTCATCTACCCAGGGAGCCAGGCTGGTGGAGACTCCTCCATCATGTCACCGCCCCATCTGGAACACCTGCTTCGCTTTATCCCTGTATCAGGCAATAGAAACTAGGGAATTGCAAATAGGCTTTCTATTGCCTCAGATCAAACGTGACATGTCATTTTCAACTAACATTTCATTGACCAAAATTGCCATGTGGTCCCACCTAACCATAGAAATATAGGGCAATCCAGGGCATCAAATATAACATTTGATGACTATTACTGTCTTCACTATACCCAACTATTCCTTTGGTCTACACCACAAAAAAAGTGCAAGAGATGATTTCTAGGATCTTAAATCCTAGAATCTGAGTGAACACTGAGACTTAAAATGACTCTCATGCGTCTGAAGATATTTGTTCAGCAAATGAACAATGAAAAGACAATTGAGCCAGGTGTGGTGGTGCACGCTTGTAATCCCCGCGCTTGGGAGGCAGAGACAGGAGGATCACGCAGGTTCAAAGCCAGTTGTGCTGGCTTAAGAGACCCTGTTTTCAAATTAAAAAAAAGTATAAAATTAGGTCTGGGAGTGTAACCCGGAGGTAGAGGGGTTTCCAGGAACCCCAGTACCAGCAAAGAAAAAAAAAAATTGGAGGGTAAAATTTCTAGAGTTTTTTTTCAAACACTAAAAATTATTTCTTTTCATAGAAAAGGCTTGAGCAATGCAAATGAATATTAAGAATTTATTCGACCCAGAATAGCTGACCTTTACCTGCCAGTATTTCCCTAGTCATTCATTTGGATTGTAGTATTGTCTATCTGAAGATGAGTCATTGTTTCAGTTAACTCTTTCAATATAAGAAATGGCTATCTGGGTTAAGCTGAGTGATTGAACTTGGGGTCTTTTATGGGGTTACAGTCAGATGGTAACAGGGACCATATAAACATGTCTTCTCTTATATGACCACACCTCTGCTGGAATTGTTGAAATAGCTAGGGGCTGGCTGGAAATGACTCATTCTATATGGTCTCTTTTGGGCTTTCACACAGTATGGCTTTCTTAAGATAGCTAGGCATCTACGTGGCACTGAACTCATCTTATAGTGAGCACTGTAAAAGCACAAGACCCAAACTGTAATACCACTTAGCATCTAGGCTCAGAAGCCCTATGGTGTCGCTTCTAACCCACTATGCTTGAAAGCAAAGTGCCAGGCAGCTTAGCTCCAAAGACAGGAAAGAGCACCCACTACATGGCATGGTTCATTAGGACACCATCTTTGAAGACAAGTATCATCAAATCAAACCTTGATTTTCTGTACTCTAGGAATTCATATTCCAATGCAAGTCCAAAATTATAAGGTTTCATAATATAGAAAATTTGCTTTATCAGCTTTAGCTTTCTCCTCTAAGTAAACACTAAGTAGGACAAGATAGTTTACAAAGGCATAAAAACGGTATTTCAGCTTCCTCCTGATCTTTGTATTTATAATGTTAGAATGTTAACTAGATGTCAACTTTAGTTAAGAACATTGCCACTCGACTATTCTTGGTCAGATTCTCAAATATATTAATGCAAATATCAGGACAAATCCAAGTATTGGGAAGAACAGCGTAGACCTTACATTTTATATAGATAACATATAAGTTGTGTGTGTGTGTGTGTGTGTGTGTGTGTGCGCGTGCAAAATAGCTGTCATGAGTAGAGGCCCTGAACTTACTTCCTTAACCAAAAGCTGTACACAGAATGCCAACATCAGATATGATGAGGTTACTTCATAACCCTAATCAAACAGGACAAAAACAAGACCATTCTGTACTCACATCCAATCAGAAAGAAAAACAGAACCATTGTCCAAATCACAAAGTGAGCAAACATTGTCTTCACCCAGGAAACAATAGTGACTGAAGTTCCTTTTACCACTGTTTAACTTGGCTTTGCTCCATTCCCCCCACCTACTAGATAAAATTATCAAGATGCCCAATCATGGAATTGCCCTCACTTCCTGAAAGCATTCAATACCCCCCCAAAAAAAAACCCATTTCTTTAACTCATCAAAACCATTTAACCCGGGTCCACTTAACCCCTCCTAACAACATCTCTGATATGCTCTCCATTTCCATGACATGCTGTCTTGTTTACCACAGCAAGAAAGTCATGAAAAAATGTGCCCTGGTCGGTTCATGTTGTTATAACAAAATGCCTGAGGCTTTTGCTTGCCTGTTCCTCCAAACACTTATAGCTTCTACTCATTACTAGCTCCAAAGTTGCTTCCACATCTTTAGGTATTTGTTAGAGCAATGCCCCACTTCTCGGTGCTAATTTCTGTTTCAGTGCTATTATAACAAAATGCCATAGACTAGGTCATTTATAAAGAACCTAAATTTATTTTCTCTTAGTTCTGGAGGCCAAGATTACCAAGGTGTCAGCAGTTTGGTGTCTGGTAAGGGTCGGTTTTCTATTTCTCAATATCATAATGATATCGAGAGGATTAAGGGAGATAGTATATGTAAAGACATTAGTAGAAATTCTAGTACTTTAGCTGGGCATGGTGATACATTCTTGTAATCCCAGAACTTGGGAGGCTAAGAAAGGAAAATCTCAGATTTGAGGCGAGTCTCGGCAAATTAGTGAGAACCTGTTTCAAAAAAAAATACTTTCAAAAGACTAATAGATGATAGATAGACAGACAGACAGACAGATAGATATAAAACAGGGATAGGGGTATAGCTTAGAAGTAGAATGCCCCCTGAGATCAATCCCTAGTTAAAAAAAAAAAGAAAGAAAAGGAAAAGAAACTGTTGATGTGTCCTCTGAAAGGAATGTATACAATTTCCTCATTTGATGAAACAGAGTAGTGATACCATATTATAAGAGCCCTGACACCATCTGTGAAGACTAATCCCTCATGATTTAGAGGCCCACCTCTTAATACTTACTCCCACATTGGCAATTAACTTTCAACATACAAAATTTGGAGGAACATATTCATACCACAGCAGCAGGTAATGAGCCCAAATTTGGTTGAACACATGTGTATTCCTGATGATCATTGACTGGCAGGTGTTACATAGATATAGATACAAATACAGATATATAAAAAAATTGTTCTGTCTACTTAAATTGCAAACCCACCATTCAACAAAGCCACAAAGAGATAAGGAAGGCTGATTTTGTTCAGACTCCTGAGCCAAAATAAACTGAGAGTTCACATTTGTCTCCATGGATACCATCAACCAAGCAACGATACACATGGTTTCAGCATTGATGGCTTATCATGGAAATCTCATGGCTATCTTATTAATGCAAAGCCACAACATGAATAACACAAATGCACAATATCAGGACTGAAGGAATGATTCAGAGTGTGGGGTCTCCTGGTCCCTGGTTTCTCATCCCAGTGCCTGAGGGAAACATGATTTCACCTCACCTGAGCTGAAGTGAGCTGCACTGTACTTCAATCAATTCATAAGTAGCAGCTTTGATGTGAGCCTTGGGTAAGGAGACAGTAGAAACTAATCATTTGAGAAAGAAAAAGTGGTAAATATGAGCCAGACATTGTGGCATATTCCTATAATTTAGCATGTGGGAAGCTGACACAGGAGTATAGCAGGTTGGAGGCCAGCCTCAGCAACTTAGTGAGGCCTCAAAATAAAAACTAACATAGGGCCAGGCATGGTGCTGCACGCTTGTAATCCCAGCGTTTGGGAGGCTGAGACAGGAGGATCATGGTTCACAGACAGCCTCATCTATTACTTAGTGAGGCCCTTGGCAACTCAGATCCTGTTTCAAAGTAAAGAATAAAAAATAGGGCCAGGAGTGGTGGTGCAAACTTCTAATCCCAGAATTCAGGAGGTGGACACTAGAGGATCGTGGTTCACGGACAGCCTCAGCTACTTAGTGAGGCCCTTTGCAACTCAGTGAGACCCTGTTTCGAAATTAAAAGAACTAAAAAATAGGGCTGGGGGTGCTGCTCAGAGGTACAATGCCCCTGGGTTCCATCCCAAGTACAATTAAAAACAAGTAGGGCTGGGGTATAGCTCAAAGATAGAATGCCCCTAAATTCAATCCCAAGTACCAAAAAATATAAAAGAAGGAAGATAAATAAGAATTTGAGGTACTCCTTTCTTGCTATTATTTCATACAGTTTATTCATTTATTCATTCATTCAACAGATATTTCATGAGTCCCTACTCCATGAGTGTTAGAAATATACAAACACCTGCTGGGCGTGGTGGAGCACACTTGTTATCCCAACACTTGGGAGGCTATGACGGGAGGATCGCACAGGTTCGAAGCCAGCCTCAGCTACTTAGTGAGGCTCTCAGCAACTTAGTGAGACCCTGTTTCCAAATAAAATATAAAATAGGTCTGGGAGCGTAGCCTGGAGGTAGAAAGCCTCTGGGTTCTACCCCCAGTACCACACACACAAAAAAAGAAATATACAAACACACACACACACACACACACACACACACACACATATATGTGTGTGTGTGTATGCATATGTATATATCATATATTGAAATACTTGTACACATAATATATTGAAATATACATATTACATATTGTCATACACGTGCCGCTATAAACAATTTAAAAAAATACTGGGGGTAGTCTTTTGTCAGTGGACCAAGGACTCTCTTTTCTCTTACCACACAAAAGAATAGAATAGAATAAAATTTCTACTTCCTTAAAAACAACAACAACAAAAAAAAAATTCTACTTCCTACTTTAACATCAGTCTTTCTTGATACCTGAAACTTCTGTGGTTGGCCTTGGATTCTGTCAGTGCTAGCTGTCACTAGAACACAATACTGGACTATCTAGTTGAATTCTCTTGAGTCAGCTGTTACACCTAAACACATTATATCATTAAAAAACAACAAAAAGACTCGCTGTTTTTCACTATTTTGTTTTCGTTTTGTGGTAATGGAATTGCATCCAGAGGCATTCTACCTCTGCGCCATTATACCTCAACCATGGATAGATTAGATAGATACATAGATAGATGGATGATAGATAATAGATAGATGAAAGATGGATAGATGATAGATAAATAGATAATAGATAGATAGATAGATAGATAGATGATAGATAGATAGATAGTTGTTTTGTTTTGTTTTTTTTTTTTTAAACAGGGTCTCACTAAGTTACTGTGTGCTGCTGGTCTCAAACCTGTGATTCTCCCACCTCACCCTCCCAAGTACAGGGACTACAGGCTGGCCCCAGCATGACTGCTGTTTTTCACTTTTAGTGAGATGAAATTGAAGGCTCTCAGCTACCAAGGACTTGTCTAAACAGAGGTTACTCACCAAAAGGGTAAGAGTCACCAGTTGATCTATTGATCAAGCCTTTACACGGAGGCTTTAGAAATACAGGGGTTGGAGAGATGCCTATTATCCAAAAGAAAATCTTTCCATTTACAAAGGGCAGAGCGATAAACTACATAATATTCATAAGACATTTTCTGACAATGGGAGGAAATCCACGGGAAGTAAGGAACCTTTCTAAAAAGAAGTACGTGATCTGCATAGAAAGCCTATCACCATTTTAGTTTATCCTTATGTGTTTCAAATTTAAAGATGCTAGTCAGTCCGTCCTCAGTCTCACTTCTCAGTTTCATTTATTCATAACAACTATTTTATTTGGTATAGATATTTATAAGCATATAAAACTTTATTGTGCATTCCTGACAAACTACAAAGCAATGGGAACATTTTCTTACCAACATGTTTTCAAACCATTCCACATAAAGCACAAAACGGTGCTCTTCAGAATAAAGCTTGTTAGTAAATACATTACAACTTTATGGTTTGAAAGTTGTCTCTTGGCAACTAGCCTGACCCACATGGAAATGCAGAGAAGGCCTTCTTCAACAAAGAAAACCATACAAAAATTCCTTTCAGTGCATAGCAAGGTAGCAAAATGCCAAAAATGTTACATTCAAGGTGTAACTCTTGGTTGAAATGGTTTTCAGTGGTTTTAAACTTCCCTAAAACCTTTAGGGATGCATAGCGATAATGGTTAGGAGATTAGGGCCTTATGTCATTGGCTGAGTCAATTAAATGTTCAGGTTGTCAGTTCTTTGAGGTGTCAAATCTCACATCTCTATCACAGAGATATTGTGAAGATGAGATGAGAGGAAACATACCAAGAAATTAACAGATACCTCATAGTCATTCAATCAATGTGAGCCACGTTGATACTGATTATGGAGTAGTGATATATTCTTGTGTGAGTACATTTCTATGAAAAGGCAGGTGTCCATCTGTGTATTGATTTGCTGATTACTGTATCTATGTGTCTTTCTCAGGTTTACAAATAGTGTAAACAAACAGGACAAGACTCACATGCACACAAGTGAATATAAACCTATGACTCAATTAAATACGTGTGCGTGTGTTTGTGTGAGTGTACATTTAAATAACTTAAATATTTAAAAGATCTATTCTGCTGATGCCAAAAGCCAGAGAACGGCAGAAGCTGGAATCCTGGATTGAGCTGGCAGTTCTCCTTTTAACCTCAGGCTGAGAATCTGTATAGGTATTTTCAAAGGCTGAAGCCTATAAGCCTATTATATTGCAAATACAAAAGACAAAGGTTTCTGCAATAAACACAAATTTAAAAGGCAAGGATTAAGAGCCTGAGTAACAAAGAAAGGGAATAATTATTCTGTGTGGGATAGGGGTGTAAAAGGATTACCACCCACCAGGCCAGCTCAGGAAAATAAATCTCAGAGTTTTCAACAACCACAAGGCTAGTGATCCTGTAAATACTCACATAAAATTTATTAAATAAAAAGTCACTGTAAGAATAAAAGATGAAATGCATAATGCCATGATAGATGTATTATTAGGTGTACTAGTGAGAACATTTGGGACAACTTTCAGAAAAGCAGTCCATACCAGTCCATCCAAGAGAAGGAATTTAATAGAGAGAACTAGTTGTAACAGTCACCAGGGAAGGGTGAGGAAGGAAAGCTGTTACCTCCCCTGAGAGTAAAAAGAAAAAGGAGATTACACCCAGAAGCCAGAAAGCAGGGCAGCCGTGGCCTCATAGGAGCTGAATCTACCCAGAGGTTCAGGTATTAGAGAGATACTGCCCAAAAGAGGAGAGGGCGAGAAATCATCTGGATCCTCCTTTCCTATCTCTTTTTTAATGACTGTCAACATTCACATCGAAAGATTCTTCTTAGAAATAATTAGCAAGGGAGCCTGGAAAATAGTTGTCAAAGTATGAGGTTAAAGTGGATCTGAAAGTGGCACCTGTCCAGCACAAGAGACAACTGCCAAGGAAATTCATGGAATATAGAAAACCACGTGATTCCTTTCACTTAGAATTAAAGGGAACCCTCAATAGGAAAGAAATGATACTGATATTCATTATAACAAAAGTATCATGTGAAACTGCCACCCTGTTATGTCCTTCAATTAAAAAGGCACTTCTAAGATTGAAAGAACTCTCATCCCTCCCCCCAATATAACCACATTTCTTACACCATATGACAGGCAAAAATGAAGCCTATTTTTGGTAGCTTTTTCACTCTTGGGTTTCACAGACCTCTAACTATTCAGAGAAAAAATGTGGGGCATATAAGACGATCATGATTTTAACTTTCATAAGATATTAAAACTACATAAACACCCCCGAATAATTCCATGACTTTATAAAATAAGGTTGTTTTTAACAATAGAAAACTAAAAGGATATATTCGCTGAATGAAGAACTGTCCCCAAAATAACCCCTCTCTTCTCTTCTCATCTGATTTCATCACTGGCACCATTTTTCAGGATCAGCACTGACTCACAGGATATCAACATTAGATTATGCCACCGAGAAGTCCCCCTAATAGATCCGGAAGCATCTTTATTGACTTGTAAAAGCCAATGAACAGACAATGCTAGAGCAACTAATTTCATATAATCGTAGACAATATTAATCTCCCAAACTCTCTTTCTCTGGACAGTGAAAATTGGATTAGAACATTTCCAAAGACTTTTTCAGGGTGAAAACAGAGCCCTGAGTTGCGACTCTCTCGACTCTTTACATAGAAAGCTTTAGCTCAGCTCTCAGAAACACTGCTCCACAGTCCACCATGAATCTTCATGCTACAGCTTCCAGGTTGGAAGTAAAGTGAGCCTGCCTATCCAAAGCAATCTCTGTTTGCTGGTGCCTCTGTCCCTTTTCTTGGTGCACATTAATGGAGGAATTTTTTTCCTTCCATAGTTAGCAGACACTCTAGCATCCACACAACACTGAGGCCAAGGGAGGCAGAACCACCACCTCTCTTGTACTTCTCAACAACCCGTGCAATATAAAAAATTAGGCACTGGGATAAAATATGTCACAATGAAATAATTTATTTTCCCATCAATTTCACTTAATATTTTATCGGAAAAATATCAATTTGTAATTTAAAGAGAAAAGATAAAAAGGTGCATAGGAAAACTTCGCACACAGCACTAATGTTGGAGTAAGTTAGCACTAATACCTCATGTCACACAGAGTCAAGAAAACTAGGGCGGATATGAAGATAAAGTGTTTATAAGGTGCCGCTCTTAGAAGCACTGCAGACTCTGAGGTCACTTGAAAAAGTCTGAGACCATTCTAACCAATAACTCAAAAGGCAGATGGAAGCCCATTTCTTCTTAAGCTCAGAGTGAAGGGGAGATGTAAATGTTCACCCTACTCAGCTTTTCAGCCAAAGACAATGTTCTCACTCTAAACTGCTTCAAAATTTGGAAGACTTGACTACACAGAAGCCCACGTGGACACAGTGTTTTCACCCATAAACACTGGTACTCCCAGAAAAGATCCTCTTTCATTTGTACACACAGATATCACACCACTCTCCCGGTTTCACTACTCCTAAGAGGCAACTAATGTTCTCTATTTCTTGACCTAAACAGAGGTTGTTAATCATGCCACATAAGTAGGTACAAAAGTAATTCTTTGTACTATGAGAAACTTTTCTAACTCTATTACTGTATGTGCATAGAGACACTGCACACCATACGCGTAAATGGGTGTGCAACCAATTTCCTAGAATAAAAAAAGAGGAACAATCGTTTGTTGAAGAAAAACAAGACAAATTTCATTTCTAATAATGGTGAGACTAGATTGATCTTTGCCATTCGCCGGGATGGGCTCTGGAAGGGGGATATCCATGCTCTGTCTTTCCCCTTGCTGCCCCCTCCCAAACCCGGAACCCAAATGAAGCAGAGAAAAGCAACCAATGAATTGCACAGCCCATCACCAAGAGGAGCCACATTCAAAGTAAGAGTAGATGAAAGCCCAATTGCTTCTAAAACTTGCACACTAAAACAGTGATCGTACATTTAAGCACACTTCAAAGAGAGTAAGTGTGTGGAGGGTCTTAAAAAGGAACATTTTACCTGATGTGGCTGAGCACTGGACCAGCTGCTGTAGGTGGGAGCACCTGAGGACTTGTTGGCTGAGTGTCTCTGAGAAAGGGGGAGAAAAAAAAAGATGGCACACTGTCACCCAGGCAGAATACATCGTACATTTCTCTGAATTATTCACTGTCTGCAGTTTCAAAAATTAACACTTCTTAGACTCTGTCCAAACAATCTTTGTGTTTCATATCTATTAAAGCATATATCTATATATCGTTCTCAGCAGGTATAGTAATATGAACATTAGAGCAAAAATCATCCAGATTCAAGTCCCAATTTGCCATCATGGCCTGAGCCCAAGCTCCTTCTGTCTCAATGATGATGGAGTCATCATTTCTGTATTACCAATTCTTATAAGGATCAACTCTGATAATAAGTGCTTGGTATAGTAAAGCGCTATGCATATATAAGTCATGAATCCAACAAACTGAAAACAAGCCACATTGTTAGGAGTCTTCATTTGAAACAAAATCAATGCATGTATATCCTAGTTAATAAATCAGGTCATTTGAGAGTCAGTTATTCTCGTTATAAAATGAAACTTCATCCTAGGGACACCCTGACCACACCATTGCTACCACCTCCCTGGGCTTGCAAAATGCCACACTCTCAAATTAAATAAGCTCAGCTAAAACCATTCTAAACATCAAGTCCCTACCACAGGGACTTGAAAGTTACATACTTTCCCAGCATTCCTTCCCTGGAGACATGATCATGTGACATGGTTCTGGCCAATGAGTTATGAGTATAATTCTTCTGAAGGGGAATTCTGGGGAATCATTTGTTTTCCTGTTCAAAGGAACAAAGAAGGCTGGCTTGTACCTTCCCTCCTTTTCTCCCTCTTTAAACGTACATACATTGCCTGGAGCTGGAGCAATAATTTTGCAACCATGAGAAAAAGAGCAGAGAAGAACAGTGTGGTGACCTTGATTCACTTGAGCTGCCAGGCTGCTTTTTTGCCTAAATCCTTTATATTTAATTGACCATTGTCATGTTTTCCTGCTACTTGCAGAGTATGAAGATAGACTCTGTCGCCACATTCTGTTTATTTTTTAAGGTAGAGCTGTAATCAACAAATTTCTATTAGAAAAAAATTTTAACTGGAAAGCCACAGTAGATGGAAAAAAAGAAGAAAGGATAAAACTATTGTAGATTAAATCCAGTGACATCTACAAATAGTTTTACAGCACATTTAAGGGTTTTTTTTTTTATCTTCATCTGCCTTCTATTTCTTAGTTGCTTCTTATAAAATTGCCAATTGTGGGCATAGGCTTGACCTAAAAATCCAGTGCTGAATTTGATTACCAGGAAAAGCAAAACATACCCAAATTTCTATCTTTAATAACACAATCTTAAAGAAACAGTTTTGAGTTTGCCCAACTAAATAAAAAAACAGCAATAAGTAATTATATATATATAATAGTTATCCATTTCATGAAAAGTGTTTTTTAAGGATGATATCTAGAATGCACTTGTTCTGTGAGTCCCCTCAATACCTAAGCTGACTTCGACCAACACTACAAAAGCCAAGAGTAGTATGAAGAGTAGAATCATAAGGATTTAATTCATCAGAAACTGGGTGCTTCAGGCAGAGAGAACAGAGGGATGCAGATTGGCACACCAGTATATCCTGCTCGCTTCTGACTGCACCATCGCCATCGCCGTCTCCCATCTGTCTCTCAGGATCCCTGCGTAAGTCTGTGTTGGCCTTTGCTGATTCTGACAGCTTTGCTAAATCTCTGCCACAGAGAAGGTGGCATGCTGGCTAAATGCTACATTCTGCCTGCTCAGTTCAACTCTTCTTTAGCTTCTGACCATCTGAACAGGCAGGGCCAGATTCAACTCTCAGGCCTTCTCAGCCCTGCTTGTCCTGCTGGGGTTAATGGGATCAGACACAGCAAAGTGCTAGCAGAACATTCTAGCTTCCAACTTGAATGAAGGGACAACTAGCAAGATGCCAGCTAGACGTTAAACCACAAGATTAGCCATGCTTGATCATTGAGAAGGAACAGGAATGAGCTTCAAATGTATCAGATACTACTACTGAATACTCATGGCCATCTTCTCTGATATTCATTTCACTGATTGTGAAAGAAGGTTAAATTTGATGGTCTGTGTTAATTAACCCAGCCCTAACTCTATACAATTCAATGGTTCTATGCTCCTAGAGCATATAAATGATTACCAGTTATAGTGTACCAACACAATGTCCATGGAATGATTGGATTCTTTTTAATATTATGTTTTTTAAAAATGCCAAAGAAACTTTTTCTTAGGTCTTAGCTAATTAGAAAATGCTAATAATTCAAAATATCCCCTTGCCTGAATATTTTAATTGATTCCAGCTTCTCTACATTTTTAGGAGGGTGCTGTCAGCTGGTTTCCTAGGCCAATTATTTGGACTTTGGTAGAGACTTCTCAAGTCTAATTCACAAGATTTCAGAATTCACCATCAAAGAAATATTTGCGACATGATGTTTTGAGAACATAATTCATTTTGTTTAATACCACGATATGGAATTTTGGTTTTTACAGTACTAGGTATGAAACCCAGGAGCATTTTACCTCTGAGAGACACCCTCAGCCCTATTTTTTATACTTTATTTTGAAACAGGGTTTCACCAAGTTTCAAAAGGCCTCACTAAGTAGCTGAGTCTGTTCACAAACTGCAATCCTGTCTCAGCGGGTTTCTGGAAATTTAACAATAAATTTTACTTTTATGATCATAAAAACAAAGTTTTGATCTTTTAATCAAACTGAAGTTGTAGTAAAAAATCAAGATATGATTGCTGGCAGCCAAAACACATCATAAAGGAAAACATGATGTGGAACATGTTATTAAGGAAACTTCAAGTGGAAAGGCAGAAGATGGGCTTTTGTAGATTTAAATTAAATGATAGCTCAGGTTGAAACGTACACATATCACCTCCTGATAAGTGTCACAATACTCCCACGCCTAGCTTAACATTTTACCAAAGGTCATATACATTTCAGCACTGACAGAAGTACAATTAACTTTATACTGGTAATTGCGGTTCTATTATTAATCATACATTCACATCCTTCCTTGAACATGTGCTAAGGATAATTGTGAAAAGTAAGAATTAAAGAACAAAGCAACTGGTCCCCATTAATTGCCAAGGTTAAGACAAGGTAAGACAACATTCAGAACTGTGCAGTGCCTTGGGTGAATGGGTTATATTTGAAAACCAATCTCGTCTCACCAAATCCGGCTGAGTTGCTTCATTGTGTTTTTGAAAGTGTGGTTTAGATTTCAGCTTGGGCAAAAATTAAATGTACCTAACAAAACAGCTAAGTCATTGTTTATACCATCATTTTCTTCCGCCTAGTGTCTCCAACAACCACTGGTTAATCAAAGGGCAGGATCAGATCAGAATAATGAGGCATGCTAGGTTTAACATGCAAATTTAACCCCAGAAATTTACAAACATATGGGAGTAGGATCCAGATACTTGCATTTATAAAAGACTTTTTCACTCATCCACACTAAATTTTAAAAGCAATGAAAAATTCCAGAATAATCCACACTCACCCTTCTTACCACTACATACGTTCATTGAAGGACAAGAACCCAAGGATAGTACTGATAACAGTTTTCTCTAAATAAGATTGAATTAGCATTCAAACTCCAGAGAAATATTTCTGGAAATTGTTGGGAGCTACTTGGGGAAGAAGATTCTGAGGTTTAATCTATGAACAGAGACTGAACCCTGAACCATAGCGCAATAGATGGCTGACTAAGGTCTTTAGTTAGACACCCACACTATTAGGAAATTCTGAAACCAAGAACGGTAATGGCCCTTCTAATATGTTTCTAATCCATCTAAGCTTACCCCTTACCCAAACTCTTATCACACTTCCAATTGATTTCTTTTTCTTTTTCAGTACTGGGGATGGACCCCAGGGGCATTCTACCTCTGAGCTATACCCCCAGCCCTATTTTTTTATTCTTTATTTATTATCAGGGTCTCATTAGTTTCAAAGAGCCTCACTCTGTAGCTGAGGCTGTTGACAAACCACAATCTTCCTGTCTCAGCCTCCCAAATGCTGGGATTGCAAGCATGCACCACCATGCCCGGCTTCTAATTGGTGTCTGTGCATTTCTCTCTCATAGACTGTACATTTGCAAAGGTATGGTGGGGGGCAAATTGAAGATGGGTCTTATTTATTCATGTAACCAGACACACCTGTGCCTGGAATATAGCGTTTCCAAGTAAAACATCAAGCTAATTCATTAATAGCTTCAGTAAACTTACTCAAGTGGTAACAGAATTAGCATTCTTGGGGGCAATTACCCACAAAACTCAGTGGAAGCTGACAGTCCCAATGGCTTCCAATTTATCTGAAAGTATCACATCACTGGCCCAGATTCAAGAAAAGTCAAGAAATATTCAAGAATTCAAGAACCATGGCCGTTTCTTAATATGGCTTCACGGTAATATAAATTGCTAAAGAAGAAGCTAAAGCAAGGAATCATAAAAAATGGTGGAATCCACTTGGAAGTGGATGCTCACATAATAGCACATGGAATGCCAGAGGAATATTGTAAGGTAACTTTCAAAGAACTGAGTGATACACAAAAGAAGGCTGAAGCTAAAAGTAACGGAAATCGTGAGACTAAAATATTGACCCTACTTTGAATTTTCCCAGTCTCCTTCCAGAGGCTGATGGAGACTCCTAGAATTGCAGGTTACTTATGTTTTGCAGAAGGAAGTAGAGGGGGAAAAGAGTGTAGAACACTTTGGTGGCAAAAACATCTATCTCGTGGAGTACTCTTAGGAACCAGGCGTGGTGGTGCGCGCTTGTAATCCCAGCATTTGGGAGGCTGAGAGAGTAGGATCGTGGTTTGAGGACAGCCTCAGCTACTTAGTGAGGCCCTTTGTAACTCCGTGAGACCCTGTTTTAAAATAAAAAATAAAAATAAAATAGGTCTGGGGTTGTAGTACATAGGTGAAATGCTCTTGGTTTCCATCCCTAGTACTGAAAAATAAGAAAGAAAGAAAGAAAGAAAGAAAGAAAGAAAGAAAGAAAGAAAGAAAGAAAGAAAGAAAGGAAGAAAGAAAGAAAGAAAGAAAGAAGAATGTCTGTTAAGCAAAGGAGAATGAAGTGGTGTGTACTGGAAAACAGACCGAAACTAATGGTGCTTTAAGAGTAAAAGGATGACAGCTGCAGAGCTGGACTCTCAGCCAACCAGGCAGCCATGGCACTCCATCACGCAACTGTCCTTCGCTCTACCAGCCCCCTTCCAGTCTAATTGCCCATCACTGAAAGAAGAAGAATTTCAGTAACATGCAGTTTTCAGTAGCTGGACTATTTCTTTGTATTCCTGAATTAAACCTTGAGCATATTCGAAGAAAGAAAACTGAAAAACGAAAACCAATAAATGATGTTAGAAGTTGCCAACTTGACATCTGTATTTCACATCTTAGCACAAAATGTCATTGACAAACACGATCCAGAAACCAACATGGGCTGTTCAGACAGACTGAACTCTGGATGGCAGACATACGGTTGAGAATTTTAATTTCAGCTGGAAAAAAAAAAAAAAACAACCATGTTTCCAACCCCAAAGAAGTGAATCATGCAAGAAACAAGACCAGAAAAGCCAATGACCTAGACAGCGATGACATTTTCCAACACACAAGGTAAGAAGAGCTGAAAGATGCCTCAAAAGCCTCTCTTCTAGGCCAAGACACTCTGGAAAGTGTAACTGGTAAAGGCTCTAGCCATGTGCTTCTACATAAGATGCTGCAGAAAAATCGCCAATAAATATTCATACCAAGCAGACTTAGAAGAAGAAACCGATTAGAAGAGAAGGTTGGGTGACATTCCAGAGTTTGTCTGTCAGTTTTGCTACTAAAAGAACAGCACAGTTTCATTATAGTTGTAATATCTTTTAGTACATTTTTACTACTTTTGCAATTTTTATATACTTTTGTTAGTGTATTATAGTCTCACATCATAATATAGTTCAGAAAGATAGAGAAATACATGCATACATACATTCATACATATGAATAAATGCATGTTTGGTGAGCTTCCCCCAGCCCTCCCAAGTCCCTCCCCTTTACCAAATATAATATTGAGAATGGCATTGCATATCTTAAAATAAAAAATTCTAATAGATGCTGCTCAACGATTCAAAATTATCTGAGGGCCTATGCCCTTAGCGATCACATGGTGCATTAGAGAGCCGGGTGTGGTGGTGCACACTTGTAATCCCAGCATTCAGGAGGCAGAGACAGGAGGATTGGGGTTTACAGAGAGCCTCAGCTACTTAGTGAGGCCCTTAGCAACTCAGTGAGACCCTGTTTCAAAATAAAGAATAAAATTAGGGCTGGGGTGTAGCTTGGAGGTAGAATACCCTTTGGTTTCATCCCCAGTACTACAAAAAAAAAAAAAAAAGAGAGAGAGAGAGAGAGAGAGAGACATAAGAAACAGTCTCTACTCTAGCCTTTATAAATACAATCATGGACTAATTGCCTTCATTTTAATAAGAAGTTATTGGACTCAATTTTAATAAGAAGAATTGGACTCTGGATCCAATTCACTCAGTCAAAGAGTTCTAACTCATTTGTAATGTTATGGTAATTCTTCAAAATTAGAAAAGGAATCTTACCTAAAAGCTGACCTAAATTTTTCCAGTTACAATAAAACCCAAGATTATTAAAGTACATGACAAGCAGCTCCCATATTCTCCATGTCTTTTTAATACTAAGCATCCTTTGGTTACTTTTCTTGATTAAATCAACTCGTTTTCTTTAACATTTCTCCACGGGCTCTAGATTCTCAGCAGCTCTGAGTCACTTCACTACCCTACTATGGGCCACTTCCAAAATCTCCACATTCCTCCCTCTGAAGTTGGACACTTTGAAACTGGACAAGTTACTCACTGGGTCCTCATTCTATTGCAAAATAAAGAAAAATAATCTAAATGCAATTAAACACTAAAGGTTGATTTAGCAACTATGTTCAATAGGCTTAGTCTTTTGGTTTTATTTATATTCCAGCGAGGGAGGAGAAATAAATGAGTTTCATTTAAGGAGACCTAACCAAGCCTTTGTGCTTTGCTTACAAGAAGCAGATGTGGTGGAATACACATTCCGTCTTCCTCCAGGAGTTAAAATACAGTCCATAATTGCAGAAATCAAAATGGTGTTCCTGGGGGTTTTTATTTCCTAGTGTTTTGGCCTTTCACCTTCCATAACTTTAGAAGCATTTTTGTTTCATGTCTAGTATCGCAAGGCACTGTGTTAGCTACAGAAGCTACAAAATATGAATGAAATTCTCCTCCAAGAAGACTTTTCTTCTCCTCCCCTTCCTATCCTACCCCCAGAAACACACATCAGCCCACTCTTTTGCTCTTTAATCCCAGTACCCAACTCTAGTTTTGTTTCAGTCGGCAACCTCACCACTGTGATAAACAGAAAACTTAGAGAAAAGAAAAAAATATTTATTTGCTTATGGGTCTGGAGACCTCCGCCCATATAAAGAGTCCATTTACACTGCTGCCCAGTGGGAGCCAGGGCTACAGGTCCTCAGTGTATGATAGTGGGGAGAGAGAGAGAAAGGGAAGAGGGTACAGGACATACACAGCTCCTAAGGTCGTACCTCGAGTGACCCAGCTCTAACCACCTCCTGTCTTCAGAGCACACCCCAGGGACCCACCTGTGAGTGCTGCTGCCTCTGGAGCATGAAGTCTGAGGGTCATTTTACTTTCAACCTTAACAGGTGTCTTCACAGTACTGAGAACTATCTGAAGTTAACTTGTTCACATATTTTTTTCACATTTGATAATATCTCACACTCGAATATAAGTACTAGGAGAACAGGGTTGTCTTTCTTACCACCTTTTTATTTATTTATTTATTTATTTATTTATTTATTTATTTATTTATTTTTGGTGGTACTGGGGATGGAACCCAGGGGTCTTCTACCTCCTGGGTACACTCTCAGACCTATTTTATATTTTATTTGTAAACAGGGTCTCTTAAGCCAGCTAGGGCTGGCTTCAAACCTGCACCTACCTTCCTTTCTTTCTTTCTTTCTCTCTTTCTTTCTTTCTTTCTTTCTTTCTTTCTTTCTTTCTTTCTTTCTTTTTTTTGTGTGGTACTGGGGATGGAACCCAGGGGTCTTCTACCTCCTGGGTATACTCTCAGACCTATTTTATATTTTATTTGGAAACAGGGTCTCTTAAGCCAGCTAGGACTGGCTTCAAACCTGCACCTACCTTCCTTTCTTTCTTTCTTTCTTTCTCTCTCTCTCTCTCTCTCTCTCTCTCTCTCTCTCTCTTTCCTTCTTTCTTTCATTTCTTATGTTTGTAGTATTGAGGATGGAACCCAGGGGTATTCTACCACCAAGCTACACTCCCAGCCCTATTTTTTATTCTTTATTTTAAAACAGGGTCTTACTGAGTTGCAAAGGGCCTCACTAAGTAGCTGAGGCTGCCCGGGAACCACGATCCTCCTGTCTCAGCCTCCCGAATGCTGGGATTACAAGTGTGTGCCACCACGCCCAGCACCACTTTTTTATTAACCGTTCCTTTTATCATCATGCACATACCTAGGCATGTATCAGTAGATATGAGATGAGTGGCGAATGTCAATCACTTCTTACCCTCAAAAGGTAAGGTTAACACACAACAAACTCTAGTGTAAAGAAGTGTATAAGCCAGGCATGGTGGTGCACACTTGTAATCCCAGATTTGGGAGGCTGAGACAGGAGGATCGTGGTTCAAAGCCAGCCTCAGCTACTTAGTGAGGCCCCCTGCAACTTATTGAGACCCTGTTTCAAAATAAAAAATTTAAAAAAGGGCTTGGAGTATAGCTCAGAGATATAATCCTTCTGAGTTTGATTATCAGTACCATCCCCAGTACCACAAAAAACGTGTATATAATTGTTGTTACAGAAGTATTAGTGTTTAGGGAGCACTGTGAAAGGAAAAATTACACCTGTTGAAGAGATTCCAGAAAGACTGTGGCAAGATGAAGCTCCCATTAAATTTAGCCAATTTAAATGCACATTTAACTAGTTAGACTCCAAATGCTGAAAACCACTTCATGAAGAGGCCAGTCACAAAATAATTAATAATAATAATAATAATAATAATAATAATATGTTGGTATAGTATAACACTTTTCAAACAGATATGGCAAAGTGTCTTGCCATAAAAAATTATACCATGCTGGGCGTGGTGGCACATGCTTGTAATCCCCGTGCTTGGGAGGCAGAGACAGGAGGATCACGCAGGTTCGAAGCCAGCCGCGCATACTGGCTTAAGAGACCCCGTTTCCAAATAAAAATATAAAAATAGGTCTGGGAGTGTAGCCCGGAGGTAGAAGGGTTTCCAGGAACCCCAGTACCACCAAAAAAAATTTATATCATGATAATTTTCCAACTGGTAGAATTACTTCTTAGGAATGGTAGTTTTTCCTCGTTTACAGAAAGCTGTTACGTGGGTCAGCAATGGTCTTGCAGATGCGGATGTGACATCATGCCCTATTTCCCTGGGTGTTGAATGTCCTACAACAGGGGGAGAAAGAAGGACATAATTGGTCTTCCCACCAATAGATACTGCATTCAATAACCAGAATGTAGCAGCCAGGTTCCACAATGACCTCCAGCAAATTCTGCTTTCATATAAATATAATCAGCCCACTGTAATCATCCATCATTATGAAGTACGGAATGGTAGCAGCGTACATACACACATCACTCATTTGGCCTTTACCCAATTCCCACCCGAAATCCCTCCCCCTTCCTCTTTGTCATGTTTGGCTTAGTGACTGACTTTGATATGTTTGTGAATGTACATCATGTACATTAGGAAATTTCCCTCTTCCTTCCTCCCATCCCCCTCAGTTAGGTCACCTTTACTCGTCTAAAGTTTTTCCTTTTTCATCTGGATTACCTCCCTTGTCCAATTTTCTCCCTAGCTTCTGCATATTAGGGAGAGCATCCGACATCTTACTTTTTATGACTGGATAATCCCACTTAGCATACTGTCCTCCAGTTCCATCCATTTCCCTGCAAATGGCATAATTTTGTTGTTCTTCCTGGCTGCATAAAATTTCATTGTGTACATATCCTGTAGTTTTGTAATCTATTCACCTGTGATGGACATCTTGGCTGGTTCCATAGTCTGGCAATTGAGAATTGGGGTGCTATGAACATAGATA
Organism: Muscardinus avellanarius; assembly: GCF_963383645.1. NCBI lineage: Eukaryota > Metazoa > Chordata > Mammalia > Rodentia > Gliridae > Muscardinus > Muscardinus avellanarius. The sequence goes on from NC_137804.1 coordinate 12,177,553, forward strand.
CGTAGGCATTAGTCTGGTCTTTTGGTTTCCATTCTTTTGGGTTGATTCACACCATTGTATAATCCACTTTCACACTCTACCAGGATGTATGATGTCATAAATCATACATCATAATGATGCATGATTACAGTGGGCTGATTATATTTATATGAAAGCAGAATTTGCTGGAGGTCATTGTGGAACCTGGCTACTACATTCTGGTTATTGAATGCAGTATCTATTGGTAGGAAGACCAATTATGCCCTTCCTTCTCCCGCTGTCATAGGACATTCAACACCCAGGGAAATAGGGCATGATGTCACATCTGCATCTGCGTTCTACCAATAGAACGCAGTGGGAATAATGGCATTGACTTCCTAGACTAGGCTCTACAAGTCAGAGGTTCCTGTTTTTGGTGTGTCCTCCTCAACCTTGAAAGCTGATCCTCCAACCCAAGTCAAGTCTTCAAAGACTATAGCCCTGTGTAACAGCTCATTTGCTACTTTAAGAGAGACTCTGACCCGGAATCACCCAGCCAACAACCTCCTTGTATATCCCCTATCCTCAGACTGGTGGAAAATGATAAATGTTGTCATAAACTACTAAATATGGGGGTAATTTGTTATATACAGCAACAGACCACTAAAGCACCTTAGTAGCAGAAAAACAATTCACCTCTTACCTAAGAAAGCAAACAACTATCTTGTGAACCATACCTAAGGGAGAGCAAGACATTATTCTTGTGCATTATAGAAAATAGGAATTTCAGGACTTTTTCCTCCCTTTAGGTCCTTTTGAAAAATTAAGTCCCTAGATTTTTCACATTCTTATTTAACATGTCTTGCAGTCACCTTCATTAAGGAGAGAGAGAAAAGTTCAGTCCCTGAAGACATGAACACAAAGTTACCTCCAGCTTCCTTCCTGCAGGAGACCAAACACTGCAAACAGGATGCTCAGTAAACACATGATAAGCTTCCTCTTATCATGCAGCTTTCTCTGTAACTCAACTTGATCCTGCTGCATCGTTCGAAAATGAACTGATCTACTTTAGCTCCTGGGCTCAATCTGCCACTCCAGGTCTCAAAGGAATAGAAATCTTCTTCTACTGGCTACAAAGCAGGGCAGTAGAGGGAATTCTGCTTTCAAGGGAATATGGGGAGGTGAGACCCAGGTAGGCAACAACTGGAAAGCTTGAGCTGACTCAGGGTTCCCCAAACTGTGTTAGACAGAACAAACTACTGCAAACAACAGCCCTTTGGTCAACTGGGGGCAATGGGACCTTTCCCAAATGATTTAACCCAGGGATCCGAAAATTGATTCTATCAAGGACACATGGTCAATATTTTATGCTTAGTAAACCATACGTCTCCTTCACAACTTCTTAAATATGCCATTGTGTCATAAAAATAGCCAGCCAGGCATGGTGGCATACACCTATGATCCCAATACTTGGGAGGCTGAGACAGGAGGGTTGTAGGTTCAACTCCAGCCTCAGCAATGCAGCAAGACCCTCGGCAGGCTAGCAAGACCCTGATTCAAAATCAAAAGATAAAAATAGGGTGGGGGTATAGCTTAGAGGTAGAATGCCCTTGGGTTCTATCCCCAGGATCATAAAAATACATACATACATGCATACATACATACATACATACATACATACAATGAATAAAAGAGCCACAGAATCAAACAAATAGTTGTGGCTTTATTCTATTAAAACTTCTTTGGAAAAATCAGTCTTGGGCCAGGTTTATGCAACAGACTATACTGACCTTTTTCCTTACTGGAATGTTGAGATACCAGGAAAGCAGGAAGGTTAACCCAAGGTGCACTGTTATTGAAGAATCAGTGGACACTTTGGCATATAAGAGACACTAAGAATTGCTATCCCAAAGACCCATCCATAAACCAACTTGTTCAACCCACTTTCCAATCTTACTTGTCCAAAAGACCTATTTAATGAATTAGCATATTTATATTCATTCTTTCTCTCTTTTCCTTTCTCTCTCTCTCCCCCTTTCTCATAACTTTTGAATATCTATTAATTTCTCAGGGATCTAGTCTTTCATAAAACATTCCTGAAGAAATTGATTTTGTAGTGCATATCAGCCTGACCGAACAATTTGACCCTCTACTCTTCAAGCAACTGGCTTAGAACACAAAGTATCAATGAACATTTTAGACTTAGATACACATGATAGCCCCAAAGTTTAAAATTATTAAAAGTCTTTGGCCTGGGGTTTATTTATTTGTGAAAGACTGGTTGACTGATTGCCATATTTTCCCAGGTCCTCGCTGTACTCCCATCTGAGAAGTGACTGCTGTATTTGAAACTTGTAATACAAAAACCAACATATCAGCAGGTTACAGATACAGATGTTACCTCCAGAAAATGTTATGGGATTAGGATATACAGAACTTTAAATTCAAAGTAGGTTTCATTGGTCAAACTGGTAGATTGAAGATTTCTTGGCAAAAATTTTCCTGACAAAGTAATTTGTGTAAGACACAAAGGGTGTCATCAGGCTTTGGAGAACTATTTAGCCCAAAGAAATCATGAATGTGCTTATTAGTAGCCTATGATTACTGATGGGTATTGGTCAAACAGACCAATCGTGGTACAATGTGGCGGGGGTCTACAGTGAGAGATTAATACCAACAGGCCACTCGGGACGGCCTCTGCCATACATATGTAAAAATACATCTGCAAGGCAACTTTTTTTCCTCCTGGAACTGAGAATAATTATAGGACATTAATCTAGTCATTTTTGCTTATATACAAATTGGGAAGGTTGAACTCAAGTCAAACCTCCTGTGGAAATATGATCCTCTCAATATTCATATATTATATTGCATATTTTCAAATTATTTTCTTATTATTTACCCAGAGGACAATATTAGTGAGATAAACTCCCACAGGCTGGCTAGAACCCAGTTTCCCAGAATGGGGTGACTCTCAACCCAGGAGTTAACCTAACCATCTTTTCCTCAAAGCCTTAAGAGTCCTCAGGACAGTCTCATCCACACTAGAATTCCCAAGCTCATGCGTGCGCTCGCTCGCTCTCTTTCTCCCTCCCTCCCTCCCTCCCTCTCCTCTCCTCTCCTCTCCTCTCTTCTCTTCTTTCTTTCTTTCTTTCCTAGGATTTGAACCCAGGGTCATTCTACCTCTGAGCTACACTACCCGCTCTTTTCATTCTTCATTTTGAAACAAGATCTTGCAAGATTGCCGAGGGTCTTGCTAAGTTGCTGAGACTGTCCTGAAACCTGCGGCCCTCCTCCTGTCTCAGTCTCCCAATTACTGGGATTACAGTTGTGCAGCACCATGCTTAGCCACAAGGCTTTTCAAAGCTTGGACTGCTCAAAGTTTGATGAGGGATTTGCTGATTTTTAAGAGTGAGTTAACCAAACTCCCATTGACTTAGACATTCCTTTTTCTATCCTATATGCCTGGGCCTCTGCACACAGAAACATGAAACTCTTGCAAAGTTTTCTGCTGTAAGAGCATCATCTGGTGGCAATGTAGCTGATCCTCCCTTCCTCTCCTGGGACTTCCTCCCATTTCTTCTTATACATCATAAAAGGGAGCGGGAAGACCAAGTTCTTCTCTGCAAAACTAGCCTCAGATTATACCTCAGATATGACAAGCTCCCAACCATAGGCAGTGGTACCAAGTCTCCAATTGGGCTGTGGGTAGCCGGACAACATGGCCCCACTTCCATAATGTACTAGGACTAATTTTTCATGTTGATATCCATGCACAAAATGCCCTTGGCATGCATACTCCCCAGCACAAGTGCGACTACAAATAGAAAAGTTTTAAAGTCCACTCTATAACAGAAGGCAGTTTCAAGAGAAAATACTTTTATGGCTTTTCTTGAAAATGTTCATGTAGCTGATTGTTCTTTGGGAATCATAAAACATTAAAAGAAGAAGAAAAAAAGACTTCAGTTTTCCTTAAGACACTTTAAGATTTTCTAATGCTGAAAGTAAGGAATTACCTAACTCTATAAAGTTTAAGATTTTATATACATATGAGAAACAATACACTAATAGCTCACAGGTAAATTGAGAGTAAAATTATTTCTTCCAAATACAGACTTTCATTTGGTAGGATTTTGTTGCCATCTATACGATTTGAAGCTTTAACAAAATGTGGAGAAAGGAAGCCAGGTGGAGTATTGAGGCTAATTTTAAGAGAACTGGATTTAGCATCAGCACATGTAAAAACATCTGTAAGCAACAAATCACACACACACACACACACACACACACACACACACACACACACACTAACTGACCACTGCTTTGTACATTTAAATGGAGCAAATTTCAAGAAATTGTGGAAAGGCTGCCCTCTTCAGACACAGTATTTTTTTTTTCTTTTTAAGTTGCTATAGATTTCCCTATATAGTTTTCTCTATAGGAGGAAGTGGAATTGGAGATAAAATATTTTTCAATCAGAGCTTTACTCTAATAAATAAATAAATGCCAAACAAGTGTGTGGAGAAAGTGCTATTAAGTACCTAGCTTGTCTGCCTGGACCTGCCTAGAATAGACATCCTATAAGTATTCTGCGCGGTTTCTGAAGCATCAGAGCAAGCTTTAGAATCCTGAGTGGTAATTAATTAATGGAGCTGTCTAGGGCTGAAATGTTTACCTCGGCTGTCACGTACCTAAGTACATTCAAAATAACCACCTGAATTCACAATAATTGGCTTTCATGCCATTAGAATTTTTAATAGCTGTGATGAACTCTACTCTTATCTCACAACAAAACTGTTTTCTGTTTTGTTGTCATTTAAAACAACCTGAAATGACAATTAAGAGAGTCTTGTCATGGCAGAGGTACTGTGATAATCTCTTTTTTCCCCCTTTCTTCTTTCTTTCTTTCTTTCTTTCTTTCTTTCTTTCTTTCTTTCTTTCTGATCTGGGCTCTTGTTTTCCCCAGTACTGACTCTTTCAATGACCAAATGCAAGATATGGATTCCAAGAACCGAACTCAAAAACCAATTTCAATTCTTCACAGTTGGTCTAGAACAGATTAGAGCAAAGCAAAAAAGAAATGCAACAAATCGGAAAGCACCCCATCACATCCTCTTCCACAGGATGAGCAGTAAGAAATTTAGTTTGCAAGGTAGCCTCTCTTGCTTTGTAACAACCACACAAGAACAAAGCATGTAATAATGTAATGTCCTCAGTTAAACAGAGGTCCTGGGGAGGAAAATACTAAAGATCATTTTTTTGAGAAACAGTTCTATATGAAAATAAAATTGGGGCTTGTCGGAAAAATGGTGTGTGCAGCAATGATAACTGTTGATTTACATAGCACTTGACATGCACCATATACATGTGCATTTTTGCAGGCAGACAGACTTAAAGAACTAAGTTGCTTCTAATTTGAGGCGACCAGGCACAAAGGAAATGCGTGGAAGCAGGCTTCTCCTCCAGCTTCTAATATTCAGTTTCATGTATAATTGATCATGATTTTTATGATGGTTAAAATAAGAGTAAATAAATGATGAGGATTTAAAATATCATCCATTTGCCAGGATACTCGATTTGTCTTTGAATGGTTACTAAACAATCGCTGTTCTTGACAACATTTCTAGCAGACTAGCAACTTCTTTGGCTTTTTGTGCTCCCAGATTACCCCAAGTCCAAAACTGAAATTTATAAAGAAGCAGACTTCAAGCAGGTCCTGCGCTTTGTATTTATGCATAGTTTCAAGTCACAGCATTTGGGCAGAAAAGCCAGTTTAATATCAAATGTTGAGCTGGACTCTGCCTATATGTGGGCACAAAATGAAGAAATTCCTGGTGGAGCCAAGAGAAGCCACTTTTTGTTTTGGTTGTTGTTGTTGTTCTTCTTCTTCTTCTTCTGTTACTGGGGATGATGGAAACCAGGGGCGTTCTACCTCCATGCTATAGCCCAGCTCTATTTTTTTTTTTTTTTTGCAGTACTGGGAATGGAACCCAGAGGAATTCTACCTCTAGAATACACCCCCAGCCCTATTTTATAATTTATTTGGAAACAGGGTCTCACTAAGTTGCTGAGAGCCTCACTAAGTAGCTGAGGCTGGCTTTGAACCTGCGCGATCCTCCTGTCTCAGCCTCCCAGTGCTGGGATTACAAGTGTGCGCCACCAGCTCTATTTGATTTTATTTACTTTATTCATTTTTATGTATTTAATGTGGTACTGGGGATTACACCAAGGGCTTTGTGCATGCTAGGGAAGTGTTCTACCAATGACCTGTATCCCTACCCCATAGTCTTAACAATATATGATTTTCACCTTCAATAGGCACATTGGAATTAAACCCTTTTCTTAGGAGATGACGCCAATATGCCAATATATCTTTTCTTCTCAACAGAATATTTCACAAGCCTTTCTCCTGCAGACATACACATATATGTCTATGATACTGAGCTCAAGAACACCATACTATTTCACATCTGAAACCAATCATTCTTTTCCACTGATACTTTCTGGACCTTGGTCAGCTAGCTATTTTAAACACATTCTAGCCAGGAGTGGTAGCCCACATCTGTAATCTTGAGACAGGAAGATAACAAGTTTGAGCCTAAACTTGGCAATTTATCAAGGCCCTCAGCAACTTAGTGAGACCCTGTTTAAAAAAAAAAAAAAAGCCAGGCATGGTGGTACATGCTTGTAATCCCAGTATTTTGGAGGCTGAGAGAGGAGGATCACAGATTCGCAGCCAGCCTCAGCAGCTTAGTGAGGCTCTCAGCAACTTAGTGAGACCCTATTTCCAAATAAAATATAAAATGGGTCTGGGGGTATAGCCTAGAGTTAGAAGGACCCTGGGTTTTATCCCCAGTACCACAATAAATAAATAAAAATAAAAAATAAAAGTGGGGTTGGTGGTATAGCTCAGAGGTAGAACATCCCTGGGTTCGATCACCAGTATTACACACACACACACACACACACACACACACACACACACACAATGCTATAGGATAAAATTATTGATACTGCTATTGTAAGTTGTGATGAGAGAAATTGAGGTCACCCAGGATGTGTCTTGAAGGTGAGTTCATGGGTACTGCTGAATGAGTCTGCTGGACAAATGGCCAGATGGCCATCGCATCTCTGCCCTTCCCAGCCTCTTCAGCTTTGATAAGTAAGTGTTAGGAGGCAACGGATTATGGTCAAATTGTCAGCACAACCATTTTCAAGGCCTCTCAAACCCCCCTTTCCCCTTGCCCATTAAATAAGCTAGCATTTATGCCAACTGCCCCTCGCAGAACCATTCTGAGCTACTGTTACCATGGCACAGACACATCAGGGGGAATCCCACACACCGAAGGGCCATTCTCATGATTAGCTGGCACAACCAAGAAAAGAAAAAGAATAGGGCCAGAACTCAAGCCATACATAGCCATTTTTCCCACGGAAATAAAATCTCCATGAAAACAAACAACACATGAAACCAATGTGGCGCATTCCAGGCATGGGCTTGTCTTCACAATCACACAAAGAAGTGTGGGAGGAAAGGAGAGGTGCCCAATAAGCCATTCCCGGGCTCTTTGCCGTCTACCTCTTGGCTTCATTAGTGAGTGGGCAGGAGCTCCTTTTCTTAACCGAGACCCGTAAGCAACCACTGTGTAAGGAGGTGGAGGTCTGCTTGGTTCATCCTACAAGGCAAAACTGCTCAAGTCTGGATACAAAGAAAAGCCCTATAACTGTGCACGGCAGTGAGCAGCCAGGAAATCCCACCAAACAGCTGGTATGTGTCTTTGAGCTTCCTGACCCAGGATTTCCTACCGTGATGCCAAATCCAAGGTCCATGCATGATGCTGGATTCAGAATCCTAGAGCTAGAAATATCTGCAAGGAGTGTCTGCCCATTTGCTGACTCAGTTCTCGTTCCTGTGCTGGGCTCATTCTTTGGACCAATTCTTCCACTCCCACTATACATAGTAAATCAGGTGTTTTGACCTGCCAGTGACCTAAGCCTGTCTGGTTGTTTCTCTCCCAAGAATTTGAATGTTGAGAGGAATGGCCCAAGGGCACCTGGGGGAGATTCATCCCGACAGAGGTGCCCTGGAGGGAGCATTTATCGACTTCTACAACTGTCCTAGATTTCTGGACCTTCCCTGGTTGTTGCTTTTTACAAGTGCTAGAGGCTCCTATTTATTTTTTATTTTTTTGCCTTGTAATTTAATTCTATGACTTATACCACATCCTTCCAGTAAATTCCATTTGGCTTAAGTTCTCCAGGGCTAGTTTCTATTGGCTGGAAACCAAAGTACCATAAATAGGCTAGACCCTTACCAACTGCCTTGTTTCCAATTTATTTTTTTACTCCTTACTGTACACAATAAGTTCTTTTTTATCATATATTATTATTTATTTATATATATAATAAGTACATTATATTCTACATTATTATTATTATTATTATTATTATTATTATTAATGGGAGTTAAATATAGGGTCAGTCTATCTCTGAGCTACCAATCCCCCCCAAGCCCTCATCACTTTTATTTTGAAGCAGGATTTCACAAGTTGCTGAGGTTGGCCTTGAACCGGTGATCCTCCTGTGTCAGCCTCCTAAGTATTGAGAATACTGATGTATCCCACCACACCTAGCAACAGTCTAATATATCATACTATGCTATATATTTTTGTCATCCATAAAACATCCCAATTAACTGACATATTGTTGCAATTGTACTAGAGATGTAGATATAACTGAAGCTCAAGGTCAGTGGTGCATCAGAATAACTAAAGGCTTTGTTAAGCCACAAATTCCTGGTACCCACCACGCTCAGACTGCTGATTCAGTGAGTCTGAGAGGACCCCCGGAAAGTGGCTCTTCTATCAATTTGCCAGATGATGCTGTGGCTCATACTGAACCATATTTGAGTGCCACTAGATTAAGTCAATGCTTCTCAAACTCTCCAGGGGTTGCATCTTGCTTGGGAATCATCTCTGATCCGTAAATTTGGAGTGGGACCCGAGACTGTGCATTTTGAACAAGGTCCATGGGATGTTGATGCTGCCCCACCACACTGGGTGGCAAGGGGTCGCATGACAGAGCCAGATCACACAGCCCATTACTGGCAAGCCCACAGTAGGTTCCATGGTTCCTCCCTCCTCTTAACTCTACAGCCTCCTGGAAAAGCCTGGGTTTCTACAAACGGAAAGCCAGCCTACGTGCCCATCAGCAGACAAATGAGTTAAGGAAATGTGGCCTGCAGACTCAATGGAATTTTACTCAGCCATAAAGAAGAACATGATTATGTCATGTGCAGGAAAATGGATGGAACTAGAGAATATTATGCTGAGATTAGTCAGTCTGGAAAGTGAAAGGGTCCTATGCTTTCTCTCATATGTGAAAGCTAGAGAGAAAACTGGCAAACAAAAGAGACTTTGGATGAATAGGGAGAGAAGCCAGTAGCATAGTGGGAGGGGATTTGGGGAGGGGAGTGGGAAGACCTGAAGGGAGCAGTTCCAACATCTATGTGCATTCATAAAGCTGTCCATACCACTTTCAATGCTATGAACTGAGAGAGGGCGGGAGTGAGCTGGGATCCAGAGGGAAATGTATGGAGGACTGTGAGCATGTGGGTTTCTATCACACTGAACATCCACATGATGTGTGATTACAATGTGCCAAGAAAAGTGTGCTTAGAAGAGAGGATCCGGAAGCTCCAGGGAATCACACAAGTCAACCAGACTCAGATGGCCAGTCATACATTCATCAGGAAACAACCTAATCTCTGGCCACCAGCCCAAGCCTCTTTCTTCCCTAGTGCTCCACAAATGCGCCAAGCACTGTGCTTTCTTGCCCATTACTCGCTTAATGTTAATAATTTCGTAAAAATAAATAAATAAAAGTTGGGCGTGGTGACTCACTCTTATAATCCCAGTAGTTGGGAGGCTGAGACAGGAGGATTGCAGGTTCACGGCCAGCTTCAGCCACTTAGTGAGGCTCTCTGCAACTTAGTGGGACTCTGTTTCAAAGTAAAGAATTAAAAAAAAATAGTACTGGGGGTGTAGCTTGGTGGTAGAAGGCCCCTGGGTTCCATCCCCAGTACCACACACAAATAAATGAATGAATGAATGAATGAATGAATGAATGAATAAACAAGAAAGACCTGGGGCTGCTAAATTAGGTGCAAAGTTAAAAAATGACCTGCTTATCAGCATTCAGATGCCCAAGGTTGGTCTAAACTAAAGTGGTTCTAACACCAAGTGCAATCCTCCAGTCACCTATAAGAGCCACCTCCTGGAAGGAGGAAAGACATCTCCTTGCTCTCAAAAAGAATATGAGAAGATCCCATCCAGCGCAAGCCATGGAAACCCAAGACTCCAAAGACCAGACTTCAGTGGCCCACCAATCCTGCCTGGCCCATAAAGGTATTTTTTCTGTCCTACATAGTATGTGATTATTTTCTTGGACTGTCAGTGGCCTTCTTTTTAAATACTGGCAAATTCTACATGACAACCCAGAATGAATATGTACAAAGGTTCTGCAATACTGAATCTAAACACTAAACATCAGCCCTTGTGGTGAAGAGGAAGATGGCAAGGACATGGCGGCCATTAGAGCAGCTACAAGGTCTCCTATGATGCCACTGAGAAGCCATTGTGGTCAGTCATGTGGACTTCCATGATGGAAAATAAAGCAGCTCCCCCTCTTCGTAAGAACAAAGGCTGAGCACAGTCCCCAGACAGCCCCAAATGGCAAACTCTGCAAAGGCATTTGAATGTAAGTGGCTGCAAAATAATTAGAGACCTATGAGACCAGGGCATTTAATTATCAATATTTCTCTAGGATACTGGACAAGAAGGTACAGAACTGAGCCAAGCTGTTAGCACAGGATGTATCTATCTGAAAACTGGAGAGGAAAATCCAGCCTGCATGCTCTTGGCTTTGCTATTAAGTAAAGGTGGCATCTCATCTTTGAATGACAGCAGGGTACACACAGCTACTCCTGCTTATGTAACTGCACAATCTCTACTCGTCATTGCAAAGTACTACATCTTGATGGGTGATTGTTTGCTGGTTTCTGGAAAACTCTGCCTTTAAAAAAAAAAAAGTTTCATTTCCTCTACCCTCGTGGATTAGTGGTCCCTGTTGCATACAGCCAAGTATGTTTCTGAATAAGGCCAAGGATACAGCTGGCAAAATCCTGCTTTAGCATCCTTTAAAATTGCCAAGTCAACATAATGCCACTCTTTGGTTTAAATTACTGAAACATTCGTGTTTTGTGGGGTGTCATTCCATGACCCATCCAGCCTTGTATGCTGCTCATTTTTGTTGTTGTTATTGTGTTTTTGTTGTTGTTTGTTGTTGAATATCTATACTAAAACACATACAGAACTGGATTGAGGATACAGTTCCAGGATAATAAAATCATGTCTGGAATTTAAACTCTGATATCCACTTTGTTTAAGACAAACGGTTTTCTCCTAATTCATCACACCTTTAGGAGCACACACACACACACACACACACACACACACAGAGAGAGAGAGAGAGAGAGAGAGAGAGAGAGTCAGTCCTATCCTCTAGTGTTCTGCTACCTCCTTGCAGCCTGAAGGTAGAAAGAAATAATGAGCCTGCAGAAGGGACTGACAGATTTTATCTGGGAGACACTGACCCCCATGACTCCATTCACATTGTTCCAAATGAAAAGTCTACCCTTCCTCTACAGGAACCAGAGGGGGCTGCAGGGAGACGGTAGCTGCTGAGAGCCCCAGCTTCCATATGGAACTGGATCCTTCCCCAGAACCAAGGGCATGCTGTGCCCTCGTCCCCACAGCCCATAGCAGCCAGGCTCTGTCTGTTTCTGTGCTACTTGTCTGCTTAAAATAAGAGCCTCTCAAACAAGGAGCTCCAACTGCCACGTCTCTGCTGTGAGATCCATGATCCCTGAGAGCCAGCCTTGCCCCAGTGCAGCCCATGCCCTCCATCACAGACATGTAGTTTATCTTTCATCAATTTCCTTTTCTTATAGAAGATCAAAGTTCTTTGTCCCTCCCAGAGATCCAGCTTTCCAGAGAGAAATTTCCTCTCCAGTTCTGAAGCAGGGAAGGAGAGAGTTGGAGTGGAAAAAAGTGATAAATGGGAAGAGAAACACACAACACACACACATACACACATACACACTTATTGGGAATTTCTAACCAAAGTACCTTATTCAACAACATAAAGATTCCCTAAATCTGAAGTTGTTATAGCCAGGGATAGAGTGACCCCTGAAGAGCTCGTGAAGAGTTCAGGGTTGATAGGGTTTGGTCGTGGAAGTTGTAATCTCATCAAAAGGATGAAAACCTAGGTTGTTGGGGTATGTCTAGAGAAGCTGGGTCCCTGGGTGTGTGGCCTTAGGGATTGTGCTTGTGTCTTTGAATGAAACCCCTTGCTTGCTGGCGTTTTTGCTTCTGGTCTCTGTGATGTGAGGAACGGATGCCACACACACTCCCTCTCTCTGCTCCTTATGCCTGAGCCTTAATCCTGGTCTCACATGGGCTAAAACCAAAATCTCCAGAAAACTGTGAGCAAATGAATCATCCTCCTTGTACGTTGCATGGTCATTGTTTTGGATGACATCAGTGAGACTGCTGACTGAGATGGAAATAATAATAGTTCACTGAACTTTTGCCTTTTATTTGGGGACCAGATTTTTTAAAAGTTAGAAATGCTGAAAATGGGTAAGTTTGGGGGTTGATGTGGCTCTAATTCCAGGTTTTCTCACTTGTTTGCTGTAGGGCTTTGTGTGATGTTAAGTATCTTAGCTAAATACCTCTGAGGGGCCAGTTTCCTTATCAACAAAATAAAGAGAACAGCTTCTACTTTGCAAAATCTTATTGTAAATTAAATGCACAAAGCAACTGTACACCTAGACCAAGTGCCCGGCACATATAATAGGTTCAATGCCTGTGGCTAAGAATAATAACACTTATAATTAAATAGACATTAGCCAGGCATGGTGGCGCATGCTTGTAATCCCCGCGCTTGGAAGGCTGAGAAAGGAGGATAGCACAGGTTCGAAGCTGGCCTTGCTGGCTTAAGAGACCCTGTTTCCAAATAAAAATATAAAAAAATGGGTGTCTGGGAGTATAGCCCGAAGGTAGAAGGGTTTCCAGGAACCCCAGTACCAAAAAAATTAAATAGACATTATAAATGCAAACTCAAGAACCCCACATTCAGGATAGCCCCCAACCACATAAAACTTACCTATAAGATTTGTTTCTTCTTGGATTTGTATTGCCAAAATTAAAACTTTCCTTGATTCATATTTCTCCTCAAGTGCTGGATAAGGAAGCCCTAGGCTACTGGACCAGTCTTTTTTTGTGTGTGTGAGTGGTACTGGGGATGGAACCAAGGGATATGGCATTCTACCTCTGAGCTACACCCCAAGCCCTATTTTTTATCCTTTATTTTGAAACAGGGTTGTTGTAAAGAGCCTCACTAAGTAGCTGAGGCTGTCTGCAAACCGAATCCTCCTGACTCAGCCTCCCAAATGCTGAAATTACAAGCTTGTGCCACCAGGCCCAGCTCTGCTGGACCAATCTGTGTGAGCAATTAATTGAACTTAAGAGCTTGAGGGTTCTGAGTAGCAGCTCCGTGGCAAGATTGGCTGGGAGAAATAGTTTGGACACTCAGAGTCCAGGAAACTTCTGTATAGGTCCTTGCTCAGGAAAGAGCGTCAGTATGTCAGAATACACTGGAAATAACACACTAAGCATAGCACAGCTTCCAAGCGCATTCTTCTTACTAGATGGTAAGTAACTTAAAATGTAAATTGTAACTTAGCAGAAATGGAAGTAAATAGAATAAAGTGGGGTCATAAAATTTAAACTTAATGCAAGACATCAGAAGAAACTAGGCTATGAAATGACAGACTCTTCCCCAGTCCCAGAGAGCAGGTTATGGCCTGTGCCCTAGGGGTTGTTGGGAAACACTAGGTCCCCACTCAACCCATGGGACAGCCGGAAGGTTATTATGATGGTCATTTGATTAGTAGAGAATCAAGCATGACAAATCTGCAGCCACAGAAAACAGATCAGTGATTTTCCAGGGCCAGGGTCAGTGGAACTGGCCACGAAGGGCAGGAAGGAAAACCTGAGAGTGAAAATATTCTACATTTCCATTGTAGTGGGGATTACTTGGCTGCATACAATTAAAAAAAATATCCCATATATCCAAAACAGGCATGGTTTAGTGCTTGAGATATTTCAAAGTACAAATTTTTAAAGATTTTTAATCTTTAAGAGATTTCTAGGGGTATAGACCAGAGGTAGAATTCCCCACCCCTGCATTCAATCCCTGTATTAACACCCCCAAAACACAAACACACACACACACACACACACACACACACACACACACAAGTCAAATGAGCAGTGGTTTAGGAGCTTGAATGACAGGGACAGGACTGGTGGGGCGGGACTAGTGGGGGTGTGGATAGTGGGCGTGGCCACTGGGACAGGACTGGTGGGGCGGGACTAGTGGGGGTGTGGATAGTGGGCGTGGCCACTGGGACAGGACTGGTGGGGCGGGACTAGTGGGGGCGTGGCTAGTGGGCATGATCACTGAGGTGTGCTGGTGGGCGTGGCCACAGGGGCGTGGCTTCCTGGGAGGGGCTAGGCACTTGGCAGCATTCTAGCAAAGGAGCTGGTTTGCAGAGGAATTCAGGGCAGGAGAGGAAGGAAAGGTATTAGCCAGACAGATCCTAGGGTTGCCTGAGCCAACCAGGCTGCGCCCTCCGGATTCCACTAAGCCGGCCTGCCTCCCCTAGCGCTTCAAAACTCCAGCAGGGATTTTCAGAGCCCCTATTAATGCAAGCTGTCTCTCTCCCTTTGGCTCTGTGGGCCTTTCTCGCCTGTTCCCTCCAAAGCGCTATTCTCCTGCCAAGTGTGGCTTCGCCAAGGGGTTCCTTACTTAAAAAGGCAGACTTATTTTTAGCTCCTGACAAATCCCCAAGGCTTTTCAATACAAAGGAAAGATGAGTGACTAGGCTTACTCCATTCTCTTGGCTAGCGGGGAAGAAAAAGGAAAAAGGAAGAAAAGAAAAACCAACCTGAAGTTGGTTACGACGTCGCTTTTCATTTCTCAGAGTTAATTTGGAAATTTGCTTCAACTTGCTGTGAACCTTTCTACAGAAATATATTGCACCGAATAGTGAAGTGTTTTAAAAATACTGGCGCACCCTGGTAACGGGTCTGTCACTCTCTGCGGCACCTAGCAATTTAAAATTATTGGAGCTCTTAAATTAAGTGCTTAAATTTGAAGGTGATCACCACGTGTAGCATGTGGATTGCACAGCTATCTCGACTGTGGCAGTGCTTCGGTCTCCTGTAAGCAGGTCCTTTGAGGGAGCGGTAAGGGGAGCATGATTGCCCAGCATGCATTGATTTAAAACTGCTCCAGTTGCTGATTCATTTCTACAAGAGTTTCTGTTTGGGTGTCGTCTTACTCTGACAGCTTAAGTGGTCTACACCGCACATGCCCGAAACACTAATATACTTTAGTAATCTGCTTTGGTGGGGAGGAGAGGCAAATTAACAACAATTTCTAGCTAAGGTCAAAACAGCACACTAGCAGGTGCATTTGCCTTTCAAATGTACAAGGTCACCGAGGTGGGATTTTCAGTGTGTCTAATGTCAAAAGATAGCAAGGGAAAATACGTATTGGTTTTTCAAAGACATTTGGCCCAACATACTGTAGTATTCAATTTCTCGGACATTATATGAATTTTATCAGACTGTAATGCCTGTTGTTGAATTCCATGACCTTGCTAGAATCCAAGAGTTAACATTTGGTTGCATCTGAAATATTGAGAAGTCACTGTGTTTTGCAACTTGTCTTCACATGGGAAATAGAAAGTTTTTCCTTTAATTAAATATGCCCTAATGAGGTTACAAGAAAAGGCAAAAAAGGAGTTAAAATGACCAATAAACATATCTTATATAGCAGATTTCAAAGTGTACTGTTATCAAATATTTCCAAAAAGAAAGAAGCGTTGCTCTTAAAAGTAAGTGGGGGAAGTTGGGTTTAGTGGTACATACCTGTAATTCCAGTACTTGGGAGGCTGAGACAGGAGGAGCACAGGTTCAGGGCCAGCCTTAGCAACAACCTAGTTAAGACTCTCAGACACATAGTAAGACCCTGTTTTAAAATAACAACATCAAAAAGAAAAAAAGAAAAAGGAAAAAAGAAAAAGGCTAGATTATAGTTTGGATATAGAATGTCCCTGGGTTCAATCAATATTAATACAAAATAAATAAATTAAATAAATAAATAATTAAGTGGGGGGAATGCTGGCTGAACTACAACAATAATAATGCCCTTTTAGTACTTATATATTCTTTATAATAATTCCTGGAAGTAATTGTGATGGTACTCCCTTAATAACTCTTTTACTGTCTTTTCACATATTAAAATAGATTCCATGTATGTGTGTAGACATGGATAGATAGATAGATAGATAGATAGATGATAGATAGATGTAGGTAGGTAGGTTGATAGATGATAGATAGATAGATAGATAGATAGATAGATTGATTGATTGATTTTCATGTCACTGTGACCAAAAAAATACCTGACAAGAACAACTTAGAAGAGGATAAGTTTCTTTAGGCTCACAGTTTGGGAGATTTCAGTCCATAGCTGACAGGCCCCAAGGTAGAAATTACATCAACAGGGCACATCGAGTGCAGAGAAGTCACACTGTAATCATGGTGGCCAGAAGGAGAAAGAATAAAGGGAGGGGACTGGGGATATCCATAGCCTCTAAGACCACATTCCCAGTGACTCATCTCCTCCAGCTTTTCCCAGCTCTGAACTTCTCTGGACTGGGGACCATGCTTTCATCATATAAAGTTTTGGAGAACCATTTGAAACCCAAGCCATAAATATACATATACATATAAGTATGCATATACATACATATCATTATATAATTTATGTGTAATTAAGGGAGGTCAGAATAGAAA
The DNA here is from genome assembly GCF_963383645.1 of Muscardinus avellanarius. Taxonomy (NCBI): domain Eukaryota; kingdom Metazoa; phylum Chordata; class Mammalia; order Rodentia; family Gliridae; genus Muscardinus; species Muscardinus avellanarius. The sequence goes on from NC_137804.1 coordinate 12,194,502, forward strand.
AGTTCTTACTCTCTCTCTTGCTTTCTCTCTCTCTCTCTCTCTCTCTCTCTCTCTCTCTCTCTCTCCCCCCCCTTCTTTGTTTTCACAGCTTAATCTGGGTATATCATCCATACCATAATATCCAGCTATTTAAAATATGCAATTAAAATGATATCCAGTAGGTCTGTACAGTTATAAAACCATCTCTACAATTCAATTTTAGAATACTTCCATCCTGCCAGGCATGGTGGCGCATGCTTGTAATTCCCGTGCTTGGGAGGCGGAGACAGGAGGATCACGGGGGTTCGAAGCCAGCCACGCTAGCTTAAGAGACCCTGTTTCCAAATAAAAAAATAAAAACAATAGGTCTGGGAGTGTAGCCTGTAGGTAGAAGGACTTCCAGGAACCCCAGTACCACCACCAAAAAAAAAAAAAAGAATACTTCCATTCTATATCACTCCTAAAAGTTCTCTCATGCCTATATACAGCCAATTCCTCCACACCCCTAAGACCCAGACCACCTCTGATTTGAAAAATGTCCTATAAGTGTAATCCCACACTGTGAAGCTTTCTGTATTTGTCTCCTTTCATGTGGCACAATGATTTTGAGGTTTATTTTGTACCATGTATTAGTAGTCCTTTCCTTTTTTATTGTTGAGAAGTATGCTAGCATATGGCTATACCATAGCTGGTGGACACATGGGTTATTTTCATTTTTGTGTTCTTGGGGATAATGCAACTATGAATACCTCTGTATCTCTTGGTGTGGACATATGTTGCCATTTTTCTGAGGTAGACCTAGGAGAACTGGCGATTCTGAAGATAAGTTCCTGTTGTTAATTTTATAATAAAAAAAAGAGACATTTTCCAAGGAAGCGATATCATTTTACACACTCATCCCTCTACCACCAAGAAATCTTGGGTGAAGGCACCGTAGCACCACCCATTAAACATCTTACCCTCCCATAAAAGTTAGCATATTAAGTTATTTCTCACCTCTAGGCCTTTGCACTAGCTGTTCTAATTAAAAAAACCTTATTCTGTCCTACACACAGACTGGCTGGCTTCTTCTGACTCCTCAAGTCTTAGCTCTAATGTTGATCTGAGAAAATGGAGAGAGACAGGGTGGTTGCAGCAATTGTGTTGATAGTTAAACTGAGAGCTGGCCACCAATACCAGCCATCATCTCCTGTGAGATCACAGGCCTCTCTGAGCTCTCACACCCCACTTCTCAGATGGCCTGGAAGTAGCACAGTCTCAGGGTCAAAGGCCCTTCCTCCTGCTGAGAGTCATTTACCTCAGAATCACAGGCCTGTGGGGCATCACTAGGAATACATACCAGTCAGGATGGGATAGGTTATGCTGCAGTAACAGCTAGCCCCCAAATCTCCAATGGCTTGAAATAAGCCATTTCTTACTTGTGCTATATTTCCATGTGAGTTGCCAGAGGTGAGGGCAAGCATTCACTTGTCAAAGTTACACAGTGTTTCAGCTCATCAGTTGGGATGTGGCCAGTCAGCACATGCCACTTTTGATCATAACTTGCTGATATAGGGCCTCTCTCAGGGCCTCAAGTTGCCACAAACAGCTGGGAAGTGCAATCTCCCTGTGCTCAGGGATGAGACCAGTGGAGAGGAACTTGTAACCTTGGTTTAAGGCTTGACTTCCTCTGACCTATAAAGAGTATTGGTGTGGTCATTGTTTCTAGCCAATAAAATAATTTTCTTTCTGGTGTCCTTTTGAAAGAACTTGTAGTGGCTTGCAGATAAAGGGCAATTAAAGAGGGCATGAGCAATGGTTAATGAACTAGCAAACATTTTCAAGAAAGCACTGAAGAACCATGAAATCCCAGGTCGCCAGCCAAGTAAGTCTGCAATATTTTTTAAATTTGCAGAGTTTCTCTACTTTCACTTGGGCTTGTTACTAAGGTAAATGAAGGTCAAGAAGACCATAAAACTTATTTTAGGACTAAGGCAGAACAATGATCAGACAAGGTTATAGAACACACACAAAAATCCTTAATTAAACTTTCCGAGTAGAGAGAATGAATTTAACTACTTGGTTATACTATTCTCTGTATAAAGGAAGTCAGAATTCTGTATCATGAAAAAAAGTCTTTGCAATTAACTTAAAATAAGTAATCTTTTCCAAGGCACTTAGATTTATGATGCAAAGGTAGCTTTTAACTTAAATGTTATTTTCTCCGGACCCTGCACACACACTTGACAGTCAATTAGAAGAGCCTTTTTTTTTTTTTTTTTACCTTTTTCATTTTTCTATTCAGCATGTATGTACCTGCTGAAGTGTACTTTTTATCCTTTCTTATGAAGTTAGCTAAATTTAGAATCCTTTCCCATATATCTGTGAGTTGCCTAGAAGGACAATGTTCTGAGTATTAAAAGAAAAATGTGGGTTGAGTATGGTGATGTATGGCTGTAATCCCAATACTTAGGGGAGATGAGACAGAAGGATCACAGGTTTGAGGCCAGTCTTGGCAACTTAGCAAGACTCTCACCAACTCAGCAAGACTCTGTTTCAAAAGAGAAAATAAAAAAGGGGCTGATGGTGTAGTTCAGAAGTAGAATGGTCCTGAGTTCAATCCTCATTACCAAGAAAAGAAATAATTGTGACAAAGAGACATAGTATCAAAACCATGTAAGCAGACACTATGTCAGCTAAGCAAAATATTCTTGGAAGAGTTAAACTAAGAAAGATCACAGAAGTGCCTGTTTGTTTTCATGGGTAGAGGAAGAACTCAATGATCCCTCAAAAGAAGAATCTCATAGGTCTAATTTGTACTTACATTTGCTCTTGGATTTACACTTAATATTTGCTCCTCAGTGAACTGAGTATTTGGAGTAGGAAATATCTTCCTTAGTTACTTAATAGCCTGATCTCATTAGTTTTTTGTGCATATCTAACCCAGTGAGTAATGGGAAAGAAGTCTTCATGCTTCGGTTAGGCTGATGAATGCCATGCTCTCTTGTTTTGTCTTCTTTTTTAAGACATTCATCTACGCTAAAGTGGAAGAGTATTGCTTAATGAGTGTTGTCAAATATGTGCAATTTGATAGTCGACACTGCAATTTAGATCTAGACATTCTGTGGGGTGACACTACTTCATTTCTTTTAGTTCACTGGACAGAGAATATATATGTGGCTGTGTGTTATAATAACTTGCTTCTTGACCTTGGTCCTTGCCCTTTCTTAGTCCTCTACACTTTGCCTCAAATATGCCATCCTTCTGCCTAAGACTATATGACTTAATGTGGAAGATGAAGGAATTTGACCATTGAAAAGTCATAATGTCTAGAAATAGGGAGCCCACATACCCACCAGGCCGTGCAGGGTGAAGTGGCTAGCAGCCGTCCACTTTACCCTGGGTATGGGTGCACTCATTTGTCACAGTATCAGCAATGTTTTATGGCTAAACCTTTAATGCTAGCTCTTGGGAGACAGGGAGCCCTGCTTTGGATATTCACCAATTTCAATAGTACAAATACCCCACCATTGATTAATTTCAAGTTACCAGCATGATGTCAAACAATCAAAAATATTCCTGAAAACCTAACATTTGGCTCTCCTGAGCTGGTTCCACCACACCATTGCGCGGTGTGCCAGGGTTTTCACAATCCACACACTGTAGGAATGTACAATAAAACCACACTTCCCTTCCCTATCTGGCCTTGGGTAGACACTCAAATTAGCCATCCCTGGAGTAGATGACCCTACAGCTTTCCAAATACGACATTAGATAAATCCACAAATCATAAGGAGACTTCCCAGAGAATACTTTTTGCACTCATCTCAGAACAGTCTTGTATTGCCTCTCTATTTTTAGATCTGGAAAGGACTGCTAGAAGATTGAAATTCTTATCTGGATTCAGATTGGGCTCCACAACCTTCCCCATCTCATCCTTGTATTATAACAACTTCTCCGCCAGCCTCCCCACTCCAGTCTCTCCTTATTCCAACCCATGATGCAACGAGGCAGCCCCCAGAATGATTGTCTTCCAAGAGTTGTGAGGATGAAGCCCTTCATCCCCTTGTTCATCGTGTCATTTCCCTACAACGCAAGTCTCTGGAAACTTCCTGTGTCTTGTCATATTTAATCCCAACCCCTGAGGTCAGCATTCAAACCTGTCTGCCCATAAGCAACAGCAATAATCCTCAGCTATTGTGGACTCTCATAAAACCAGTTAAGGTCATTGAAATCCCTGTAGACCCTCCACATTGCAGCTCAATTTCCTTGTTCACAGAAGACAGCAATAACTCTCATTCCCATCTTTCATCAGACTTGCTGCAATTCAGACTACCTAGTAAGGACACTGCTTGCATACTAAGTCCAGGGACATGCCCTGTACTCTTTTAATACATGCATGTCCCTTTGTAAAGATAGATAATGTGGAGAAGGATAAACAGTTCATTTTAACACTTTCTGTGCCAACCACAAAGCAAACCTACAAATACTGGCTTTTTCAGAGAGCACTAAGCTTCTTACTTCTATTTGTAGCTTTTGGTATCTTTAACTAGAGTCTGTTGAGAAAACTATTTCTTAAGCACACATAAAAGCAATCAGAGAGTATGCTTAGAGCCTGGTCCTTTTGTGGGTCCTACTTATCATGTGCCAGGGTTTGGGACAAATTCCTCAATAGCATATGCTAGGTGTTGAGGAACAGGTTTTTAATTGAGGGAAGAGAAAACTCACAAAGAAAGGATATGGGAGATGCTGTGGGGGTCCCAACCTATTGATCTTCTCCTTTCATCTGGCTTCCACAGCTGTGGTAGACAGTTTCTCGCATTCTGAGAGCTTCCTGCCTGAGCACCTGTCTTTTCTTTTTAAGTCTGCCTGAGTGTTTCTCAGTGTGCACCCTAGGCTTGCTAGGTGGTAAGCAAATGTAACAAGGAACTACAGTGAATGGATAAGTGCCCAGCTCTCCATACTTCTGAGGGATACTTCTAGACTGCTTTTTATACCTTTTCAGAAAGTCTTCAGAGAGGACTCGCTTACCCACATCAGTCATCTACTCATCGACTCAGATGACTTTAGCTTGCCTCTGTTTCCAGTCTAATTTTTCTTCCATTCCTGTTTCCTTGTTTTCCCAAACAACTGACCTGAAACTACATCGCCTTTTGTACTCTTGGACAGGCCAACACTAAGACATGGATAGTGAGAGGAGAGAAGGCACAAGCTCCACCTTCCCACTCTCCCTACAGGGGAGTATGCTGAGTCCTGGGAATTCCATGTAGTCATAAACTATTTCCCCAGTGGAGAATTTGAACCCATGGTGCATCTCTTTCTTAGGGACCAGTGGCTTTCAATAGAGAGCAACGTTAACCCCAGGATGCGTGTGATATCTGGAGATATTTTTGTTTGTCACATCTAAGAACCAGAGTTGCCACGGACATGCGGTGAGTTGAGACCAGGACATTGCTAAGTTTTCTACAATGCCCGGGATCACCTCTGCAGTGAGGAACTATCTGGCCCCAAATGTCAATAATGCTGAGGTTGAAGAGCCTTGTTATGAAGCGAGAATGACAGCAATGTGTCCAAGAGGCAATGGTCAAATTATTTCGGTACAGTCAGTGTAGATCTGGGCACCAGCTGTTTACAGCAGGTATCTGCAAGCACCCTTTGTCTGGCACCTAGAGGCCTTGAGCTCACAGAAGTTGCAATCCTCCTGAGAGGGGAGGAAGCCATGAGTCCTGTGCAAAGCTCACCTTGGAGCAGGCCCTTCCTGCTGGGAGAAAGCAGACCCTGGTCCCAGCTGCCTGTCCAGGTAACTCAGAGTGACACTCGTGAGCTATTTCTCATGCTTGCACATTGGAAAGAATGCATATCTTTCTCTCCTATCCATTCTCCACAAGGAGAAAATTCTTAAGAACATTCTCGAGACCCTTCCAAACTTAAAATGAGAATATATATTACAAAATATATGGAATGCACATAATATTATATATATTCTATATAGATTATATACAGAAGGTATAGAGAATATATATTCTTGCAATAAAATATTTATCTTTACTATATCTACTCTTACAATAATGCATATATAATCTTTTCAGAAATTTGAACCGTGAATAAATCATACCAAGAAAAAGGATGTTCTCTCTCTCTTTTATGCACACACAAGCACAGTCACATTGACACACTCATATGTATTCACTCTCAGGCATCATTATCATCATCACCATCATTATTCCCTCACACCCAACAAAACACAAGGCGAAGGAGAAAGCCAGATGCGAAGGTTAATGCTTTGCCCTTTGGCTGATCCCAAATGCAAAGGATTGGCTTCAAATTCTCTGGGCAAAAAGAACATTTGCCTTAAAGATGCTAAGTCCCAAGGACATCACTGTGAGCCCCGCCATCCGTGCACAGCAGCCATCAAAGCAGTCCAAGAGCTCACTGGTATCCCAGGTGGGAGAGCATCAGGCAGGACCACAAACCCAGGAGAGTCACCTGCAAGGGCTGAACCCAAAGCTGCTGCTCAGCCCACTGGCAGGCACCCATCCGCCTACACTGCACCTGGAAGAACCCAGCTCAGGAATTCCACCCAGTGGTCCCAGGCAAGATGGCTGACTACCAAAGTGCACACCTGTCTACCTGCATGGCCCCTTTGGCTGCTGTTAGTAAGGCCCACCCCTCCTGCAGGTAGGTGGCTTTCTGCCGAGGAAGGGCGATGGCTTCCCCCATGCTTTCCCAATCTTAGTGTCGCATTAAAACCCCATGCACTCCGGAGCAGCTTTGCAAATCACTAATGGTTTCTTTTTCAGGAAAACAGAGAAGCAAAAAAGTGTTGCAGCCAGCTGACTGACAGAGAGCCAAGATCTGGCTGCCCTCCCCAGCGCAGAAAACAAAAGGGTCTTTGCTTCACCTGCCAAGGTTGCTACTCAGGACTCCTTCCTGGGGCCTCTTATCTGATTCCTTCAGCCAGGTGTGATGGAGTGGTGCTGACATCACTGAGGGCGAGCTGCTGGCTGGCTGGCTCAGAAGCCACCAGGGAACACTGACTTAAGACACTGCTCTCAGCAGAGCCCAAAGCAGGCTGGGAGTCCCCAGCCTTCTCTCCTCCAAGATGGAGGCTCAGAAAGAAAAGGAGCTAGGGACCGCGATTGGTCCCAGGAGGGTGAAGGAAATATATGCACCTGTCCCTAAGCCCTTGCTCCCTTTTATATATTTTAAATCATGCCCTTTCAAGAAATACAGCAACCTTTCAAAGCTGCAGAGAAACATTAGTCAGACTTTACTTCGCCAGGCAAAATCTTTTATAATTATTCAGCTATTGTCGGCCACACACTTTGGCCAGCAAGTACACTATTAGGATTTCCTTAGAGCAGTTATTCTCAAAGGATCAGTCCTGGAGCAGACAGTCTCTGGAAATCATTTTAGTAATGCAAGTTCTTCGGCTATCCAGTCCCAAGGCTCTCCAGCCAGAAGCTCCAGGGACTGACCAAGCAATGTTTTTATATAAGTAAAGTCCTTCTAGTGATTCCAATGTACTTGAAGTTTGTATTCCCCTGTCAGAGAGGAGGAAATTTCATTGCCAGTCTCAGACTGCACAGGTGATTTTAAATCCAGGAGAGTTCACACCTGGCAAAGGAATCCCTCCCTTCTTCCTCCCACACTGGTATTGTCTTGGCACCAGCACCCTCTCCCCAAAATATTATTTACTGACTTCCAGCTTTTCAGAATTTGCAATTTAAACTTCTCCTCTGAGTGTGAATGTTATATTAGCATAGACTTCTCATAGAATGCAAATGTCGCTGGTGGGTGCATTTCAAAGCTGAAAACCCTCACACCTGTCATCCCATTAGTGAATTTAGTTTATCCTAATACAAGCAATCCTCTGCGAGCCCCAACAGCATTTTTAAAAAATAAAATGGTTACTAATTTTAAAAAGACTCAATGGAGGAGGGGTGGTATTAAAGGAAAGAAAAATATATACATATATATGCATCAATATGTGCACATAAGATAGCTATCTGTCCTAGGCAAATACACAAAGATTATGTGGGGGTACTTACTTTTAGAATATCATCACCTTTCATCTCTACGCTGCTTATATAAGAGCACCATATTTCATCCTGGTTTTCATGGCTCTCTAGAACTTGGCATTTGCAAGATCAATAACTGTACACCATGTACCAGAGGATGTACTAATCTGCAGAAACAAGGACACCACCCTGGTACAGTAGCTGTGCCACAGCTTAACCGTGTCTCCTCCCAAGCACAGGTGTTGCCATTGTGAGCATATTTCACCACCAGCAATCAGGGAAATGTATTCAAAACGGCACTGAGATTGCCATCTAACTCCAGATAGAAGGGCAATCACCAAGAATCAAGAATACAAGTGCAGGAACCAAGAATACAAATAATAACAAATGCTGACAGGGATGTGGGGGAATAGAAACCCTTATACACTGGTAGCGGGATTGCAAATTAGGACCACCACCATGCAAAGCAGTATGGTGGTTTCTCAAAACAGTAGGAACAGAACTGCCATATGACCCAGCTAGCTAACCACCCCCTAGTATCTTTCCAAAAGAATTAAAGTCAGAATACTATAATGCGGCAGGCACACCTATGTTTATAGCAGCACCATTAACAATAGCCAAAATTATGGAACCAATCTTGGTGTTTGTCAACAGATGAATGAATATTGAAAATGTATACACACACCACACACACACACACACACACACACACAACACATACACACACACATGCACACACAATGGATTTTCCTCAACCTTAAGGAATAAAATAAATGTGCAGGAAAATGAAAATACTAGTGAATATTAAGCTAAGTGGGATTGGCCAGTCTCAGAAAGTCAAATGTCAAGTGCTTTCTCTCATATGTGAATACTAGAGAGAAATATAAAACCGAAAGGGATTTAGATAATTCAGGAGAGTGATCAGTAGAATAGCATCAAGGAACAGAAGAAGGGACGGAGGGAGAGAAGGAAGACAAAAAAACTCATGAAAGAAACAGTTCAAAGTATGTCATGCTCATGTATGAAGGTATCAGTACCAATCTAGTTGTTTTGTCTGGGGGATGGATGGGGAGTGGGATGGGGCCTTGAGGGGATCATACAAAGATCCGTGTATATGACTGTGTGAATCTGAACCTCACTGAGATGTCTAATTATCATTATTATTATTATTGTGGTACTAGGGATGGAACCCAGGGTCATTCTAACTCCAACCTATACTCCCGGCCCTATTTTTTATTCTTTATTTTGAAACAGGGTCTCTCTGAGTTGCAAAGGGCCTCACTAAGTAGCTGATGCTGTCTGTGAACCACAATCCTCCTGCCTCAGCCTCTGAATGCTGGGATTACAAGCATGCACCATCATGCCCGGCAAGATGTCTAATTATAATACAACAATAGAAGTATTTTTTAATCCATCTTAAAAAAATAAATACCCATCTTCTAGTGGATCTGAGCAATCCCTAGACCTTCAACCTCATTTTTTGATAAGAATCCAATATTCTGTGAATATTGGTAATATTGCATAAAGATTAAGGGCAGGTTTGATACCCAGCTCTGAAACACCAATATCTACACGGCTCAGGGCAAATAACTCAAATTTCCTGTGATTCTGCTTAACTATTCATTTAAAATTATGATATTGGCACACTCTCGACCTTGTGAAGGTCACAGGGATGCCTTCTGTGAAGCACAGGGCTGTGTGACAGTCAGTTCAAACTTCCTGTTAACTACTATTGCACTGTGGCTGCATCCCCTTCCTGTGGCTGACTGGATCGACGCAATAGGATATCACAAGGGCTGGACCAACCAGATTTTGTTCCTGAGAATTCAGAATTGTCACTGACAGCCAGCTCATGAGTCTATCTGTCATTCCAAGTATTTCCTCGGAGCATATTCTTCCATGTGAACAGAAAGCCCAGGGAGAATCTGCAAAGATAGCACGCAAGGTGTTTTACAACACAGCAACAGAGGCAGGACAGGATGAAAGTCCTGGCCTCCCCAGTTCTTAGGTCTGCTCCCTGCAGGCAGCTGGGCTTTACTCCTGTCTCCAGTTTTAGGGAACACTCAGATTCTTTCTCATCTGTCTTTCTGCAGCATTTGTAAGGTTGCCAGCTACTGCCCGCTGCCCCAGGCCAGCTCCCATAGTCTTCTGCCCTGCTCTGCACCTTGAGGACTGACAATGGATGGCCTTCACTCAGGACCCCTCGCCTGTGACCCATTACTGTAACCTTGAGATTTTATCTTTGACATCTTTTCTGTTTGTTTAATTGACTTCTCAATCCACTTACATGCTTCTGTAGCAAAACTTGTGTATGGAATGAGAGCTAGTGGAATGATTTACAGTTTGTTTGCTTGTGTGTGTGTTTGTTGCTTCTACATTGGGTCTGCCCTCTTTCCCTCTTGAGTTTTTATTCACCCTCTGTTTTGTCTTATAGCTGCTAAGTGGTCAACTTTTCCATCTCAAAATTATCATGAAACACTCGCCCAGGATGTGTGTTTGATCTATTAGAGAGAGTGGATGATGTTTTCTTAAGTTCCTTTCCACTGAAAACCATTAGTATCCTCTCTAGACTCTGTGTGTGTGTGTGTGTGTGTGTGTGTGTGTGTGTGTGTGTGTGTGTCTATGTGTCTGTGTAGTACTGAGGATTGTACTCAGGGGTATTCTACCTCTCGGCGATGGTCCCAGACCTATTTCTTATTTTTTATTTGGAAACAGAGTCTCAGTACGTTGCAGAGGACCTTGCTAAATTGCTAAGGCTGGCTTTTAGAGTCTCTTTGAGCCAGTGTCTTCGGTCTTCGCCCCCTACACAATGCTCAGGATATTTCCTGGGGAAATATCTCTGCACTGTATGAAGGAGCCATGGAGCCTTTCCTTCAATGGAGCAAGTCATTCTTAATTGTCCATTTCTCATCTAGCTGTTTCACTGCCCTAGTCAAGAGAAAGAGAAGGGAAGAAAAATCCACAATTTCACTTCTTTACAGCTTCTATATGATTAATGGGAATTTTAGGGGATTGGTAGACTCCCTGTGGCGGGCACAGCTATATTTATCAAAACCTTTGCATTTTCTTCCAGACACAGGCTCTGTGTCCCAGCCTCTCTTGCAATTCAGAGTGGCCATGCCACTGAGGTTTTCTGGCCAGGTGATATGTGCCACTTCCAAGCCTATTACATAAGCATTTCTCATTTATGAATATCTATTCTTCTTTCCCCTTCATGGAGAAGATCTTGAGGGCCAAAAAGACAAAAGATCTAGAAGGTACAAGGGTACCATTTTGGACTGTGAAATGAAGTAGGAAAGAAACCTGTGGCATATTAAACACCGAAGTTTTAACACTGCATGTGATAATTAGTACACTCTGAACAGCACAATCACCAATATTATTGTCTCTTCAGTTTTGGTGCTGTGGTTCAGAAATATGCCCAAGTCAATCTATGACATTTTTTTTATTATTTTCTTGGCTGCCATTGGGAAAATTTAGGGCATTTGGTTATTTTTCTTTCATTGATTTGTCTTACTAGTGATCTACTTTTGTGTTTACTTCCTAGCTTTTGCTAGTTTTCACTCATCTGATTGGAGAGATTTTGTAAACAAAATCATGGTCACTGTTATCTAAAAGTAACACAGTGTGTATACTTTAAAAACTTATAACCATCTTTTCTGTTATATCCTGCAGTGTATATAAGTAATTATAAATCAATTTCTTTTCCAGACTGTAAGATTCTTAAATTCAGGAATGATGACCTAATTTTCTGGTAAGTCTCATAGGTACAAGGGCAGCTGGTTCAAGTAAGCACCCACTACTGTCAGACTAGTGGATGTACTCGTCATCAATAAAATTGAACAACTGAGCCCAGAATTGTCTGCAAGTCACAGTTGAAGGTAAATATAAGTGCACTAGACATTGTGCAGAAGCCTAAGGTATAAATTGAAGAAGCATCCATGCAATGCCATATAGAAGATTTAGCTCAAAGGACTCAAATATATTCAATAAAGCTTGAAAAAAATATTAATTTGTAAAAAATGATTCATTTACAAAAGCAGAGAAGCTCAAGTGCTCCTGATTTTACTTGCTATAAAAAAAAAGGTAAGCACAAGTAGGTATGGTAGGGCACACCTGTAATCCCAGTACTTGGGAGGCTGAGACAGGAGGGTCACAAGTTTAAGGCCAGTCTCAGCAACATAATCATAGTGAAATCCTCATCCACCTAGTGAAACCCTGCTTCAAAATAAAAAAATAAAATAGGGTTGGGGGGCGTATCTCAGAGGTAGACTACTTCTGGGTTCAATCCCCAGTGTCTGTCTGTCTCTCTCTCTCTCTCTCTCTCTCTCTCTCTCTCTCTCTCTCTCTCTCTCTCACACACACACACACACACACACACACACACGGTAAAGAAAGAAAAGGAATGAAAAGGTAGGCACACTCTATAGACGGCCAAATTCCTATCACTTATACAGAAACAATCAACGTATCAACTTTGGGAACATCAACAGAACTCTACATAAAAGTTTTAGGATTTTTAATGTTGCTCAGACATGTCTGTATTGCTGCCAATCAACAAAGACATTTTTTAAACAAACCTCTCATGACAGAATCTAAGATTGCCTTTAAAGCATTTTTTTGTTAAGCTGGGCCTAGTGGTACATGCCTGTAATCCCCGAGAAACCGAGAAAGAAGAGTTGCAGATTCCAGTCAGCCCCAGCAACTTTGTGAGATTTTGTTTCAAAATAAAAATTAATAAATAGGTCCGGGCGTGGTGGCGCACGCTTGTAATCCCCGAGCTTGGGAGGCAGAGACAGGAGGATCGCGCAGGTTCGAAGCCAGCCACGCTGGCGTAACAGACCCTGTTTCAAAAATATAAAACAGGTCTGGGAGTATAGCCCGGAGGTAGAAGGGCTTCCAGGAGCCCCAGTACCAATAATAATAATAATAATAATAATAATAATAATAATAATATAAAAATAAATAAATAAATAAATAAATAAAGCTGGGGGTGTCACTCAGAGGTAGAATGCTGTTGGTCTCGGTGCTCACACCACAAAGAGAAAATAATAAAGTATTTCATTAACGTCATTATTTTCCAAGTGCTTTCTAACTCTTCATTTGGAAAATACCCAGAAACAACAGAGCCCCAGAACAGTTAAGATATGTGAATAGGACCAACTGGACAATTGCCACCTCCGGCTTTTCCTCAATTCCCTAAGATTTCTGTTCATGCACACATTTCCAGATGCCAGCTGGCAGTCACTGGAGTCTGAATTTTAGGCAGAAACCAACATAATATCTTCTCTTATCCCTTTTCCCTTTAGAATAACTCTTTTTTTTAATTTTTACTTACTTTTTAATTTTTTCGCACTACTGGAGATGGAACCCAGGGGAACCCTATATTTTTTATTCTTTGCTTTGAAACAGGGTCTCCCTAAGTTGCAGAGGGCCTAAGTAGCTGAGGCTGTCCCCGAACCGTGATCCTCCTATCTCAGCCTCCCAAATGCTGAGATTACAAGTGTGTATCACCATGCCCGGCACTGTATATCTCTTTTTAAAATACTTTTACTGGTGCACTGTAATTATACATCATAGTAAAATTAAAAGTGATACCAGTACATGGGCACACGTCCGTCGGTGAGTGTCCCTCCACACCCCATTCCCTCTTCCTTCCTGCATGTGAGTGAGAATGGTATTGATAGCTGCATATATGGATATAACATTATTTGTACATTATTTTCCTTCTTCAATTCTCCTTTCCCCCTCCTCACTTCCTTCTCCCCAGTCCCCTTCCACTATTCTATCATGAAATTTAAATAAAATTATTTTGACTTTTTCCTACCAGCTGATATTCCCAAATGTGAATTTGGGAATACCCTCTTCTAGGCTCTGGGCACAAGGGAACACTCAGTGTCTGTGTGTTCACCTAGATATGGGCCGCCATCACCACCACCAGCCCTGTGCCGCCCTCCACCCACTGCGGGGCAGGCTCCCCTGTGAGTTTATGGTCCACCGCTTACTCATTGTGCAATGCTGAGCGCCGTCTTTAATTCTATGTTTTACCTGACTCTCTTAATATATCTCTTTCACAAGCCCTGTCATCTCTTCATCTGAGCTATATTTCTTTACATCTCAGTTGTCATAAAACTAATCTCAGTCATCACCGTACTTCACCTGGACTCCATCAGCAGTTCCCCAATTGGTATCCTGTGTACCGCTGACCTATCTACCGCATCCAGCCCATGTTCTGTTTCAAAACCACAAATCAAACCATCCGCTTCTGCTTATGGAGGCTAAAAAGGCACTAAATCATCTTATCCCTTCTGGTCTCCAACTGCATTCCATATCACTTATCTTTTATTATTTTACTTTAGTTTAATTTGCTCTTTTATGTTTTTTATTATTTCCTTTTATCCACAGTCGTATCCTTTTAGTCCTTCCTACTTGCTGAGTTCTTTTTCACTGCACTCTATCTTTCCACGTGTCAATCAAACTTCTGTTAATCTGCTTCACTCCACCTTATTTTTCCTACCCACCTTATATGTTGCCTCCTCAGAGAAGCCATCCCAGATCCTCATTGTCTACTTTCCCACCTGGTGACTTGTATAATGTTCGACACTGCACTGATACTCAGTACATCGTTTGAATGAATAACCGTGAGAAATTATTTCCGCGAGAGACCGACTGTGTTTGAGATGCTATCTTCGTGTGCTTGCTATTTGCTCGTTTATAAGTCAACTCTTCCCCTTGCTTTATAGCAAAAGAGGTGAGGAAATTTTTCATGAAATAAAGATAGAATAGGGAGGGGAAAAGAGAGAACGCGCGAGAGAGGGAGAGAGCGTTAGCTAATTCCAGGGTAGAAAGTGTCGGTCATGTCAAGATTTAACAAAAAGAGTAAGAGCAGAAAGACCTAAGCACAGGGGTTGATTTATCTCATGCAAAGCAGAAGATGTGATTCCTTGTCCCAACTCCAGGTCCTCAGTAAAATCACCTTGATCACTAATGTGCATATACAGAAAAATTTAATAAGAGGTAATAAGACTTGCATGTAGATTAGCATGGATTAAGCCACTTAGGTATTTACACATATACTAAATTTGGAACAATATAAAGAAGATTAGCATGGATGACATGCAAATTTGTGAAATGTGCTATTAAATAAATAAATAAGCCACGAAATGTCCTCCCGCAAAAGAACAAAAAGAGGAAGGACTGTATAAAATGAAAGGCTTTTCAGAACAAGATGCGAAATGCACAAAACATAAGGGTAATTTTTATACTATTAGAATATACCAAAAATAAAATTATACTATGAATAAAAGAAAAAGAGGAGCCACAGACTGGAAAATATATTTATTGTATATATAGCTGACAACATTTTAGTACCCAGAAAAAATATATATATTTATGTGTGTATATATATATATGTATATGTATATGTATGTATGTGTATATATACACACACATATGCATATTTCCATTGTCTTTGGAGGGCAATTTGGCAATAGCTTAGAATTGCTAAGTTTTTTATTCATATCAAAAACTTAGCAGTTCTATTTTAATCCAGTCCTCTAGGGAACCCTTACACAGAACCCTTACACATGCAAACATCAACAAGAATGCGCTCTGCAGAAAAGCGTGTCATCTTATCCCTTCTGGTCTCCATCTGTGTTCCCTGTCGTTTATCTTTTATTATTTTATTTTAGTTTTATTTGCTATTTTATGTTTTGTTATTATTTCCTTTTATCCACAGTAGTATCCTTTTAGTCCTTCCTACATGCCGAGTTCTTTTTCAAGGCTAGAAAATATCCAAAGAGTGAATATTTGGTGGAAGACTAGAAATATCCAAAGAGAACAGATACTTGAATGATGGCAAAATTATACAAAATAAGTATACAGTAGTTGCGAACTTTTAAAACCTGCACAACAAAATACTCAGCATTTATGAATGTAGAAATATGCATTAAAGTATAAAATCATGCCGTTGGGCATGGTGATGCACATCTGAAATCCCTGTGCTTGGGAGGCTGAAACAGGAAGCTCACAGGTGTGAGGCCAGCGTGCAGTAACTTAGAAAGATTATGTTTCAAAATAAAAAATAAAAGGGATTGGGTTGCCACTCAGAGGTAGAGTGCCACTTGGTTAAGTATCTATCTACATAGATGATAGATAGATAGATAGATAGATAGATAGATAGATAGATAGAGATATATAAACATGAGAATAAATCAATGATATTCTTTCTGGAAATAAATGAAATTACCAAATCTGGCCACAATATCATGGTGCAAGGGGCATCCATGGAGGCTCATGATGTTTACATTAAAATCATCTCTGAATGTAAAGTCAAGAAAAATTAAAAGTAAAATAAAAAAACCTAGTGAATAAATATAAAAATAAAAATAGGGGAATAAGCCAAGCATAGTACTTGAGCGGCTGAAATAGAAGGATCCCCATTTCAAGGACAATTTCAGCTACTTAGTGAGACCCATAGCAACATAGCAAGACCTGTTTCAAATAAAA
Organism: Muscardinus avellanarius; assembly: GCF_963383645.1. Classification (NCBI taxonomy): domain Eukaryota; kingdom Metazoa; phylum Chordata; class Mammalia; order Rodentia; family Gliridae; genus Muscardinus; species Muscardinus avellanarius. Next base: position 12,210,989 of record NC_137804.1, read on the forward strand.
GATGAAATAGTCCTGAGGATGTATCTTAGAGGTAGAATATCACTGGGTTCAATCCCCAGACTCAAAGAAAAAGAAAAAGGAAAGGAGGAGGAGAAAGATGAAACCCTATAAAAGCCCTAATATACATGGATGTACATTCAGAACATATCAAAATCAATCACTAAGCCAAACATGAGAGGGAGGGAGGAGGGAGGGAATGGGGTGGGAACTGGGGAAGGGCTAAATGAGTGATGCGTGCATGTATGCCTCCACCATCTTATATCCCGTTAAGATGTATCACTAAGCTGTACCAATAAAAGTAATAAATAAAAATTAGAAGCAAAAAAAGAAAAATGCAAAAAAGGCACTTTATTCTCTCATCTACACAGCAAAACAATGGTCCTAAAACTAAAGCACTTAGTGAACTGCTTCAAATGTAGTTCTAGGAGATAATCCTTGCAAGTGAGTCACAGTCCTGCATGCATACAGAAACGTCATAGCTTCAAAGCTGGAGCATTTCCGTGACTGCTGTTGTATCCCCTTCAGAAAAGCATCAAAAATGGACTCTTCACGTGACCTTCTGCCACTCAGCTCTACGCGGTACAGATCGTGAGACGTGACAACCGCAGGGTCTTGCCCAGTGGACCTACTTCTGAGTTAGCCTGACAGAGGGGCCATACAGTGGGATCTCTAAAAGCAAATAAAATTATGTTGTTATAAATAGTCAATGCTCCGGCGAGGACACGACATGTGTACTGCCCTGTGAGTCACTTCAAGACGCTCTGGTTGCCTAAAATAATCCAGGGTCTTTTGTGTTGGAAGAAGCTATAGATCTTTCTACTCCCGGAGCAGTTAAGACCATCTCTCCACACTTCTGTCTGGGAGGAAACGTCCTACAGCAGACGGAAGAGGTGAAGAAATAGAGAAAGGACTTGAACTCTGAAAAGGAGAGGGGGAAAAAAAATGGGTCAAGCCCTTGTCTCATCTTGCTTGTCTTTGGAGAAACTAAATTCAGTTCAAATCAACCAGGGATTTAACCTCCTTGTAAAGAGGCTACAATTTTATCATAATATAAAACCTGACACAAATACAATTGAATTTCAACCAGAATTGCTTTGGGTCTTTTTTTTTTTTCTTTTTTTTCTGGAAGCTCTGACAGGCACTAGTGCCCAAAAGAAATTAGCAATGTAAAAAAACATTTTTTTTTTTTTGTTCTATATAAGTCAGGATCCTTCACGCTTCTTCCTATTTTCCCAGTTACTGCAGTCATGAAGATTGGGAAGCAATGCAGTCCCATCCTTGGGGATACCCCATTTCTCCAGAGAGAAGCTCAGAGTCTCCAGTGCTTCCCTTGCTCAATTCCCCATGGCCAGGGTCACTGGAACCCAAATTCCTGAAGAAATGTCACCATGGTTCTGGCTTCTAGAGCTTAGAGGCAGAAAACTTCTATCCCAGAAAATACCAGTAGGTTATAACTCCATTCTGCAAAGAGCAGTAGATTATGGTAACTCCATTAAAGCTTTATGGGTAAAATCCAACTGGTGGTACAGATTTTATTTTATTTTTTAACGAATGCTGGCCTAGACTGTGTAATACAAAGCATATGACGGCTCTGGGGAGGGGACAGTTTCCCTAATTGGGGCTGCACTCCTGGGTGGTTAGTTGACATTTATTCGGAAGACCCATCACACATCAGAGATGCCCTCTCCAAGATCTCAGGTAAACACCAGAGGTTTGTCATTCAGCAAGCACAATGGGTATTATAAAGTGATTCCCACTGATGTCATCGGTGGCTTGTTAATAAGCAAAATGGATGTTAGATATGGCATTCACTGTGGAGAACAAAAGGGTATTCAAGATACACGACAGGATAGAATACAGCAGATATATTCCCACTTTTACATGAACAGAGAATAAAAATCCAATATACCTTTTACCCTTAGCAACAGCTCCATAAATTTGATACCTAATTAGTCCTGAGATGAATGTTTAGACTTTTGGCCCCTTGGTGCTAAAGAGAAAAAATGGTTTGAAAATGTATGGCTCAGATTAATGCACATTTGCCCAAAGTGAAACTTTTATAGGAGGTGATTTTTAGAGTAAGCAGAAGGACAGATCCAGGACTTCACTGAGTTTATAAAACTTTGAGTTTGTTTACTTTGGATTTCAGCTGCAGGGAGGTGTTTTGTTTGAGATTTGCTTTCTTTACTTCACACAGAGATCCTGGGAGGGCAATGGGAATCTTACCTATCTTGAAGGGAAGTTAGCAGAGTACAGAGTCCATTGAAGTCAGTTTTTAGCATATAAACTAAAAGAGACTCAATGAAAATAAAGCAAACACTGAAAAGACTATAATATATAATTGGGCAATAAATGGCTGATGGGAAAGAGAAGTTGAGCACAGTGGGACACGTCTATAACCCCAGTACTTGGGAGACTAAGACAGGAGGATCACAGGACTGAGGCCAGCCTCGGCAATTTAGTAAGACTCTCAGCAACTTAGTGAGACCTTGTTTAAAAATTAAAAATAAAAAAGGGTTGGGGGTGTAGCTCAGGTGAGAAATGCTCCTGGGTTCAATCCTCAGAATCTCAGGAGAGAGGGGGGGAGGGGGGGAGGGGAGGAGGGAGGGGAGGAGAAGGAAGAGGAGGAGGAGGAGGAGGAGAAGAGGAGGAGAAGAAGAAGAAGAGGAGGAGGAGGAGGAGGAGGAGGAGGAAGAAGAAGAGGAGGAGGAGGAGGGGAAAATCCAAGTAGGTCTATTTAGATAAAGAAGAAAGAAAACTAAAGGAGTAAACCAGGATAGAAATTTCTTAAAAGAAAAAGGCAATATTAACTATATGCTCAAAACTTGAGAATAAGATAAAATAGTTATTACATGCCCTTTCAGTGCCATAGGGGTATTGTCTAACAGGTCCTCTCCAGGGTTCTTTAATTTTTTAGGAGAATGAATCTCCAACTATTTATTACTGTTTTCGATTTACAGATTTTAAAGAGATACGTTAACTTTACATTTTGTCTGATAGGCAAATGACATCTAAACTGTAGGAATGGTAACTCCCAAAGTAATAGGTTTATGGCCCTTTCAAGAAAAGCAAATTATATTTAAACTTGTCCATCTTACCCTTGCAGTCTTTCTTTCAAAACCTATATGTACTTGGCTTTTCAAATTCTCTTTGAACCAGCTTTAACATCCTCCTGGTTCCCTCACTAATGAGTTAAATAAATCTTTGACGTGCTAGTCATGTTTAAAATTTATTTTAAAATTATACTTTGGTTATAAAGTTGGAAGAGTTGCCAAATTCCTCATAAGTAACTTTTAATGGCACCAAGAGCTATGAGTTAGACCGCTATTCTGTCACTATTGCTCTCCAAATATCTACAAAAAAAGGTACCTAATGTTTTCTTTGGAAGGGATATTTTCATTCCCATTTAACAGAGAAGAAATTGAGAAAGAAAAGGTTCAGTCAGTTTGCCCTTATTAAAAGCACCAAAATCAAGCAGAAGTCTGCCGGAGTCTTTTCTCGAAATTATACAACCTTTAGTTTCCATGAGTAGAATTAAAAAACGAAATTAAAGAGTCACCGCATAAGTACACTTCCATCTTAAGTAGCTCCTGAGTACTAATGCCTATGTTGCCTCAGGCATTTTATTGAAGCCATTTACTGCAGTCTAGCCCAGCTCTTCATGCCTAAGGCTGATTTTTTTCTTTAGCTGGGAGGTGATCTGCATTCTTATCAAGAAAGTAGAGGATGTTTTATGGAATCCTTCCTATAGCTCCTTCTTAATAGCCGGATGACATAATCTTGGCTTTTGTGGTAACTGGGACATGTAAGGAACAATGCAATTATTATTGCAATTGTTGAGCTGACAGAGAATGAAAGGAAATAAGCCCAAGAAGATCAAAATGTTCTAAAACCAGCATTCTCTCCAGTTTTCAGGCTAAGGCTAAAAAGTGTAGCTTCCGCCTCCATTTTTTTTTCCATTTCTCTTTTTTCCTTTAAAACATGAAAATTGATTTTGATATGTAAAGATAGGATGAGGAAGTAAGAACTTTAATAAGACTTCCCCAAAGAAGAAATGTTGAACATCGTGACAGTAAAAAGGTGTACTGAATCTCAGGTCGGGAGTGTTGTTCGTTGTTCCTTTTGGTAGAGAGTTCTGCACTAGATAACTTCCAACTTGAGAAATTTGGGTCTTCTCTTGGCTGAAAAAGTGACAGTTCAATAATCCACTGTTAAATATGTAGGACAGACCCTAAATGCTGTAGAAATTCAGGAAGAACGAGGAGAAATGGGGTAGTTGAACCAGGTGGTGTGGAGACCCAAGGAAGCTCCAGTGCAGAGAACAAACTCCATCAGCACCTGAGAAACTTGTGAGGCTGGAGAGTAAGGAAGAAAGATGTCCAAGGACAAGAGGTATCTGTCTGCACAGAGTTCATATTGGAAAATAATAATAATAAAAGTGTGACTGAGTCCTTATTGCCATGTACATAGTACATAGCCATATATATATATATATATATATATATATATATATATATATATATATATATGTCGTGTATGTACTTAGTTTCTGTTGCGGGAATAGGTTGCGGGGGGCGGGGGGGATGTGCATGGTGTGTGTGTGTGTGGAGAAGTAATCCCCCCACCACCACTCAGACAGACAGACAGAAAAACCGTGGATTCTTGTCCTAAGCTAAGAATAAGTATTCATCACTTGGACAGCTGCTGAAGATTTAAAGAAGTTTATTAGAAAGATAGAAATACAGAAAATAGAAATACAGCCCCATGCCAAGATGGCATGAGGGGATGACTCGAATGAGTACACCAAAGGGCTTACACGTGGACTTGGCCTTTTTATATCCATGACCTCCATCTTGTTTGCGTGGCTCTGATGTAGTGAATGTCCCTGTAAGGTACCTCCCCTAGCAAGGTGTCTCCTTTCATAAAGGGCAAGGTCAAACCCTGCCCCATCCCCCCTAGATCATGTAGATCTGTCTTTAGAAAGAGGAAGCCCTAGCTCTCCTCTATTGACTTGTTAAGTACTTTGAGCTAGGTTGATTTACACTGGAATAGCTGCCTGTTGTTAGGCCGAAACCAAGTCCTTTCTTTATCCAACTATTTTGAAATATACCAATTATTTTCTTTTGAAATATATTAATAATCAGAGCTTTCCCAAATCTTCCTAGGTCATTCCCCATACTGGCACAGTTTCCCCTAGCCATCATTCCTGCAAAATATATATAATAATACCTGTTTCACAGAGAAGAAGAATGATGTGGTACCCAAGACCTTAGCCAGGGTTTACCAAGTTCACTCCTTATATGACCGTGCACATGCGTGCTAGGAGCAAAGATGCCAGGGTCGCTTTTTAGAGTTGCAATGATAGGATAAGCCTTAGATAGGAGGCAATAGGATCTAAGCTCGAATCAACAGGATTTAGAGAAAGATTGTGGAATTTTCCTTGGGCATATTACATTATGAAATCAGGGTTTCAGGTGGAAATGCATAGAGAGAAAGGGTTCTTTGACATCCCAAAAGATTGGTCCTATTTTTTTTTGAAAAATGTTTTTGTGTTCACATCTAATTAAATACTTTATATTTTTATTTGAATTTAAAACTTCTGTAAGCATAAACTAATTGTTAGAACTATTTGAGAATGGTGGTACATTCCTGTAATCCCAGTATTTAAGAGGCTGAGAGAGGAAGATGACAGATTCAAGGACAGCCTTTGGAATATAGCAAGACTCTCAGAAACCTAGCAATATCCTGTTTCCAAATAAAAATAAAAAGACCTGGAGATGTAGCTCAGAGGTAGACTGACCCTGCCCAGCAACACACACACATGTGCATGCACGCACACACACACACACACACACACACACACACACACACACACACACAACTAATAAATTGCTCTTGTGATTTTTAAAAGCATTTTATTTTTATTTTTATTTTTTGGCGGTGCTGGGGTTCCTGGAAGCCCTTTTATCTCTGGGCTACACTCCCAGACCTATTTTATATTTTTTATTTGGAAACAGGGTCTCTTAAGCCAGCGAGGCTGGCTCCGAACCAGCGCGATCCTCCTGTCTCCGCCTCCCAAGCGCAGGGATTACAAGCATGTGCCACCACTCCCGGCCCATTTTATTTTTAATATACCTTTATTGGTGCATTGTAGACTCCGATTATAATGAAGTTCAGAGTGATAGGGATATACATGCACAAAGCACTTGGTGAGATTCCCCCCACCCCAGGCTCCCAACCTATTTCTCAGTACATGATACTGAGAATGGCACTGGTAATCTCATGTATGTAGAAAACATCAATATAAGTAAAAGACTTTATTTGGTCTTCATGATGATACAAAATGGGACCCACAGGAAATGTTCGTCATTTTATGGATGAGGGAAACAAGGCCCAGCAATTAACATGCTTTCCCTTCTCTGCTCTCAGTTCTCATGAAAGGCGTCACTGCTATCTACTAGAGTCTGATAAACTTGAAAATCTTCCTTGTCTCCTCCTTTTTCCATATGGCCTTCCTCAGCTGCCATGTCCCAATAATCCTACATCATTTTCCTAACTCTCTAATGTGACTTCTCCACCCTCTATCCAGATTCTCCTGGGGACTGAACCCAGGGACGTTCTGCTGCCAAGCTTTTTTTTTTTTTTTTAAAGGTCCTCACTAAATTTTTGAGGGTGGCTTCCTCAAACCTACAATCCTCCGGTCTCAGCATCCCAAGTACTGGGATTACAGGCATTGTGTCACCGTGCCCAGATTCTTAACCAGGGCATTCATTGTCCACCATTTCTCAGCTGGATTCCTTCAGCAATATAATATTAACCAATCTATCCTCTATCTCACTAACATCCAATCTCTTTCCCTATATGGTGGGATTTTTGTAAAATGTTAATATACTGATTATCTTAGATACCACTTCAATGGTTCTCGTTCTATTTTTTATGAATAAATACAAACTCCTTGGTGATTGCAATAGATTGAAAGTTTATGCCCTGCCCCATTCTTGTGCTGAAATCATAACTCCCAAGTTGATATAGTATTAGAAGATGGGTCTTGGAGAGGTGATTAGGTCCTAAGGGCTGGTCCTTCAGCAAGAGGATTAATACCCTCATTCAAATACAGACCTCCCCAAAAGTCAAGTTGTAAGTCTCCTTCCTCAGAAAGCCTCCCAGCATCATAGAGCATCTCTGTACACACTGCCCCTTAGCACAGCACCTGCCAGCTTCACACCGGACCCCACTTTTCTGACTCATCACTAGATCCCAGCCATGCCATTGTCTGCCGTGAGGTTGTTTTTATTGTTCTGCATTTAGATGTATCACATCCATTCTTCTAGATAAATTTTATTAAAAGGACATTTTTATCTAGGTGTGGTGGTGCATGCCTATAATCACAGTACTTGGAAGGCTGAGACAGAAGGAGCACAGGTTTGAGGAGAGCTTTAGCAACTTAGGTAGACTCTCAGCAACCTAGTGAGACCCTGTAGAAACACAAAATCAGAAAAAGGGGTTGGGAGCATAACTTGGAGGTAAAGTGCCTCTGAGGTCATTCCTCAGTACCACTAGAGACACATGATGTTTCTTGTACTTAAAGAGAGATTCTACGAAGCTTTAAAATAATGGCATTCGAGGAAAAATAACAAAGCACATACTGGACATAGAAGGTTGAACACTAGGTCCTCCAGAAAACATTTGTCTAGCCAGAGGCTGTGAATATGACCTTATTTGGAAGAAGGATCTTCACAGACAAAATTAAGTTAAGGATACTGAAATGATAATCCTGCCTTTCACCCAAGCAGACCCCAGATCCAATGATAGGCATCCTTAGAAGGGAAGATATGAAAGAAAGAGTAGAAATGAAGATAGAAGAGATGCTTCCATGAGCCAAGCAACACCAAGGATGCTGGCGGCCATTAGAAACCTAGAAAGATTCCCACTCAGAAACCCCAGAACACATCCCAATGACTTCTGGAGTTCAGACTTCTAGTCTCCAGAACTGAAAGGGAATAATTAATATTGTTTGAAGCCACCTACGTCGTGGGAACTAAGCTACAGTCACCCTCAGATATGAATGTACAGGTTACCAACAAGAAAATAAGACCTTGCCTACTGTCAAAGTGCTTTTTGCATCTGTCAATTCATCCCCAGCAACTGGAGGTATGAATCTCTCCTCTTTCTTGGCACCTTCTTCCTGCTATTTTCAGACTCCAGTGCAGCGATGCACACCTAGAGATGCAGTAAGTGCTCAGAAAATATTGACTGACAGAAAACTCTATTTTTTGTGATATGGAATAAGACGCTACCACAAGCAGAACAAACTGAATACAAGTTCAGGACTATGTGCCTTCCTTCCTTCTGAAAACGAAAAGAAAAAAAAAATAATAAAAAAGGACCTGTCAGAATCAAGAGAGAACTGACAAGAGTACATGACATCAAGTACGAAAATTGCAAAATGCAAGTCACGGTACAAGTTGTTTTGTGACAGTGTAAAAACATAAATTTTTCATCGAGTTAGAAAATAAACACCTACCGCTGCATCCAAATTATACGTGGCGCTCCTAACACTTTAATCATACTCTGCATTGATCGCCGGTTGGAGAGAGAGAAGTTGGTAACTGATATATTTAGAACAACTTAGGACATTAGTCCTGAAAAATGACTGTTTGCAAAAATAATTGGGCTAAAAGAGAGAGGAAAAACAGATGATAGACATTATTGGCTGGAACTGACAAAAAGCAGACAGACAGACAGACTTTTCTTCTTTCATAATTTAAGGCTAAATGGCCTACAGCACTACTTGGTGTCAAGGATTTAGTGATAAAGTCCACAGACTCAATGAAGCTTATGATCTACAACAGGAGTTAACGAGACTGTCCGGCAATGTGCACATCTGTTACAGAAATAGTCTTGGAATCATCCGCTTCTACATAATGTTAATGGCAAATGGTTATGGAGTGTGCATTCTATACTAGGTAGCTTTATGGGCTCTTTTCAAATAATCCATTTTACATAATTCATTATTATCCCTGTTTTATACAGGAGGACACCGAGGGAGAGAGAAATGAAATGAATTGCTTATGGGTTGAGTAGTCCAAGAAGTAGTGGAGGCAGACTTGAAATCAGGCAGTCTACCTCCAGAACTCTTGGTCTTAATGACTGTATCTTCTTGTGCTTATAGAAGACTAACATAGAACAAAAGAAAGTCACTTTGTGAAATGAATAGGCATTAGTCTACATCAGAAAACACAAAGTAAGCAACTACTTCAGTCTCACATTTACCATTTAAAGAATGTAGACAATAATTATACATCCTTTTCAGAATTTGTGTGATAGTTCAAGAATAGTATAGGTACACCAGACATGATGTCAAACATCTGTATTCCCAGAAATTGGGAATCTGATACAGGAGGATAACAGTCTGGAGGCTAGCATCAGTAACATAGCAGAACCCTGTTTCAAATATATATATATCAGATAAGTACGTAGGTAGGTAGGTAGGTAGGTAGGTAGGTAGGTAGATAGATGATAGATAGATAGATAGATAGATAGATAGATGATGGTGTAGATAAAAGGTATAATACCCCTAAGTTCAATACTTAGTATCAAAAAATAATAAAACAGGTATAAATATGCCTAGAATAATGCCCAGGACAAAAAAAATTATTTAATATAAATACTGGATTTTTTAGACTAGGTAGACACAGATTGTTCTATGCACCTTTTGCTATCGTTTAAATTAACTTTAAAATTTGCCTAAAAGTGAATAAAGATCCCACTGAAAGTATACAGTTATACCTACAAGTGTTTGCCTGTAATAGAAAAAATGCTATATTCTTTTTAAAGTGTTTTACTTCTTCCTGGGCATACATAGGGAGACATTATTTTATGGTGGGGAGACATAAGATCTTTTCAGGCCAGTGGAATCTGGGGAAAGTTGACATATTCCATTTTTAGATTGTCCCCTAAATCCTCCACTGCTGTCTATAATGCACCAGCTTCCTCTTACCAGACCACTAGCAAATGAGTTTAAATACCAAAACAAAACACAAAATACGAACATCTGTTTGAGGATATCAGGGATTTTCGAAAGCACTGAAGAGTTAGCAAGGCCGATGAAACTGAAGGACCATGATGCTACTAACAAGAAAAAGATCCCTCAGGTAACCATGGATTCTATACCATGTTTATTAATTTAGCTATCAATGTGCATGCCAAAGGCTAAATTTATAGATCAGAGGAGAAAGCAGATGCGAGAAAATGGAGAGGCTAATCAGACCTATTTGCCTTATATCATATAAAGGGGAGAAAAATCCGGTTCAGGTTCCAACCAGATGCAAAAATCTCCATAAGACTATTCAAAATACTCAGAACAAAACAGAAATGGGCCAGATATCACAAGAATTGAAACACAGCCCCAAATCGACTCTAATTCTTTAGCCAGAAGCTAAACAACAAATCTTCTCTAGAGAAAGATAGTATCACTCATGGTATTTGACACTTATTAAACACAATATATGGCTTTCAATGTAGAGTTCCCAAGCATCTCAAGAGACAGAAAAGGTGGTTAACAGAAATAGACCTAAGGGTGATCCTGAGCTACCAGATACAGACTTAACATAACTACAATAATACATTCAAGAAAACAGTGACAAGTAAATTTCAGCAGAAAACTTGAGTCTATAAAAAATTAAGTAGGAATTCTGCAATTTAAAAATAAATAAAAATAATAAACAATTACTAAAATTAGAACAGTACATGATACTTACACACACACACACACACACACACGCACACACAGGCAAAGTTGAATAAAGTAACCTTAGCCCCGCATGGTGAAATAAAACTATAATCTTAATCTTAGCATGGGAGAAGCTGAAACAAGAGTACTACAGGTGGAAGAAAGCCTCAGCAGTTTAGTGAGACTCTTAGCAACCTAGTAAGACCCTGTTTCAAAATAATAAAAAATAAAATGAGTCTGAGGATATAGTTCAGAGGTAGAATGTCCTGGGTTTAATCCTCTCTCCCTTTCTCTCTCTCTCTCTCTCTCTCCCTCTTCTCTCTCTCTCTCTCTCTCTCTCTCTCTCTCTCTCTCTCTCTCTCTCTCTCTCTCTCACACACACACACACACACACGACTAAAAATCTTAAAATAAATAATAATACCCAGACTGAGAGATGGAGAGGATGAAAAATGAGATAAAAAACATATAAAAAGGTAAATTTTTAAAGTAGAAATACATAAAATATATCTAACCAGATTCCTAGCAGTAGATGGAAAATGGAAAAAATGAGACAGAAGACAATTTTAAAGAGATAATTTTGCAAGCCTAATGAAAGACACTGACCACAGATTTCAAAACAAAACAAAGACAGAAGCTCTAGCTCAAGATAGATTAGTATAGTCAAAAGCACAATCAAGTTATGGTAAAGCTAATGAAATAAAGCAAAAACATTCTTAAAAGCAGCCATAGAATAAAAAAAGATGCATTACTCAAAAGAGCAGCAATAAGACTGGTAGTTGCCATCTCAACTCAAGCCATGGCACCAGGACAACAGTGCAGTGACATTTATAAAGCACTAAAAGAAGATAAATGTCAACTTGGAATTCTATACCAAGTTACATGGGGCAGGGGAGCAAGGGGAGAGGGAGCCGGGGAGAAGCTCACCAAGTACTGTGTGCACTCTGAACTGCCTTATGCTGTGAGACTAGAATGCACCAATAAGAGTATATTAAAATTAATTAGTTAAAAGAAGTGTATACCAAGCAAAAAATCTTTTAAATGAGGGTAAGAAGAACAAAATCATGTCATTCGCAAGAAGATGGAAAGACCTGGAGAACATTATGTTAAGTGAGATCAGCCAAGCACAGAAAGAGAAGGAACATGTGTTTTCTCTAATATGCCCAAACTAAGGAGTATTAGGAATACCAGGGGGACTCCAGATAATGGAGGGGAAACCTCAGCAAAGCTGAAATGAAAGGGTAGAAGAAGAAGAAACCTGAGGTTAATTAATGGAGGAGCTACATTTGAATATGTGTAACAGTATGAATATGGCATGGTTAACCTGGACACGCATTGTTGGGAGGGGGAAGGGGAAGTTGGGGCGAGAGGGCACCGAGCACAGTCTCTGAATGTATGCCGTTTTCAATATGATCCACATAAAAAAATAAAATTAAGGTAAATTAATATATGCAATAACAGAGAACAACTGAAGATTTTGTCATAAATATCCCTTCATTAAGATAAATATTAAAAAGCAGAAGGATCCAGAAAGAGTCAAAAACAATCTTAAAGATTATCAAATGGTAAGATGGATTACAAGAGTGGTGATACCATGTTTAATAAAGCCATGTGTTATGAGAGCAAGGATAATCATTCAAGATCAGTATCACAGACTAAGGAGTCTACAGATATCCCAGAAATCTCAGGGAGGAAGGCTAGAATTATCAGTCAGCTTTAGTAGAGCAACTGGATATTCACTTGGGAAGAAAATAAATCTTGACACCTAACTCATACCACACATTTTTCAAGACAGAGCACATATCTAAGTGGGAAAGTAAAATAATAATAATAATAACAGACCCAGAATGGCTACAGAGAAGAGCATCTTTATAATGTGGGTTGGTAGAGTGTCAAGCAACCTCACTCTCAAGCTTTGCAAGAAGCATCAATTGGCTTAGTCACTTCCAAAACCCATTTAGCTTTATCAAAGTTCAGCAAGTTATGGATATGAGGCTTTGTTTCTGAGTCCTCTGTTTCATTGGTCTATGTATCTGTTTTTGTGCCAATACCATGCTGATTTTATTACTATCACTTTGTAGTATAATTTGAAGCCAGGTGTTGTGAGGCTTTTGACATAGTTAGTTTTTATGATCATTAACTATCAGTAGCAATAAAGGTAACCAGAGGTGACCACGAGAGCTCTGATTATAACTGGGAAGATCCTTGCAGGGGAATCTTCTGCTCATTACCTATCTGGATGGTGATTTTGTCAGTACCCAAAAATGTAGAAATTAATCAAAATGCACACTTAAAATCAATACATTGTAATGTATATATAACATCCCAAAAAAGAAAAAAAAAACAGAAAAAAATTTAAAGGAAATAAATCAATAAAACAAATTTGTAATATTAAAAAAGCAATAAAGCAAAAACTATGAGTGGATTAATTGATAAAAAAAGAGATGAAGAGCATCTATACAGGTTTTGCAGATAGAGAAAATAGGTGATGCTTTGAAGAAATTTATGCCAATAAATATGAAAAGGTGGAAGAAAAATATATTTTGTAAAAATACAAGTTCTCAAGTTAAGAAGAAGTTGGCTTCAACTGTAGAACGAGAATACCTGAAAAGTCTTATATCTATTAAAGTAATATTATCAGTAACTAAAAATATTCTGACAAAGACCATACTGGCCTGGATAAATTCCACTGGCCCAGTTCAAACATTTAAGGAAGTGTTACACTAACACTGATATTAATAAAATTTTTATATATTAGAAAATAGAAGATCTCTTTCCAACTCTTTCTTGAAGCCACAATAAGACTGGTAGAAAAATATGATTAGGACATTCAAAGAATAATAAATGAAAAATGGATGAAGTCATCAAAAGCATATTCACTATCCAACTCAGCAATGCTTACAAAAGAGAACACATCCTGACTATATTTGGCTTAACCAAATATAGGAATTTAAGTGTTGGCTTTATATGTTTTTAATATCAATATTTGCTATAATTTGTTTCTTTGGCATTATTTTTAAAAATCCATTCGATACTCTCAATGGATGTGAAGAATATATTTGATGACATTTGCCACTTGTTCATGATCTTTTAAATATAGCTTAAAAGAAGTAGATACTCTCTTAATATATGAAGGGTTTCTAGATCATTATTATTATCATACAATAGACCTCATACTTAGTGATGAATTATTAAAACTCTGTCTGAGGCATGAGATAAGAATGTCTATACCAGCACTTTTATTCAACATCATATTGAAAACCTGTGTGTGTGTGTGTGTGTGTGTGTGTGTGTGTGTGTGTGTATTACCAAGGATTGTTAACCCCAGGAGCATGCTACCTCTGAGCTACACCTCAGTCCCAATTGTGTTATTTATTTAGAAACAGGGTCTCATTAGGTTGTGGAGGGTCTCACTAAGTAGCTGAGACTGGCCACGAACTTGCAGTCCTCTTGTCTCAGGCTCCCAAGTACTGGGATTAAAAGTGTGAACCACCATGCCCAGCTTGAAAATCCTTTTTGATTTAATAAGAGAAGAAAAATAAATAGAAATTTATAAGAATTAAAGAGGATTGATATTTAAGATTATACCCATAATTTTTAGTCTATAAACAAGTATTAGAATAAACAAGTGAACAGAACAAGTTTATTACATTTAAGGTTAACATAAAGCAATCAATCCTGCTGCTGAATATTGCAATAGAAATTATATATGTCTTCTGAGTCTTCATTTGTGATCAATATTTTCAGAACTATGCAATAAACAAGAGTTGTACGTGTAATTTTTTTAAAACCTTCTCTTTCTTTGTCTCCATGCTGAAGGTACGCAGTGAATCACATAGAGACAAGTGCTATAAAAATAACGATGCAGGGAAGGAGAACCGGCAGCGCTAATGATGGACTCACACAAGCAGACAGGGTGGTCCAGACAGGCCTGTCTGAAAAGGTGACATTTCAGCAAAGACCTGGAGGAGATGAGGGAGCGGCACCTGGCAATACAGGGAAGAGTCTGAGTTTCATAGGAAGTGTGTAAGAAAGCCATTGGAGAATTTTGCAGAGGGCCATGGGTAAATTTTTTATCTACACTGACCATTCTGGCCACAGATGAAGAAGACCCCTGAGGTTTAAGAGGGGAAGCAGGAGATGGGCAAGGAGTTTACCTATAGTAGTTAAGGTGGGGGATGATGGCTAAGTGAAAAATTGACATTGCACAACCTCCTTCCTCTGAGAAACACACCAAGTTTTCAAGGGGGGCATTCTCTCTGTAAATGGAACATTGTGAAGTCTGTACAACTGCTTAGTAAGTGTGGTGATGGGAGGAATAAAGGAAAAAAAATGCTCACTATGAGGGTTACTGAGAAACAAATGTTTACCCTCTCCAATAAAGACTGGCAATAGAAAAATAGACACAGGTCAGTCTAAGAACTAATCTTTCTCTCACATGTGTCTGTTGGTGGAAAGAACACAAAGAAGAGGATGAGGAAGAACTCAGCTAAACTAGCTTATAAAGTCCTCACCCAAGCTGGGCATGGTGGTGCATGCCTGTAATCTCAGTGCATGGGAGACTGAGACAGGAGGATTGCAGGTTCGAGGACAGTGTCTGCAAGTAGTGAGACTCTCATCAACCTAGTAAGACTCTTGTTTCTAAATAAAAATTTAAAAATAAGGCTTGGAGTGTAGTTCAGACGTAGAATGCCCCTGGGTTCAATCTCTAGTACTACAAAATAAATAAAATCAAATAACATCATCATCTAGCAGGGCATAGTGGTGCACACCTGTAATACTAATACTTTGGAGGCTGAGGCAGGAGGATCCCAAGTTCAAGAACAGTCCCAATAACATAACAAGTCTTAGCAACCTAGCAAGATTCTAAACATAACATAAAAATGACTGGCGTGTAACTCAGAAGTAGACTATTCCTGGGTTCAATCCTCCAGGCCACACAACAACAAACAAAAATCTAAATCTCTGCCAGGCGTGGTGGCGCATGCTTGTAATCCCCACGCTTGGGAGGCTGAGACAGGAGGATCGCACAGGTTTGAAGCCAGCCTCAGCTACTTAGTGAGGCTCTCAGCAACTTAGTGAGACCCTGTTTCCAAATAAAATATATAATGGGTCTGGGAGTATAGCCCGGAGGTAGAAAGCCTCTGGGTTCCACCCCCAGTACCACCAAAAAAAAAAAAAAACTTCATCTAGGCAGACATGGTGGTACATATCTATAATTCTAGTATTTAAGAGACTGAGATGGGAGATTTGCTGGTTTAAAGCCAGCCTCAGCAAGTTGAACTTGAAGAAACCCTGCTTCAAAATTATTTTATTTTTTACAAAAGGGCTAGGAATGTAGCTCAGAAGTAGAATGCCCCTGAGTTCAATCCCCAGTGCCATAAAATAAACAAATAAATAAGTAAAAACACCCTCTCATGTCCAGGATGCTCCTCTATGAGCAGATTTTCACAAACACCAGCTCCTACAAACTAGAAGCCCAGGGGACCAACATAGATGATTCTGGATCCAGTCCTTCCAAACCAGACAGAGCCTGAACAAATAAGGCCTCTCCCCAGGAATGACAGACAGAAAGAGTCAACATTTTTGTGTGCATTTGTCTTATTTTGAATCCTAAGCCAGGATTCAAGAGCTAGCATTGGTGTGGGAGACATAGGAAGGATTACTAAGAATGTGGGGCAGCGGCCCAGGGAAGGGAAGAAGTCCTTCAAGCCAGGAGCCAACCTGTTGGTAAGGGGGGGCCTAAGCCTGCGTCAAGACAGTAAACCGTGTAAAATAACATCCTAGTATTGCATTGTCCCAAATGAGGAGCTGGGTGCTTATATTTCCAATGTGAAATGAGTCATTTCTCCAGCCCTGCCAGTCTCCTAGAGTGGAGACCTTGAGAGCAAGTCCTCAGACAATGAGATGTGAACACCACCAGCATTGGAAGTCAACATGAGCTTTTCTTCCCCCTTGCCAGGGATTGAATTCAGGGGCACTGAAGTCAACATGACCTTTTTTTTTTCTTCTTCTTTTTCCTTGTGGTACTAGGGATTGAATTCACAGGCATTCTACCTCTGAGCTATACCCCCAGCCCTATTTTTATTCTTTATTTGGAAGCAGGGTCTCACTAAGTTGAGGAGGGCCTCACTAAGTAGTTGAGGTTGGCCAAGAACCTGCAATCCTCTTGTTTCAGTCTCCCAAGTACTGGAATTACTGGCGTGCGCTAGCATGCCTGGCTCAGTGCAAGCCTTCTGATCCTAAGGTCCAAGATTTGTTAACATCTTTCTCTTCCCCTCTGTGTTAGGGCACTTTTATTTATTTATTTATTTATTACCTCTGGCCCACTTTTCTTCTGCAGAGGAGGAAATGATTCCAAGGACTTGCAAGCGGGAGAAATCCTTCTCTCCATCCATTGCTCTCAAAGCCCTCCACATTGATTTGTTCATGACATGATTGTTATAAATTAATAAAGTAAATCCCACATTAATTTACCTTATAGGTTTCTCAGCCACCGATTTCCTATTATCCCCTCTTATTACTCAACTCATTGCCTCCCCGAGACAGACTTTCAGCAATGCAAGTGCATCCCAGGCTCTTGGGTTTTATTAAGTATATAAAAGGTATGATTTGTATTAATAACTCATCACCCCATATTCATAACTCCGCCAATTAAGCTCAAGTGCACACTAAAATAGGAAAGAGATTCCCAATTTCTAGTTAATACCCTGATTGCCTAATGAATTGCTTATTCTTTCTAATTCTAGTGTCATTTGCTTAATTTTCCTTTAATTTCTAAAATGCAAGGAAAACATGTCTAATTTTCGAGATGTATGAAAATATATTGTCTTACCATTGCTTGTTGAATTTTCTTAAGCACACTGGGCGCAAGCATCACAATGTGTGACTCATAACACATAGCCTCACCTGACTGTGCGGGCACACAGTAGGCACGCAATGAGTGCTTAATGAATGGCTGAACACACCTGCATGTGTATGGCCCAGGCCCCTGCACAAAAGAGGAGATGGCTTGAGTCTCACTGCAACAGCTTGTTTATTTACCTGGTAGCTATTGCTCTTTTTATGTTTTACGTGAACCTGTTAGAGTGAAAAATAAATGCTTTCATTTACATTATTTCTTAGGGTTAATTGGTAGTTCTTTGTTTTTATAGTCCTTTGATGCATTAATAAATTTCAGTAAGAATGGAAGCTTTTAATTCACATATTTATTCATTCAAAATAATTATTAAAGGCCAACAATAAACCAGGAAATTCATGAACAATTTTATGACGCTGTTAAGATTAGAATAAGGCCCATCCCTCTATAGCAGCCTGGTCTATAGTGAACAGGTAATAATTCTACCATAATAGAGCCCCAAAACAGGGGTTCATCTGGGCACTGGGAGTTTCATTTCCCAGGGGATGTTTGATAAGGGTCTTCTGGCTGAAGTCCGTCCTTCCTTCCTTCCTTTCTTCCTTGATTGCTTGCTCGCTTGCTTTTTGGGCAGTACTGGGGATAGAACACAGAAGCATTCTGTCTCCGAGCTATACCCCTGGCCCTATTTTCGTTTTTATTCTGAAACAGGGTCTCACTAAATTGCAGAGGACCTCACTAAGAAGCCGAGACTGGCTGTGAACCTGTGACTCTTCTGTCTCAGCCTCCCAAGTACTAGGATTACAAGTGTGCACCACCACACCTGGCTTGAAGAGGTTTCTAAATGATGGGAAATAGGGCAATGGGGGATTCTGGATAAAGAGAACAACATGCTAAGTTTTCCTTTTTTTTTCATGAAACTTTTTTTGCAACTAATATCAGACTTCTCAGAAAAAGAACTAAAATTCTCTCTCTCTCTCTCTCTCTCTCTCTCTCTCTCTCTCTCTCTCTCTCTCTTTGTCTGTCTGTCTGTCTGTCTGTCTCTCTCTCTCTCTCTCTCATTGATTTGATATATTTTCATGTTTAAATGGCACATCTAATAGTTCCAGCAATATCAAGTTGTTCTCCAATTTTAGAAAAATAAGAGTATTATTGATTGTTTATAAATTTTTACTTGAAAATACTAAGTAACTAAGCTCACATAATAAAGAGAGAGAGAGAGACAGACAGACAGACAGACAGACGGTTAGACAGACATTTTAAGGAGCTTAAGTACTTGACTTACATTACTGTGGATCTGGAAAGTCCAAATTTTTTAGGGTAGGCTGGCAGCCTAGAAATTCAGGATAAAGTTGATGTTACATTCTTATGTCTGAGTTGTAAGCCAACAGTTAGAAACTCAATTCAGGCAAGATTTTAAAGTTACAGTTTTGAGGAAGAATTCCTTCCACTTTGGAAAACCCTGGTCTTTGCTCTTAAGGTCTTCAACTAGTTGGGTGAATCCCATTCACATTAGGGAGGGTAATCTGCTCTACTCAAAATCGAGTGACCTAAATCTAATATATCTAATATATATAAATATACATATATAATATATATAATATATACTATATATATATTATATATATTTATTCTGGGATGTATATATTATATATAATTTTCTGAGAGAATATATATATATTCCATATATATTTCAGAACATACATCATATATATTTATCTATATCTCTCTATATATTTATATATATTTTCTCAGAGAAGATAGATAGATAGATATAGGTATAGATATTTCCCAGAAACATCTAGAATGGCATGTGAACCCACAAATGAACAGCCATAGCCCACCCAGGTTGACACTTGGAATTAGTCATAGTCATTGAGGAAGTGATTCCCAAAGTGTAATTTCCAAACAACCTTGTTAGCATAATGGGGAATTTGTTAGGAATGTGAATCCTTGAAACTTCCCCAGACCTCTTAAATCAGAAACTCTGGGAGGAGGGCCTAGCAATGCTGCTTTAACAAGCCCTTTGGGTATTTCTGATGGACCACCAGAGAGTGAGGACCACTCACTAAGAGTTTTACATTCGGTTTTTAGGTTGTGGAGGAAAAGTGTTAGCACTAAAGCAGGTTATTAATTGGCTGACTTTTCAATGGCATCAGTCACTTGATAGATTTTTCATGTTTAAATGGCATATCTGATAGCCCCGGAGCTATTGCGTTGTACGCTAATTTTAGAGAAACAACAAATGAGAGTACTATTGATTGTTTATAAATCGTTAGTCAGGGATACCAAATAACTAATCCATTGAACTTTTCCTACATCACTACCTCTTGCTTTTTTAGCTGTAAGACTCTGCTAAGATGACTTCAATTTCCTTGACAAAGGTCAATAGGACCCGCATCAGAATTTGCCTGGAGACTTTTCAATAGTTCTTCTAATGGTATTGATCAATCAAGGGGAAATGTTTCAAAACTCTTTCGCAGTAATCCAGAGACTATATTAACGTAACCAATAGGATTGCTTCCTTTTTGAACTCCTTTTAGTGACTTCAGTAAGCCATCTTTCCTTGACCGACCCCAAAGCCCTTTGTATCAGCTAACTGTGGCCACAATAATGCCATATAACAAACAACCACAATGTCTGAAGGGCAAACAACAAGAAATATGTCCTGCTCATGCATCTGAGGTAGGTAGGTAGGTAGGTGGCCCTGCTCCTCTGAGCTGGACTCAGTCACATGTCTAAGGATTGGGTGGCTACAGGCTGATGCAGAATGGCCTCAGGGAATGACTAGCATAAGTAGGTTCTGCTACTTTGACTCCTCCAGGCTGAACCCCATCCAGCCCCCAGAGCTTTCTATAGTTTCCTGAATATTTCCATTCCTGTAGGACTTCTGATAGTCAATAGTTAGCAAATCCAGGGAAGCTAACTGAGAGAGATGCTCATGACCATTTGAACAAGTTTGTGGTGTTTGATTTCCATATGATTGAAGAGCTACATCCTCTAGCATCCTCTCCGTGGCATGTTCTTGTGACAAAGGCTGAGTATAAGGCGGCAAGCAAAAATTCAAGGCTCTGTTTCCATCATGTCCACTAAGATCTCATTAGCAAGAGAAAGTCAAATGGCTGAAGCTTTAGTTTACTTTAGTTTAGGTAAGGATGCTCTGCAAAGTTCCATGGAAATCAACCAGATTCATCCAGATATATATATATATATATATATATATATATTTTTTTTTTTTTTTTTAAGGACTGAAGCCATGTTTAATAGCACCCTCACTCTCAGATTGGAAAACCCTTCCCTATTTCCCTCCCACCGCCTTTGCCTGCTTATTATTACCCTTTGGATTTACCTTGGATTTCATTTTCCTGGGAAACTTCCTTTGACTGCTCAAGACTGGATCCCATGCTATTCTCAGGAGCTTCTGTTGCTCCCTACAGATTCCCACAGCTGTAGGCCTTCCGATAAGAGTCCCAAGTGAGCAAATTCAAGAAAGCTTCTTGAGAGAGATGCTCCTAACATATACTTGAACAAGGTTGTAATCACAGATTACTAAACAATCAAAGAGCTACTTTAAGGACTTATTGGGACATTTTTGAGACTTTTAACTTCCATGATGCAAAGATCAGTTTATTATACTGATTTACCTTGTCAGTACTGACACATACCATTCTGGAGACTCTCCCTTCCTCCCATAATCTCCTCCTATAGGCCAAGCTAAATCCTTCTCATCCTTGACATTTCCAACAGAATTATTCAGTAGCTCGCCTTAATGATACTCTGCTTATCTTTATTACAGCACTAATAACTCTGAGGAATTGATGGTCTGAGGACAACAGATTGTTTCTATTTACTAATGAGAAGAAGCTTCTGGAATCCTGCCAGACTGTGCCCTCAGTGACATCGGGGTAGAATAAAAGCTTAGGTCCAGGTGCCCTTTGCAGACTGGTACCTAGGCACCCACTGAACCTTGCTGTTTAATGTCCACCATTTGATTCCAATAACCTTATGTTACCATCTATCTCCTTGAGCTTGGCTTCTCACTTTACATTAGATCTCTAGAGCTCCTTTCAATCCTTATGTTTGGCCCTTAACTCTCCTCATAGGTACTGTCATCTTTCCTGTTTTACATATAGTTTTACACCCTCCAAAGCAAACATTTCAGCAACACCAGGACCACCCGCCACCATCAAAATACACTCAAGAGTTCTGAGTTCTTTGCATGGCAAGTCTCCCAATCTCACTTCCAAAGACCATTCCTCTCGTCCAATGTCTTGCCTACACTTCTCACTGAGCCTTTAGCGTTCTGTTCAGTTTACAACAAGCATTTAGCATTGCTCTTGGCTCTCGTGTATCATTATTTTGTTTTACCCTCTCTTCTATTAAATATACCTTTCCCATCTTGGTTTTGTTTCCCCAACCCTGTGTTTTCCATCTCCATTTTCTCTTAGGGAGCCCCAGCAATCATGGCCTGAATGCTTATCTGCCAGTCTGAAGTGGGAAATGAAATAATAAGATATTAGGAAAAGAAGAAAAAGGTGGAAGGAGAAATACAGATTCAGCAAGTATACATCATTAGCAGGAAGCAAGTTGGTCCCAGGAGTGGTGATTAGTCATTTAAAGAAATAATAAGGACAGAAGACCTCAAAACCATACAGCAAAAAGCATTAAAAATAATCACCAACTTCCCAATTTTGTGAAGTCATTTACTTGCAAACAGTTTGATTCATAACAGGAAAAAGGCTTTTAAAATAATTAACAGACCAAAGTGCTATGCAGCTCAATAGTCATTCCTCAGCGAGGTGATGGATAAAAAATCATTTACATCCAGGAAAGGGCTTCTACCCTATAGGCACAGGTGGTCCTCAGAACTCTGTCCTAATCTGCCATCCTCTTCCTAGGATGTGGCATTCATTTTCATTGATTATACATTCACTTTAAGATACTGATTTCCAACCACTTGGGCACTATCTTATTGTATATTCCCACATGGGTGTCATGGAGGTACTTTGTGCTATAGTTTTTATATGTCCCCATAGATATATTCTATATTCTTCTTCATTCTGCTCTTGGTCCCAGAAGACTGACTCTTTGAGAGGCATCAGTCTCATTCTCCTGGATGCAAGGTGGCTTTAGTTGTGAGCATCAGAGAGGTTGAGATCTTTAGCCTCTCAGTTTCTCCCTGCCAAGCCATGTATAGACAAGTCTGAGATATCCGCTCAAGGCCACATTTTGTGCATGGTGCTCCTTCCTGTTGCTATATTACATGATTTGAAAACCATCGCTTCTCTTCGATCTTAGACATCTGGAGACTGATCACTATCCACCGTTGGTTTCCTTTTTTGCCTACAACTTTATTAAAAAACCTTTCTATATAACTCTCTTTAATTCTATAAAATTTTATAGGCTTTTATTTGTGCATTGTAGTCTAATATCATAATGTAGTTCAGAGTGATAGGGACATACATGCACACAGCACTTGATGAGCTTCTTTGAGTAGACACTAGTATTCAAATTCAATTTGTCCCAAACTGGCTTCCTCATCCCTTATCTCCTTGTGCCCAGCATCCTTCTCCTGAGTTTTATCCTGCACCTGCCACAGAAAAAGGCTCTACTATTTGTTTCCAGGTCTCTCCAGGAGCCTGGGCATCCTCCTCCTCCCACTGATTACAGTGAGAATTAGCTAAGCCATCGAATGGAGAGCATCCTAAAACTCTCTCCCATTCACTTCTCTTCAACCCTAGTCCAGGACAACATCATACCTTATCAAGTTCACCATGGCAGCCTTCTGAATGACCTCCATGCCTTTGATCTTCATCCACCGCCATCCTTTATACACAATGCAGATCATCTCTCTTAAACACAAATATGGCTAAGTCAGTCACCTGCTTCAAACCCCCATATGCTCTCCACTGGCTTCAAATCAAGTCTAAATTTTTAGGGGGCTATCATGACCTAAGTTGGATTTTTAGAGAGCCATTATTATCCAGCCACTTCTGTAGTCTTCTCTTTCACGATTTGCTTTGGCTTTGCCCCACCTTTGTGTGTGTAAAGATGAGGAAGAGGATTTACTGGAGATTGGACCCAGGGGTATTCTGCCTCTGAGCTACACCCCTAACCCTTTTTGTTTGTTTATTTACTTAGGTTGCTGATGCTGTTCTTGAACCTGCAATCTCAGCCTCTCCAATACTGGGATTATAGGCATTGCCCACCAAGCCTGATATGCCCTCTTTTTTTTTTATCTCTGAATCTTTATTTCATTTCAAAGCTCACCATGATTTATCAGCTCTGGACTTTGGCACATGCTGATTCTCTAAAAGGAACATCCTTTCATCCCTGAAAATCCCTTTTCACCTAGCTCACAACTACTCATGAGCAGACTGTGCTCAATTAGAACAGGGACCTTGTCTATTGAGCACACCATTGTATTCTGAGCTCCTAGTACAGTTCCTAGAACCTGCTAATTTGGAAGGTATGGGCCATCAGTGGCTACTAAACAGTGGAAATGTACCAAGTCTGAACTGCTATGTACAAAAATATAAAATGCATACTTGGCTTTAGATACTGAGTATACTAAAATGTAAAATACCTCAATATTTTATACCAATTACTTATTGAATTGATAATATTTTTGCTACACATGTTAAATTAGTTAAAATGTCATTAAAATTAGTTCTACCTTTTTAAATTAAAATGTTATAAAGTTAATTTTACTTATTTTTAAATTTTGTTTAACGTTGGCCAATTTCATATTAAGTTTTATGGAAATCTCTGGCTGATAATTATTTATTGAATGAGTAAAGTTGAATAATTGAGTAAACAAAAAAGAAAAACCACTAGTTTTCAAATTTAATTCTATTGGGTAAGGGCTAATTGGGTGATGTGTGCATGTGTGCCTCTACTGTCTTGTACCTCATTAAGAAGTATGACTACAATGCGCCGATAAAATATTTTTTAGAAACTTTATTTTTTTTTTTGCAGGTCTGGGGATGGAACCAAGGGGCATTTGACCTCCGAGCTATACCCCCTTGCCCAATTTTTTATTATTTATTTTGAAACAGGGTCTCACTGAGTTGCAGAGGGCCTCACTAAGTAGCTGAGGCTGTCCACGAACCACGATACTCCGGTCTTAGCCTCCCAAATGCTGGGATTACAAGTGTGCGCCACCACGCCCAGCTAAACTTAAAAAATTTAAATTCTTCCTTTAGAAACTCTCTCCAAAATCAGAGTTAGATGTCCTTTTTATGTCCTCCCAACGTACCCTGTAATTCCTCCATCGTGACAATTATTATATCATACCAAAATACCATTTTCATCTTCATTAAGGCAAGCACTCTACCTGTCTTATTCAGCTTTGTCCACCAGTGCCTGGCATATACTCAGTAGACTATAGTAAAAGCTTAAAAAACATTTAACTGAATGAATTAAAAGGCTAACAGTCATATAAGAAAAAGAGATATAAACAACAGTGAGATGATGACGACAATGATGACATCCAGTATAATTATATGCCTACTCAAAATTAGGTGCTTCACATTTACATATAGTAGGTCGTAGGGGAAGCCTAAGGTCCTACAGACCTTAGGGATGTGAGGTACCAAATGTTACTCCAGGATGGCAGCTCTAGTTAGGGAAAATATCTTAACTGGGCCTGGAGAGGCCATGGCCCATAAATGAGTGTTGTGTTCCTACCTGAAGGCATTGTTCTGGTCCCCTTTTCTGTTTCCCTCATAAACACTGCATGACTCTGAGTCAGGGGATGTGGTACCTGGCACGGGTCCTGATTGGCATTGAGTATAGAGCTACAGTTATAGCCTTTCTCACTTAATGTTTCCTTCAGCTACACGCCCAATGCTGAGGCTGTGCCAGGAGTAAGCCAGAAACATTTTCTATCTAGAATCTGGAAATGTCAATTTCTCTCTTCGTTTTCCTGAACGTACTCGCTTTCTTGTATCCTTTAGACACGTTACCTGTTTGTTTATTGCAATTTTTTATCCTGTATGACCTTTCCGTCCACATAAACCCATCGTTGACATTTGTCAGTATGATGGATATGAAATACATTACTCCTAATCCTCACAAGAATTAGACTAGATGACAGCTTTATTTGGCCAAAAAGAAAAATAAGATAAAAATATATAAGCAAATATTTCAGAGTCATATTGCAAGCCAGTGATATAATTGGGATCTACTTTTGTGAAAGTCTAACATCCACATTTTTCATGGCACATGATGCAAGAAAAAAATCAGTGTCCAGTGGTTATTCTTGTCCCTACAGGGAATTAGTGAACCAACTGGCAAAGGAGAAGCCTGTGGCTCCCCCTCCTGGATATAGCAAACCTCTTACAACTAGTAGAACCAAAGGCAGACAGCTCACAGTGGTAAGACTCCATGACTTCAAAGGAGATCTTGAACTCCCCAGATGTTCTGAGCTAATTCATCATGGCCAAGCAAGCATCCCCATTCTTATTTACCATCTTTAACCGTGGCTTTGACTAATGACTCTGAATCTCGTACTTGAGCCTCTTAAAAATGCCTGCTATATTAATTTACTATATATATTTTTTTCAATATTGCTTCACTTTGGGGACTAGATTTGGTTTTCTGGTTATAACTTCTTTATTCTAGAACCTTGGTACAACCCTGCTTCTGGTGTCTATTGTCAATTTTATTTCCACATCACCCAGTACTCAAGCCCTTCTGGGGTGCTTTCATATAATAATAGAAGCACATTGGTCACAAAATCTCTGTAAAGGGAGTAGCAGGTTTAAGGGGAAGTAAGAAAGGGCTCCTTTTAAGGCTTTTAATGGAGAAGAAAAGTCAGCAAAATGTCTCTAAGCCTCCTTTGAAACTGGTGGCATCATGACTGAAAAAATAGACCAAAGCTCACTTCTACATAACCATGGAAAGATTTATGTTTTGGATAAAGTTGATATACCTACCCCTTTCATCACCCTAATCCTTACTCTCCAATAGTTTCTTCTGCTCTAAAAATAAGCACAACAATCTCTAGTTCATGGTCTATGGAAGAAGTAAAGGAAATCTGCTACACTGTTCAACATAGGGCAATATCTCAATACACAGGGCTAGATCTTAAGAATATGTATTATGTGGTTCAAGGCATATCATGAAATTCATTCCACTAAGAACTTCTGAGAGGAGGCAAACATAGAGTGAGCATAACCAAAATAATAAGCAGGAGATCAAAAGAGAAAGCACAGGGGAAAGTTGTAGTTAAGCTTCACCATGAAGATTCTTGAAGATAGATGGACCAGTCTAAAAACTGCACATGAAAATATTCTTCAGTGGATTACAAAATGATGGGCTATAGACACAGTGAAGTTCCCACTCAGTTATAAAGAAGAACAAAATCGTGTCCTTTGCAGGAAAATGGATGGATCCAGAGAACATCATATTAAGGGAAATAAGCCAGTCACAGAAAGTGAAAGCCATATGTTTCTCTCCTAGGCAGAAGCTAGGGAGTAATAGGAATGCAAGAGGGACTTCAGACAAAGGAGGAGAAACCCCAGTGGAACCAGGGAGGTGGTCCAGGGAAGAGAGAATTAATGAAGGAAACACTTCCATTGACTATATGCACATACGTGAGAACACCAATACCCATCTCAATGTCCTACACGGGGAGGGGGCAGTGCGGAGGGAGCCAGGGGAAAGCCCACCAAGTGCTGTGTGCAGGTGTGTCACTATCACCACGCACTACATTATGATGTGAGACTAGAAGACTACGATGCAAAAACAAAGGAATAAAAACATAAATATTTCTCGATAATATAGATCCAAGCTAGTCCTAGTTTGAAGTCATAGGAGAATGGAATTTATAACCTTTCATTCTGGCCTGGGAATTGAATTGAGTGGAGAAGAGATAGGGCTACAGTTTTGAAAACATTCCCTAAGGAGAAATCAGTGAGAACAATAATGGGGAAAATCCATGATAAGGGTCAAGGTTTGTCACACTTGGAACACAGGGCAACACTTCTAGTCAGGCCAGAAAGAAACAGAATGGTGTTTCTGGGCCAGTATGAAGAGAGCTTATTTGCCCAGAAACCCTATAATCACTTTCTGGGCATTTCAGTGTGGGACAGGACTTTATTTATTTATTTGTTTATTTATTTATTTATTTATTGGTGGTACTGGGGTTCCTGGAAGCCCTTCTATCTCCGGGCTACACTCCCAGACCTATTTTATATTTTTGAAACAGGGTCTCTTACGCCAGCGCGGCTAGCTTCAAAACTGCGCGATCCTCCTGTCTCCGCCTCCCAAGCGCGGGGATTACAAGTGGCCCGGCTAAGGGGACAGGACTTTAAAGGTGATTTAGTCCTCTTTGAGGAGACAATCTACATATAGAGAAAACATAGACATAGACACACACACACACACACACACACACACACACACACACACACATTTCATTTCAAATAGACCAAGTTTTTATATAAACGTCAATCTCAACAAGCTCCATTAAGCTGAGAGAAGAAATAAAAGACACTTGTTGAAAGAGAAAGGCATATAGGGATCTGAGTAGCCATTCAACCTCTTGGTGACTCTGTTTCCTCAACTGCACACGTTTTGTGAGACCCTAAAATAGATATGAAAAAGCTGCTTGTCAATGACATCAACAACTATTACAGTATCAGCCACTGCTGGAACTCTCTGAGCCCTGGGTAACAGAGAACATGGAGCACGCTTTGTATACATTTTTTTCTTATATCATCTTTTCAGTGAGGCTATGAAATCGATGCGCTTTAGTTATTCCCACAGTAGTAATAGAAAACTGAGGCTCAGATGGGGCGAATCCTATGGCAACCTTGTGAATGCACCGAGATTCAGAGCTGGACCAGCGTACTCAGAGCCTAATACCATGCCTCCCTTACTAGCAGCCAGTGGACAGAGTTATTGGGCTGTGATGGCTGAGTTTCTTGGGAACGCTCTCTCCCCAACCTGACATAAACTCCTACATGAATGGCAATAGCTAAAATGCAGCACCACAGGACCAGAATGGGGGAAAACTAGAAGCATAAGGTTAAACACAGATAGAGGCTCCCCTCTCTTTAACAATGGCCTGGCTGTACCCCTTGAATGCAGGGTAAAATCGATGCACACATGACCTGGGTAAATTCCAACAGGAGAAGAAGCTGCCTGTGTCTCACTCATAAAAGAAAGCCACAGGGAAAGGAGAGGAGAAGAGAAGAGACAAAAAGGAAGTCAACAGGGCTGTGAGGGCACCATGGGGTGTAGTGAGAGAGGACAGAAATACCCTAATTGTTAACAGAGGCAGGAAAGCAAGCAGAAGTTAGCAGGGTAAAGGCTGCTTGGTGACCCTGTCCACTGGGAGACTGGAAAGAGGCTGCACTCGAGGGCAACTTGGGGGCACGCCCTGAGATTGTATTAAAAGCACAAGTGCATGGGGACTGAATGTAAATTTTTGCTGTTTCTCCTTAATGTTTTCCAGAAATGCTTTTTCTTCTGAAAGCTAAAGAGTTTAAAATCTGTTTGAGAGCATGGAAGAAAACTCAGACATTAAAAGCTCTCAGAGGTGGAGTTCTTCCATAAGACGGGTAGAAATAAAGTCTCTCTAATTTCTCCAATATGACCCTGGAGAGAAAAGGTAGAGGTCTGGCAGGGAAAGAAGCCAACAAGATTTTAATGATGGCCCTTCCAGGTGCCAGCTGGGAAGCTCTTGGATCCTAGACCTAAGGTTTCTACCCTACATAAGACTCTTAGCCAACAATACAAAACATGAATTTTTTGCCATGTCAAGAACACATCGCCTAGTGTAAATGGTCACAGTTGCTTGGAAAAGCAACTTGGGTATAGCCTTTAAGAACTGACATTTCGCAGGGCGTGGTGGCACACGCTTGTAATCCCCGCGCTTGGGAGGCGGAGACAAGAGGATTGAATAGGTTCGAAGCCAGCCTCAGCTGGATTAAGAGACCCTGTTTCCAAATAAAATATAAAATAGGTCTGGGAGTGTAGCCCGGAGATAGAAGG
This sequence comes from Muscardinus avellanarius, assembly GCF_963383645.1. Classification (NCBI taxonomy): domain Eukaryota; kingdom Metazoa; phylum Chordata; class Mammalia; order Rodentia; family Gliridae; genus Muscardinus; species Muscardinus avellanarius. The sequence goes on from NC_137804.1 coordinate 12,240,580, forward strand.
GTTCCATCCCCAGTACCACCAAAAACAAACAAACATACAAACAATAAACCTGACATTTCTAATTCAAATAATTTTGTCCATGAGATATACATAGAGAGAGAGATGTATGCACGAAGAAATTTTTAGCAGCTTTATCAATAATGTTGAGAGGCAAGACAACCTAAGTGGTCATAAATGAGAGAGAAATGTTTTAAGTGATGCTACATCATACATAGCAAGCTTATGCACATCTGAGTAATTTTTTGAAACACAGAAAGATTTCCAGAATACATTCATTAAAACATATATAATGAATGGCCACATTGTATCAAATGAATTATACATAATTTAATATACTTTCATATGCACAAAAAATTCTAGAAAGATTCTTTAAAAGGGTTGTTTCCATAATGGTGGGAGTAAAGTCAGGGCATATTTGAAATGGTACAAGTTTTAATTTTCATTTTATATCCTTTGTACTGTTTGCATTTTTAAATCATGAACATGAATTTTTTAAAAAACAATCCTTAAAAAGTGGAAAGGATGTTTCTCTGTGAGGGAATATACTTTAAAGTGGAATCTCTTTAACATTAGCATACAAATCCCTGAGCAGAAACTATTGTAAAATGGAATCAATACTTTAATAAATTTTTTATCCTTTATGACCAACTGGAGCTTAGTCCAGAGATGTAATAGAGGTTTAATATTTGAGGATCTATTAACAAAATGCATTACGTCATTAGACCCACAGGGAAGAATTACATAATAGTCTTATTGAACGCCAAAGGACATTTGGTAAAAAGAAAGAACTTGATTAGAAAAAAAAAAACCTCTCCATAAATAATAGAGTTTCATAACAGATAAATAATAAGTATCTAAAAAGAACAGCCAGCATCATAATAGAAATTATAGAGACATTTCAATAATATAGAACATATATACTTTTGGGGTTATTTTTTGGTACTAGAAACTGAACCCAGGAGCATGCTACCTCTGAAATATATATTCCTACCCAACACACACACACACACACACACACACACACACACACACACACGGCTTTCAAACTAAAGTCTGGCTTCCAACCTGGAATCCTTCTTTCTCAGTCTTCCACTCACATTATACTTTTTAACTTTGTTATAATGTCCATGTCTGTTAAAAAAAAAAAAATTATGCTTCAGTAATTTGTCTGAAAACTTCCTCTCAGAAGAGTGCAAAGTAAATGTGTAGCCAGCTATGGTGGCACACTCCTGTAATCCCAGTACTTGGGAGGCTGAGTCAGGAGAATCACAGATTCAAGGGCAATCTCAGTAAATTAGTAAGATTCTCAACAACCTAGCAAAACCCTGTTTAAAAACAAAAAATAAAAAGGGCTGGGGGTGTAGCTAGGAGACAGAATGCTCCTAGGTTCAATCTCCAGTACTACTAGAGAGAGAGAGAGAGAGAGAGAGAGAGAGAGAGAGAGAGAGAGAGAGAGAGAGGGGAGGGGAGGGGAGGGGAGGGGAGGGGAGGGGAGGGGAGGGGAGAGGAGAGGAGAGGAGAGGAGAGGAGAGGAGAGGAGAGGAGAGGAGAGGAGAGGAGAGGAGAGGAGAGGAGAGGAGAGGAGAGGAGAGGAGGAGAGAGAGGGAGAGAGGAAATGTAAACCTGAGAAAGCATTCTCATACAGACTTAGCCCCCCAAATCAGCAACAGGCCAAGGGATAATACTGGGCCTTTGATGACACCTCAGACATGTTTGACAATAAGCTCATCTCATGAGGAACTCTAAACTCTCTTTATGATGTGCTTTCCTTCTATGTCCTTCCAAAAGAAATTTCTGGGCATTTCCTCTTTAATCAAGAACCATGTTAGGCTTGAAGCTCTTAGAAGAGAAAAAAGAAAAGAGGATAGGGCACAGAAAGCTCCTAACATGCCAGGATTTGAAATGAGGTAGTGGATTGTAGCCACTTCCGAAAATTAAAAAAAAAAAAAAAATATATATATATCCAAGCTTCATTCCATAAGAAGAGATAGAGCGATAACTCAATGACAACTATGAAAATATAGGGCTATTTGTTCACAATGGGACTCAGGTTCAAGAGGCAGAGATTAAAGACCAGATTTTAGGATACATATGGATTGGAAGAATGACATTTCATGCACTAACCAAGAATCCCCAAACAAGAACCCTCACTGGACAGTCATAAGTAGCCCAACTTTGACACGATCGCCCAAGGACACTAGGTCTTGGGTTGAGTGTTAAGTTGTGACTACATGTCTTGACCTAAGATTGAGTAATCCCCAATCTGACCCATTTCACTTCTTGCCCCAGCACTGTAGGAGTCTGCCAAAAGATATTTATCACTTCCTATGTACAAGTCATTACATAGAAGAAAATAGAAAGGGTTAAGGTATGCTTCTACTTCGAAAACTATTCAGCGTAAACAAGATCTTTGTCATCAGATCTTGAATATAACCATCACTAGAATTACCTGGATGTTTTGTTAACCCACAGCTTGCTGGGCTCCACCCAAACTGCCTGACTCAGAAATCTGGGCTAAATCCTGGAACTTTGTATGTGGAACAAGTTGCCATCTGATGTCCACGATACTGGTCCAAGAACTACAGAACTACTGACCTCTGTGAAATGATTAAATACAAATGCTGTGGGGTTCAGAGTACAAAGGGTCTTATTTATGGAGATTAAAATGAAACCATGAATAACATTTTGATAATGTCCCAAGGTATGACTTTTAGGTCCATGATGTTTAAGTCCATGATACACTTTTTGTAAAAAGACAAGCTGGGTCCCAAGTCAATGGGATTGTTAGGGGACTGTTACCTGCTGCCTTTATTCAGGACTACTCAAGCATTAGAAACAGGGCTTCAATATATTTTCCTTACAAGGTAAGATCTTGTGTACAAGATTCACAGCACTACACAAGCTCATGCTCTGCAAGTTAGGGCAGTGTGTGTTTCCGAAAACATCTTTCTCCCTTAAGCTTTCCTGAGAAAAACAGTAACAATAGTAACTGTTTCATAACACACTATACTTTGCATTTTTCTTTACATATTAACACACTACACTTGGTAATTTCTTTTACATATATTTACCTAAGGGAACAATTGAGAACTATGTGAGTAAGTGTGCTACAAGCTGTAAGGTCTACTTAAGGATCAGTTATCCTCATAATTTGATTTTTACAGATTCCCCAGCATGAGCATTTCCTTTTTCTAAAGTGAGGCTATATAAGAAAAGTGACTTGATTAAGGTCAGAAAACTTAAACATTAAAATACTAAAACCTGTGGGAATGTTTGTTTGTATTATTTGAATCTCACAAAAATAATATTATAATGCATCAGCAAAAGTGAAAAATCTTATTTTAAATTTGCACCTGCTTCATCTCTGTGGCCACTAAGGAAGGATAGCCTTGGGTGATCATGTGTACACTATCAATCTCTACTCTCCTTTTCTCTACCTGACCCCCATGGCACCTCCACAGTCCTCTGACCCCAAGGTAGATAGAGGCCTGACCAAAAGAGGCATTGGCCTTTGCCTGGGATTCAACTGTACTTCTCAAATGTAAAGCCTCACACAGAGGCTAATAAAGACAGATTGTACCCCCCCACCCCAGAAACCTGATTCAACAGGCATCCTTGGCAGGAGGGGGGCTGATCATTTGCCTCTCTAATGAGTTTCCTGGATGCTGCTGATGCTGCTGGATTAGTGACCAAACTCTGAGAATGCCTACTTTGCAGAACAGATAAGTCAACCAGGTTTAATTTTTTTCAAAATTTGAAACCTGAACTCTTGAAGACATGAGGTACTTAGTGGTGGAGAAGGGAAATGAAAGAAGACACAGGAAGGTCAGTAAATAAAAGTGGGTGAGATGATGGTAACCTAGGCTTCCTTTAGAAGTTGAGGCAATCCAAGAGGCAACAGCAAGGAGAGGCAGTGGAGCAAAGACATTTTTTTTTTCAGGAAAAAAAAAAAAAAGAATTGGGCTGTCAATGACAACATAGATAGAAGCAACCATCCAAAAGGGACCCAAGACCTCTGACCCAGCCTCTGGCACTGTCAGGGAACCAGAGCTTTCTGCTTGCTTGCTTGCTTGCTTGCTTTTTTTATTTTTTCTAATTTTAGTTGTTTTGCCTCTTCTGTGAGCCCTTGAAATTCTCTCTGCCTCATCAGACATAGTACCTGAGATGGTGAACTTTATGTACCAATCAGACTATGGGGTTGGGTACCCAGCTTAAGCCCTATTTACAGGTATGTATTTGAGGATGTTTCTGAATAAGACAAACATTCAAGTTGGTGGACCCAGCAGATTACCCTAACCAATATGGGTAAGCATCATCCAATTCATTGAGGGCCAAATAGAATGAAAATATAGAAAAAGGAATGGCCCATTCCTTTCCCATCTGGTTGGTTGAACTGGGACCTCAGTCTTCTGCCTTTACTTCTGGTTCTCAGGTCTTTGGATGTAGACTGCAGCCTACGCAACTGGCTCTCCATCTCTCAGGTTCGGGACAACAATACTGGCACTCCAGTGTCAACAACATGCGGCTAGAAGACCACACAGGGCCTCTTAGCCTCCATAATTAAATGTTATAGTCCCATATAATAAATATCTTTGCATATAAATCTATTATATATATATATATATATATCAAATATGTGTATATGTATATGTGTGTGTATGTGTATTACTTCCAGGTAATACACACACACACACACACACACACACACACACACGTACATATTCACATATACACAAACTAATGCATATTATGTTGGCTCTGTTTCTCTGAAGACCCCTAATAGGAAATCCCAGCTTCTTTCAAAGCAAAGACTCCCCATGATTGAGAGATGAGGCTAGAACTTTTTCCAATATTCTACCCCCTTTGCTAACTACCAATACACTCACAGATTTGGAAACTAGTATTTATTCTGCAAAGGAAGGCAGCTGCAGAGCCTTGCTGGGTCACCAGTATTCCTAGGACGAGGTTATTCCCTACCATCTGGTGGAATCTGATACCCAGGAAGTCAGCGACTATCTGCCCTAATTCCTAATGTTTTCAATGACTAGTTGCAAATATTTATGGTACTTACCTTAAAAATGATTAAACTCAAATTTATCTATAAGAAAAAGTGAATCTAAATCACAGACAGATTTTCTTCCCAATGCTAATCAACTGGTAGTGACTTCTTAGAATGCTTTCTGGAGAAGGACAATGAGCCTGGACTGTTGAGGGTGCCACGGTTGGTTAATAATGGGTGCAGTGGCGTGGGGAAGGGAGGTAGTGATTCAAAGTCTATCATGGGTCCCTTCCATCTCTTAATTCTACGATTCTACATTATCATCTTTAATTTGAATATACCAAATATATATATATACCTTTGAGATGTTAGATTTATTCTTCCTGTAGGATAATCATCTTTCAGTCTTTATTTTTTCCTCCTGTTGGGTCCTGGGCTCCATTTTCCCCTCAGGTGAATATTATCATACTCTAGCTCACGGCATTAAAGTACACAGCAAATGCATAATAATAGAGTGTCTGCTGAACACTTCAGAAAAAAGTACCATAAATAATACACACTGTGTACTTGTTTGCTTAGAAAAACCTGCATGGGGCAGATGAATTCAAAACCCCAGTGGGAGAGAGCTGTAGCCTTGGACCACAGTCACCAGATCTACATACAGTGGCCACAAGAATAGACCTTTGATGAAAATCACCTAGGTTTCCTCTATTTTCTTTCCTGAACCTCTTTAAGAGTGGTGTGAAATTATTCCGATGCACTCTGGCTATTTCTGTAGAAAGTATATCAGCATAACATTACACAGCAGAGAAAATTATTAGGTCTAAGCACTCTTTCAAAGTGCATTAGAAAAACAGAGCTATTTATCTCACGCCGTCAGTGTCAATGGGCTGCCTTCTACCTAAGTAAGTCCCCTCCCTGAGCCTCAGTTTCCTCATCTGTCAAAACAGAGGTTACAGTAGGCAGCTAAGGTCATTTCTAGCAGTGTCATTTTATGAACTGTATTACTACAAATAATTGCTGTATAGAACCTGAGGGAATGGGAGGGTAGAGGGAAATTTTCTAATGCACATGATGTACTTTAAAAAACATATCAAAGTCAATCAAGCCAAGCATGAGGAGGGAAGGGGAGGGAATGGGGCGGGAATTAGGTAAGGGCTAATTGGGTGATGTGTGCATGTATGCCTCCACCATCTTGTATCCCATTAAGATGTATGAATATAATGCACCAATAAAAAAATAAATACAAAATTCTAAAAAAAAGAGAAATAGAATGTATTTTTTAAAGGAACTGGCTTGTTAAAGGTATGATTAAAACTAATTCTTCTCTATCAATGCGAGTCCCTTTAAAACACTAAAAATTCAAATGGTTAATTGTCGGATACTTTTAACTCAGTTGAATACTCACCCATAATTCTCAAACTTGTGGAGGTGATGCCAAGAATGAGCTTCCACTTGGGGAAGTTGGCACAAATGGGAAGGTTTTGGTCACAACTCAGCTGAGAAGGGGCGTACTACTGGCATCTAGCAGGTGAAGCCTGGGGTTTCTGCTAAACATCCTACAATGCACAAGACAGGCACCCACAACAAACAAGGCTGTCCTCCAAAACATCGACAGCATAAGGCTGGGAGATCCTCCCTTACCTCTACCTCATTGCATTTTTCATTTCATGAAAAAAACAATTGAGAGTGAGGAATGAGATATACAAACAAGTTTAGTTGTTTCTACACAACTCAAGCTAACTGCATGGTTTACACCAACGGCACTGGACCGTATTAGCCACCAGACTATAATAGAGTTAAAATATTCAGGCTTTGTATATATTACTAAGTGATGGAAAAATCTGAATGTCACACTTAGCAGTTTCTGTGCTGACGGGTAATGCTTGGAGCAAGTTATTTTTGTTGTTTTGTTTTGATTAGCTTTTTGCTTTTGTTTTGTTTTTATCCTTATGGTCACATGCTATGCTTATATAAATTTCATTATGCCATAATTTTATTTTTCACTTTTTAAAGGAGAAGCTATCCTCCTTAATTATCATTAGATGCAATAAATAAATAATTGTATTCAACTAAAATATGAATGGAAATATTTGCCAAAGGAATGTGCCTTCCATTTTGGAGAGAAACCAAAAGTACCCTCTTCTATCTACTCCTGAGAATGCCGAAATTGAAGCTAGGATAAAAACATACTTTTGCAATTCTGCTATATTTTAATTTTGCATGTTAACTATCATTAGAGGATTGGAAATACTCCCATAGAGAAGCCACTGTACATGCTTACCTAACAGTAAGAAATAATATTTTTTGCGTTAAACCCTGGAGATCAGAAGATTGCTATTTCACCGACATAATCTAACCTATCATAATTCTCTCAGAAATTAGACTCATCTCCTATAATTAGAGCTCCACACTGATTCCAAGGTAATATCTAGTATCTTAAGTAACTAACTCACAATTACAAACACATAAATCCTACATTTTTTCTTTCTTTTTTTGTTTTTGGTACTAAGGATTTAACCCAAGGACATTCTACCTCTGAGCTACATACCCATCCCTTTTTATTATTAATTTTATTATTTATTTATTTATTTATATTTTTGTGTGTGGTACTAGGGATGGAACCCAGAGGCATTCTACCTCCGAGGTACACCCATAGACCTATATATTTTTTATTCATTATTTTGAAATAAGGTCTTATTGAGTTGCAAAGGGCCTCACTAAGTAGCTGAGGCTGTCCACAAACCCAGATCCTCCTGTCTCAGCCTCCCAAACGCTGGGATTACAAGCATGCACCATCATGCCTGGCTTATTTTATTTTGAAAGAGGATGTTGCTAAGTTTCTGAGGCCGGCCTTGAATGTGCAATCCTCCTGTCTCAGCCCCCCAAGTACTATAATTACAGGCATGTACCACCACACCTGAACCAGATACTCCTTTTGGCAGAACTGTAAATAGGGTAAGTACTGTAAATTAGGTGAGAAAGACCTAAATCAGTAACTCCATTGGCACAATGTTTAGTCAAAGAGACTGAGCATCCTACATCTGGATAGAGAAGAGAAGATGATTAGTCAGCACATTTTCATAAAGCATCCCCAAAGTACATTTCTTTGGTAAGTGATGAAAAAGTAGTGTTTGTTGTTTGGGTGCCTCCCTCTCCCCAACTAAACTTATTCCACAAAGTTGCTTGTATAATCTCCCCTTTGTTTTGTAAAAAACTAATATTGAGTATTCTTCTTTGATAATGACCATCTCTGCTTTATATTCCTGTGACCCTTTACATATAGAATTCTCTTAGGCATAGTTAGAAAATCTGATGAATAATTTCACCTAATCTCTATGGATGCATTCATTTTCCTTTTTTAAGTGCTCTCTTAATGGAGGCTTTCTGTGGTTGCAAAACACATCGTGAAAACATCAAGACAGAGCTGAATCATGTACGCATGAGTTCTCTCCACTTTTCTATCTCTCTGAAACTTTACTCCAGGCTTAATTATCCAAGTAAGTCAAGAATGCCCCATCCCACTCCACCCCATCCTCTGCCAACTGACCCACATTATTACCAAGTTGTCAATTTCCTTTTCTTTCATCAGTGGAAAAAAACAGATATATACACTTGGCAGGTCTTTCTTCAAAGGTATGCTTTGCCAGTGCTCCTAAAATAGTTTTAGACACTATGAATAGTTTTATTCTCTATTATGGTGGACCCTGCCATTCTAGGACTAGGTCCTGAACTAGATGAATAAGGATTCAATGAGTAATTTTGGCAGAAAAGACAGTGACTCTATGCAAGGAGGACTCAAGCCACCTAACCACTGCAGCAGAATGAACTGAGCAGGTCAGAATGTAGAAAAGCCATTGCATCCTCAAAGGGGAAGCTCATCATGTTCTGTGTGCATGTATGTATGTCCCTTAACTACAGTATGATGTGGAACTTGACAGCACCAATAAAAACTATATTTATAAAAATACATGGAGAATAGAATGCACAGTAACTCACCTACTTATCTCTGTCAAAATACAGTAAGTTTTCTATTTACAAGTTTGCTTTCCCTGGATTGGAATGTGAGCTCTTAAAAACAGGGACTGTCTTACCACTCAAATACACAGCATGTGGAAGGTATGGGACTGATTGAATAATTACATGAATGAACACTAGGTTTTAGTCTTGACTTACCCAAGCTGCACAGGGTGTATTTTTCTGCCTCTCACATTGATTTTGCATTAAGAAACTATCACTAGAAATCTCCAATCAGAATTTTATGACAATATATATTTTGTTAATGGTATGCTTAGGAAGATAGAATGCATGTTCTTCTAAGAATGTCCAAGAAGATGGCAGAAAATTAGGACTGTTCAGAAAAGGGAACCTACATACCATAATGACAAACTATTGAAACAAGAATCCCAAAGAACATTTCAGTCTCCAAAATGTTCTCACCTGGGGAGACCAAATAAGAACCCCAAGGTTTCTTCTAATTTGTGACTTTTTCAAAGGCTATTAAGGAGGACTCTAGGTCCATATTGAAAGAATGGCAGTAGGAAGTAAGTTTAACCACCATTACTTTACTGTAATACATGAGTACAAACTACAACTCATAGAAAAATAAAAATAAAGGGGATTATGAAACACTTTTCAAACATAAAGGGCTCTATAAATGCTACATATTATGTCAAATACCTTGCAACCAAGCCATTGCATTTAATAGGATTATCCTGAAATAGTGATGACCCATTCTGCCGAACAGAATAAGCAGCAAGTGCCCTGGAAATCTATATAAGACATCTATCATTTTTAAATATTTTCTTCCCTCTCTCCATATTTTTCTATCTTCCTCTCTCCCTTCCACCCACTTTTTATTAATTATTCCTATTAATATATGATTATTAAAACCTACCTACGGTAAACAAAATAGCATCTAATATACTTAAGGCACAGAGCAAAACCTCACAGTGTTCGTTATCATTTTAAGTACCAGAAAGCTTTTGAAAGCAGGCTTAAGTAATTGAAAACCAAATTACTTCCAAATATACTAGCTTAAGAAATCTGGGCAAAAGTGACTACAAAAGGACCTTGTAGAAGATTGATTGCATTAATGGTCCAATTAATGGCCATACTGTATCCTCTCACACTGTAATGTGATTTGGCAGCTTCTTCCATCATGAAAGAAAGTCTATTTTCTCATTCCTTTAATCAGGACAGGCCTTTGGCCAAAAGAATGTGATAGAAATGATGTGTGTCAGTTATAAGCATTTAGGGTTTTTCATGGCTGTAGTCTCAATCCCAGAATCCCACCACTCATAAAAACATTTTGGAAGATGAGAAACCATGTGGAGGAGACCCACATTGTCTCTTTGAAGGACAGGATAAATGGCAAGCAAGTCCAGCCAATTCCTCAACTATGTGAGGGAGCCCAACCAATAACACACAGTTTGCCTCAGACATTTGAGTTAATTCAGCTGAGATGAGAAGAACCATCCAGCTGAACTTCCGACTTGTAAGCAACAATAAACATCAAGTCCCTATATTTTGGAGTGGATTATTATCCAATTATATCTAATTGATAGAGACCCATCATGATCTCACCATTTGGTCAACTGGTCTACCCGACATTTATTACCTTGCACAGAGTTGGTACATACCAAGACCTTGAACTTACATTTATTTTCCACCTATCGCATTATAGAGTAGGTGATTGAAATTTGTCCCAGCCCCTGTGGTAACCAAATGGGCATCCCCATATTCAGAAGGATGTTTATATTCTTTATGATTATCACAATATCTAATTATAATTCATAAAGACCCTTGTGCTGTTATAAATGTTAAAGAGACCATCCCTAGAACAAACATGTGAAGTATCACATGCAGATTTTCAATATCACCTCTGTGTTGAAATTATTTTTTCCTTCGTATTTATTGATCCATTCAAAGACATGATCAAAGTTGGTTTCATTACAGAGATGTAAGAATGGTTTAATATAAGCAAATCAATACATATAGTATATCACATAAGCAGAATAAAAGATTAAAAGCATATGGTCATCTCAATAGATATAGAAAAAGTATTTGATACAATACACCGGTGCTTCATGATAAAATCCCTGAACAAATTAAGCAGAGAGAGATCACCTCTCAATATAATAACAGTTTGTGACAAACACACAACCTTACCCCCTCTTATTTTACACAGTACTAGAAATTTTAACCAGAAAATTAGGTAAAAGTAGTCTTACATATTAAAAGAGAGGATGTCAAATTATCCCTATTTGTAGATGATATAGTTGTATAAAAAACCTAGAGATCCTACCAGAAGACTATTTCCCTGATAAATTCAGTAAAATAGCAGGATATACAATCAACATACAAAAATCAGTAGCTTTTCCATATACCAATGACAGATTGGGTAGAAAATAATGAATGCTATTCCATTTACAATGACTACAAAATTGTTGAAATCCATAAAAATAAGCAACTAAAGCAGTGAAAAGCTCTATAATGAAAACACTTTGATGAAGAAAATGGAAGAAGACATAAAACACAGAAAGATCTCCCCTGTTCTTGGATTGGAAAAATTAATATTGCTAAAATGTTCACACTGCCCATAGAAATTGACAGGTTTAGTATAATCCCCATCAAAATACCAATGATATTCCCCACAGAACTAGAAGTAACAATTCTAAAACTCATATGGAATCACAAAAGACCCTGAATATTTAAAGCAATCCCATGCAGAGAACAAGAGATCAAGACATAGTCTAGAGTCATAGTAACAAAAACAGTTTGGTATTGGCATAAAAATGGACACATATACCCATGAAACATAAGAGACCTCAAAAATAGACACACATCCATAACCAAACTTATCTCAACAAAAAGGCCAAGAACATGCACTGGAGAAAAAACAGCTTCTTTAACAATTGGTGCTGGGAAAACTGGAGATCTACATGCAGAAAACAGGACTTGACCTCTCTCACCTGGTACAAAAAAAATTCAGATGATTGAAGATATAAATATAAGACATGAAACTATGAACCTACTAAAAAATGAAAAAAGGATAGAGGAAACAGTTTAAAACACTCATACAGACAGTAACTTTCTGGATAGGATAGCAAAAATATAGGAAATAAAAGCAAAAATTGATAAATGGTATTACACCAAACTAAAATGCTTCTGCACAGCAAAGGAAACAATCAACCAAGTGAAGAAATGACCCACAGAATGAGATAGAATATTTTCCAACTATTCATATAATAGAGAGAAAATATCTGTAATATATGAAGAACTAGAAGACCTCAACAATAAAAAAATGAGTAGTCCAACTTAAAACTGGCCAAACAATCTGAATAGATACTTCTCAAAGACGAAAAAAAATAACCAAGAATATATATGAAAAAAATGTTCGATGTTATTAGCCACCATGGAAATCAAAACTACAATGAGAAGCCATCTACCCCAGTGAGAATGGCTACTATGAAAAGAAAACGACACACACAAAAAAATTACAAACCCTGGCAAAGTTAGTAGAGCAAAAGGAACTCTTAGACACTGTTGATGGGGGATGTAAATTAATACAGTCACCATGAGAAACAATGATCCTACTTCCCAATCCTGGGTGTACATTCATAAGAAACTAAGCTTAAGAAGGGAAACATGAATGCCCGCCATGTTTATTCCTTAACTATTCACAATAGTTAAGATAGGGTATCAGTGTAAGTAGCCATTAACCAGGTGAATGGATAAATAAAACACACACACACACACACACACACACACACACACACACACACACACACAAAGGAACATTATTCAGCTGCAAATAACAGTAAAATCCTGTCATCTGTACCAAAGTAGATGAAACTGGAGGACATTATACTACAGTGAAATAAGCCACACACAGCACTGCATGGTCTATGCCATATGTGAAAAATTTTAAAAGATGACCTGGAACTAGTGATGACTAGGAACTTAAAAAGGATGAAGGAGGGAGAGAAGTGGAAAAAGAATGATTGAGCTGGGTGTGGTGGCATACACTTGTGATCCCCACGCTTGGGAGGCTGAGACAGGAGGATTGCACAAGTTCGAAGCCAGCCTCAGCTCGTTTAAGAGGCCCTGTTTCCAAATAAAATATAAAATAGGTCTGGGAGTGTAATCCGGAGGTAGAAGGCCCCTGGGTTCCATCCCCAGTACCACCAAAAAATAATGATTAGATGTGAGCAGTGCATGCTGTCTGCATGTATGAAAAATCCACACTGAACTCCAATGATATAAGAAAGCTAAGTAGAAAAAAAAGAAAAAAATGGGGCCTCTTGAAAATTAGGAGAAAGATCAGTAAAATGGTAGAAGGAGATTGGAGGAGGGAGGAGAAGAGGGAAAGAGGAAGGAAAATGGCCAAATAATGTTATGTGCATTTATGTATCACTCTGAATCTCACTATCATACACAATTACAATGGACAAATAACATTATTAAAAAGAAATAAAATTTTAAGATATGGACAACTAACATATATTAATAAAAATAAGTGATTAGACAATTTATGTTCCTTGTGGGAGGAAAGAGTGAGAACCTATCTATGAAAACCAGAGGTTTACCTAGAGACTACTGTTCCTGCAAAAGCAAGAAGTTTAGAAATTCTCTAGAATTATATGTCAACATCTTTATGCATGTTCATATATGCACTCATTTTTTACTCAAAACATCTTTCAGTATCCCTGCCTGGCAAGTGATCACAATTGCTCTATAGAAACTCAACAAGAAGACAATATTTCTAAACAACACAGTGGAGTATTATTGTCAACCAACAGTATCGACTTGACATAAAAAGTCCACCCAACAACAGATGTGTGTTTTTTTCAACTATACATGGAACAGTCACCAAGATAAAGCATATTTACATCATAAAAATCATCATATTTAAAAATTGAATTCATACACTGTGTGTGCTCTGATCATACTAAAATCAAATTAGAAATTAATGATGGAAAGACAATAGAAACTCTAAAAACTTAAAAATTAAACAACATACTTTTAAGAATCCATGAATCAAAGAGTAATTCTTGAAGAAGTTCAAAATAAATATAGCTAAATAAAAGCGATACAACCAATTAAATTTTATAGGACATAACTAAAGCACTGTTGAAAGGGAAATTTTTAGCACTAAATGCTTATATTAGATGTGAGAAAAAACTCAAATCTAATCTAATTTCCAAATGGAAAGTCCAACATGAATTCCTAACTCAAGAAACCAGGAAAAAAAATTATAACATTTGGTGATTATAAGAATGACTTTGGGGTTTCAAAGAGGAGTCTATTTTCCAAATATCTCCTTACTTATATTATCTCTTACTCATTATTTTTGGTTCCAGATAAAGTTATTGGTATTACTTCTTAAATTGTTTTTAATGCAAACATGTTAATAGAAGAAAAATAGAACAGCCAGCCACAAAGATGAAAAAATTAGAAAAGAAAGAACAAAATAGGCCCAAAGCAAGTAGAGAGAAGGAATTATAAAGAACAGACACAATGGAATTGAAAACAAAGCAAAAATAAATAAAAATTAAAAGATCTGTGAATCAAAAATCTGGTTCTTTGGGAGAAAAATAATACAATAGATGAACCTTTAATAAGACTGGCCATAAATCACTAATATTAGAAATAGAGCAAGGGTTGTTACAGTAGTAATAAGGTAGCAAGAGAATATTATGAACAACTTCATGCTCATGAACTCAGCTATCTGAAGAAATGAACCAATTGCTTAAAAAACTACCAACTACCAAAATTCAACTGATATTAGACAGTGTGAATAGATCCATAGCCATCAAAGTTATTTGAGATTAACTTTGAAATTTAAAAGAAGCTTTTTTGCGTGTGTGGTACTGGGGTTCCTGGAAGCCCTTCAACCTCCGGGCTATGCTCCCAGACCTATTTTTACATTTTTATTTGGAAACAGGGTCTCCTAAGCCAGCATGCGTGGCTGGATTCGAACCTGCGCGATACTCCTGTCTCTGCCTCCCAATCGCGGGGATTACAAGTGTACGCCACCACGCCCAGCTAAAAGAAGCTTTTGACTAAGAAATCTCCAGGGTCAGAGAGTTTTGCTTGAGAAGTCTACCAAATATTTAAAAAATTTATAGCAATTTTTCATAATAACTTCCAGAAAATAAGAGGAAACACTTCTTAACTCATTATATGAAGCCAATGTTACTCTGATGCTGAAACTATAGACAGAAGAAGAGGAGAAAAGGGACAAGGGAGCAGTCATGAATCCACATGCAAAAAATCTTCAACAGACTATTAGCAAACCAGTTTCGACAATGTATGCTTCTTACCACCATTAAGGAAAGAACTACTGCCAAGCTGCAGGGAGCTGTCAGTTCCTTGAATATCTGCTTAGCTGCAAAGAACTGCCCTGAAAAAGGTAAAGCTCCCATTTTTCTATGTTTAAAGCAGCACAATTCACAATAGGGAAATCAGTGGAACCAACCTAGGTGTCCATCAACAGATGAATGGATTACAAAATCATGGGATATACACAGAATGGAATTCTACTCAGCAATAAAGAACAAAATTATGTCATTTGCAGGAAAATGGGTGGACCTGGAGAACAACACTATGTTAAGTGAGATTAGCCAGTCACCAAAAGTGAAGGGTCATTTGTGTTCAACCATCTGTGGAAGCTACAGAACAATCAGTTTACAAGAGAGACTTTTGATAATGAAAGTCCAGTGGAGTGATGAAGGGGGTCTAGGATGGGGAAGAGGGGGAATTAATGTAGGAAACACTTTCATTGGTGCTATGGACATCAATGTCCACGTCACTATCATGGGGTGGGGAGGGAGCCAGGGGGAAGCTCACCAAGAGCTGTGTGTATGTATGGCCCTATCATTCTGAACTACATTATGATGTTAGACTACAATGCACCAATAAATAATAGATATATTTTTAAAGGGTAAAGCCCTTTCTGGAGTAGTCACATTGAGTGAATGAGAAAGGCTGGGGTATAAAGGCACAGCTATTTTAGCCCAACACAGGCCATTCTGAGAACTCAACGGTGACATGATGAACACCGAGTCACGAATGTTTCTCAAAATAAGTCCGGTTCCCCGAAGGTTGTTCCCCTGCAGTATGTCAGTATTCCCAGGCTTATTCTCAGCAGAACCTGGTTTCAAGTCTAGCCTTCACCCTCATACTCTCTCATCCTTCAACCTCAACCTATCCTCTGGTCTCTTGTCATGGGACCACCACTCCATTCAGACCCGTTTCCCCATAGAGAACCATCAAATTCAGACTGTTAGCTATGGAACATCTTCACTTCTTTTAGAAGCATTTGCATTTTTAATGTTGAATTTCAATGTACTAAGGATATTTAAATAATTCTAATGCCTAGGTTCCACCTTAGCTTCATTGAATCTGAGTATTCTGGAATAGGAAACAGATCTGGTCTTCTAAAACTTTCACAGATGATTTTGATATAAAGTAAAGAAGCACTGATTGAAACAGAAAAGGGGAAAGGTTTTTCCAGTGATATTCTCCCACAAGAATCTATTTTTAAGTGCAGATATTTGTGACTTTATAATATACTACATAATTAGCACAGAATTACCTTGTTTAATGAAATCATAGCATTAAAACTCATCAAGCAGTGTTCGGTAGACACATACCAAATTTTTCCCTCTGTAGTGATTCTGCCTTTTAGGAACAAACCATTTTACTTCTGGCAGATTTGCCCATCAAATGATCCTGATTCCCCAACCAGAACAGCTGGCCACATGGCCAATTGGAATATGCTACCTTCCAGACACAGGGATTATTTATGGTTGAAAACATGGCCCCAAAACATTAATTAATGTCCTAATTAATTTTGGCAGATTTAAATAAACACTGTGGAGGGGCTCTATCCTCCCTCTTTTATTTTTTGTAGTTCTGGGGGCTGAACCCAGGGACCTTCTACTTCCAAACTACTTTCCCAGCCCAATTTTGTTTTCTTTTTCTTTTTTCTTTCTTTCTTTCTTTCTTTCTTTTTTTTTTTTTTTTTTTTTGCGGATCTGGGGATGGAATCCAAGGACATTCTACCTCTGAGCTACACTCCCACCCCTATTTTTTATTCTTTATTTTGGAACAGGGTCTGAGTTCCAAAGGGCCTCACTAAGTAGCTAAGGTTGTCCGTGAACCAAGATCCTCCTGTCTCAGCCTCCTGAATGCTGTGATTACAAGCATGAGCCACCATGCCTCAGTCTATTGTGTTTTTTTTTTTTTTGAAAGAGGGTCTAAGTTGCTGAATAACTCACTAAGTTGTTGAGGCTAGCTGCAAATCCATGATCATTCTGCCTCAGCCCCCCAAGTAGTGGGATTACAAGCTCGTGCCACCATTATGCCTCAGCCTCCCCAGTAGTGGGATTACAAGCATGATGGTTTTTAAGATAGCCATCACCCAAGAGTCTGGAAGTCTGGAGTAGACAAAGAACCATTTCTACTGCCACATAAAGAATTATCCTGAGCGAGAAGTTATCACAGGAGAAAGATAAAGACAGTCAAAACCGTCTTGACTGTGTTGCTTTACCTAGACACAACCATGGGAGTTCCCAGGCCAATACATTGGAATACCTAAGGGAATGTATTTAAGCTAATGCATTCCCTTCCTTCTTAGGCGATTCGACTTAGACCTCTTTTTTGAAATCCAGCATTTTCTAATATGTTGTGTGTTACCCAGATCCACCTGAAGTAACCCCATCCTGTGAGATCCCACTAAAATTTATTTGCATTCCCTGCCCTCTATCCTACAGTAACTCACCTGCCTGTCTCAAGATTTCTGCAAGTTGGCAGGTATTTATAGCTTCCTTATTGCATTTATCTCTAGGTCCTTACTTTATGTCTGCTGAAGCTTGATGGCCCCAGGAAGACTCATCTTTCTTTATACTGCACTGAGACAAGCAGAGAATTCAGCCCCCATCCTTGACATTACCAGCAACCACTGGCAAGGTGGGTGTGAGCATGTCTGTGCATAAATTTGACTTCTCTGAAGTTCTGAGGTGATTTGAGGGCTTTGCATTACAGGAAAAGAAATAAGCTGAACTGACTGGTAGACATGCCTTTTATCTGGAACCACTTGGAGTCCCGTGTCTAGCAGAAATGTCTCACTATTTCTTTCTTAGCCTTCCCTAGTCTTCTACTAGACTGCTCTGTTTCTTCTTCCTTTGGATTCGCTGTCCCTTTTCTAAGCCTTTGTATTTTGCTGATCTCTGGGCCCAGGACTCCCCAGCCACAAAGCCTGTCTCCCTCTCTGAGCAAGTTAACTGAGCAAGTTTACCTCACCCATGGCTCCCTGTGCAAATCCAAATATGCACTGCTGCTCTCAAACAGAAAGGCTCCCTGCCCAGGTCTCTACCTCCAAGAAATGACAAAGGCTTTATCATCTCAGGCTCACCTTACTCTTCCTAATATGCCACCATAAATTGGAGGAGGCAGTCGTGGGATTTACTTTCTCAAGAAGAAGAATTATTCTGTCACCATCTATTCTCAGTCTCCTCGCCACCTTCTTCCTCTCGGTAGGAAATCAGCTATGGGCACCTTGGGTTTTGAATAGGAAATTCCTCTTTTAAACACACATGCATTTTGACGGAGAGATCCTGAAAAACAGCTCAGTTCTCCATTCTGCGGTGTAGACAGCATCGTATGCATAGCAACTACTTGAGTGAGATGAAGGAAATCCAGAACAATAATTTGCTTTGGTTGAGATGATTGGAGGTTAGTAAAATGATAACTCTAGCCTGAGCTACAGAGGGGCAGGCAGAGACAGCCTGCACACTTGATAAATGAGAACCTTTTTCTCTCTAGGGGTCCCTCAACATCAGTTCCTTTGTGTTTTTTAATTTATTAATTTATTTATTTTTAATTTTGATTTTTTTTTTGGTACTGAAGATGGAACCCACAGGAATTATACCTTTGAGCTATGCCTCCAGCCATATTTTATTCTGTTTTTTTTTTTTTAAAGCAGGGTCTCAATAATATGCAAAGCTCCTCACTAAGTTACTGAGGCTGTCTGTGGACCTGTGATCTCTCTGTCTCAGCCTCCCAAGTACTGGCATGACAGTGGGCACCACCATGCCTGGCTCTCAACTTATTTTAGATTAGAACATTCTTTGTTATGGGGAAATGGAAGCTGCCCTGTGCATTGTAAACTATTCGGCAGCATCTCTGGGCTCTGATCATTAGACAGGAGTGACATATACAAATGCCCTTCCTCAGTTGTGACAATCAAAAAATGTCTTCCCACATTGGCAAATTCTCACGGATGACAAAGCTGTGTTGCTGGTTGAGAATCCCCGCTGTTGGGGATCACTCTGGAAATATACAACAACACAAAAGAGGTAGACGCTCTAGCATTATAAAACGCCTACATATAATCTGTTCCATTCTAACTCAATGAACAAAACATTAATTGTCTTGATTCTGCCATTTCAAGTAACCAAAAAATCCAATTTAAATATTAAGTCGAAAACAGAATGCTTATTTAGTACACTAATTTGTTTTAAAAATAATGTAAGCTGGTGCACACCTCTGGTGATGATACATACTTCAGAAGCATGCTGGGAGAATTAGTACTTAGAAAATGCTTCAAAGATAAGACCATATTAAAATTATTAGCGCACATTTTACAACCCATATTGTTCGGAAAATGGATTGTGCTAAGAGACACTCTGAATTTCTAAACATAAAACCTCGATTCATCTCTGCCTAATTACTTCTTAATGAATTTTACAGATATAGGGCTGGCTATAGTGTTATGTTTATTGGTTTTTGACATTTAATACTCATAAAATTTTTGTCTTGGGAAGGTGACCTGTTATATTACGCTGGCATAACTTGTTCAGATTCTTTCGCAAACCATGCTGAGACTTTGATAGGAAGACACAAGAAAAAGTGAAGAAAGATGAGAACAGATTTGGCTTCACCAAAAGGTCTAAGATGATGGGTAGAACAGAAGAAACAAATTCCAGCACCCTGAGAAGCTTGAATCCAACCAGCCCTGCACACCTGACGTCAGATATGTTGGCAGTGCTATGGATCCAAGTAGTCTGCATGACTTTGAAGAGGTTTCCAGGCGTGACCTGGGAAAATAAAGGGGCAGATCCAAAGTACGGAATGGTAATAAATATTGGGATTGGTAGGCATCTCTTTAAACTCTCTAAAAATACAAGCCAGAAAATTAAGATTAATTCCATGCCATTCTGCTAATGAGAATAAAGTTTCTTGTAACTACAGACCTTCTAGAAAAAATTAAAAAATAGTTGCCAGTAGAGGGTTAGATTAGTTGTCTAAGTGCTGGTCCACAGAGAGTCTAAGAGTTTGTCAGTTTAAACATCAGAAATAATCACTTGAAAAGTCCTAATTCTGGCTTCCTTGCAGAAAAAAAAAATCAGAATATCTGAACTGTGCTTCTTCAAAGCTAATAAGTGAAAAGTGTCAAACTCTTCAGTCCACAACCCCCTCCCACTACTTACCTACACTGTGGTCACATATCAGAGGTCAGGTACTATAATACCTGAACTATTTTATTTGTGCAAATGGATTCCTTAACTCCCCTATTTTCTGCCAAAACTCTGGAAGCATTTGAATTTCCTGAGTCAGAAGTAGGACCCATGGGTAAACCCAGAGCCACAGATTCTCACCTGGTAATGGGATGAGCTCCCCAGAGATACCCTGATTTTGCTATGAGTAATAATGAGTTCACTGACACCAAGAATTTTCAAGGGGAGCTGGGACTCTACTTGGCAGCAACTCTACAAAGGGAATTCAAGTAATGTAGGCTAATCCTTAAAATTTCTTCCCTGAGACTCTTAGGAGTTAAGATTGGGATCTTTCAAAGTCATGCACAGTTCTACATTCATTTGAGAATATGATTGAAGCAAAATAAACATACACTCTGCAAATTACACTGTAATTTGCCAGCAATTCCATATGTTATGTTCATGATGGCTGAAAAGGAAATTTTTTTCTAATCTGGGAACGATGATATATATTAAGTTATTGCCATTCATCAATAAAGCAAAACTCTTATCTAATTACTGCATAAGAAAGACCCAGCTGTCTTGAGATTTAGAACCAGTCAAGACTAAAATGCATGCAGAAATAAACTCTAAAATGATCAATGAATCACTCAGTTAGAGAACTAGCCCTGTATTGAAAACTTATATTGGGTTCCTATTCTATACCTGCAATTTTTAAGAAAGAAATAAAATATTGAATGGCTCTATGAAGAGCTCAATACCATCTTTTCCCAGTCCCAGAGAGAGAGTGCTGCCAGGAAGATAGGCCACACCTTCTCTTTGGTCTTGTTTCTAGAGCATAGAGCTTTATCATAGTCATAGAAGCTACAGTGTTAAGAGCAAAGACCTTGGAAGCCCTAGGTAACCTGAACTCTTTTGATTTCTTGTCTTTGTTCTTTTCTTCAAAATTTCCCTCTTATAAAAGTTTCCCCATTCCACTGGTAAAGTAACATTGTCCTTTATCCTTGAGTTTATTCCTGCCTTCCTCACCCTTTGGGCCATAGGATTCCTAGGATGATGGGTTAGGATAGTTTATAGCCAATGAGAAGGAAGCCAACAAGGTGGACCACACCACAAAAGACATTTTTGAGATGAAGCTCAGGCCAGTAGGCTCACCCAACTTAACATGTGCACAGAATACTTTGGCACGAATTCCCTGGAATAATAAACACTCCACCTGCCTCCCCACTTGAGCCACTGAAATTCCATCACCAGAGCACTATCATTCTGGAAACTCCAAGATAATTTCCCATCATGCTGCTATGGTTGGAATGATAATATCTCCTCCAAACTTACGTTGAAACATAATCCCCAATTTAACAATATTAATACGTGTGGCCTCAGAAGGTGATTAATCTGGAAGGAGGGGCGTTCTACCTTCGCTAATGGAATCAGCACATTTATGAAAGGGTTTGAGGATGAAGGAAGTACTCTCTTGCTCTCTGGCCCCATTTGGACACAGTGCTCCTCTCTTTTAGACAATGGAGAAACCCCATCTTGGAAGTGGAGACCACACCCTCATCACACACCAAAGCCATTAGTACTTTGATGTCAAATGCCCTAGCCTCCATAACTGTGGGAAAGAAAAACATTCTGTTGTTAATAAATTACCCCATCTAGAGCATTTTGTTACAGCCACATGCACAGATGACGACAACACTTAGAATAAAATCTAAACTCAATTGTCTAAAAATCCTAATGACCCAAGTTGTCTGCTTTTACCTAAAACAATTTTCATTTATGGCTCCCTTCTACCCCATCCCTCTTTTCTCTCTTCCTTAAACATACAGAGCTCCTTCCTGTCATAGATTTGCACGTATTGCTCCTCAGTTTAGAACACGTCCCCCCAGACCTCTGCCTGGAGGCTCACTTTTTCTCATTTGTTATGTCTCATTTTAAATGTCACCTTGTCAGAGGAAGTTTCCCTAACGACACACATCTAGCAGCTACAACTCTTTTTTAACATCACTTTGTCTTTATTACTGTAAATTAAAATCCATTGGTTTATCTCTCTGTCCCTCCTTTATAACACAAACGTTTTGAGAGTCTAGAGGTAGTGATAGCCTCAAGACCTGTCACAGTACCTGGCCAAGATGGGGCCCTCAAATATTTGATCATATAACTGATCAAATATCATTCACTTGCCAGAAATTTCCGTCTTGCTATTTCCTACCTAGAACTATAACAGGAGTTATGCATGAGTTTAGGACCCAACAAATAAGTTTCCATGTTGTCAAAACTACCAAAAAACCTTTAAAGCCCAAGATAGAAATTGAAAGCCCATAGGGTGATGTAAGAAAAAGGAAAAACCTCATGTTTGTTGGGGGAAACAAGAAACACTTTACAAGGAAGTCGTTCTTAGGCATTTGTAAAAACTGTGTTGGATTTAAACTGGAAGAGAAAGTAGAAGATGGCATCAGAAAGAAAAGTAATGTGGCCAGGCGTGGTGGCGCACGCTTGTAATCCCCGCGCTTGGGAGGCAGAGACAGGAGGATCGCGCAGGTTCGAAGCCAGCCACGCACGCTGGCTTAGGAGACCCTGTTTCTAAATAAAAATGTAAAAATAGGTCTGGGAGTGTAGCCCGGAGGTAGAAGGGCTTCCAGGAACCCCAGTACCATCAAAAAAAGAAAAAAGAAGAAAGAAAGAAGAGTAATGTGAATAGAAGATTAAATTCAAAAGTACTCTTATGTTTATTTTTTTAAAGGCTGATGTTATAGGAAATAAAGCTTGATATTACACCAGTAGGAAATGCTCCTAAGTGAATAGTGGGGGAATGAGAAAGTAAGTTGTGGCTATATACTAGAAAATGCAACACCGCAGGAGGTAGAATCTGTACATACCGCGGTATGTATTGGGTGGGGACCATGGTCAGGGCACGGTCAATGACATGCTCTATGAGGAAAGTTGTGTTTCAATGATGTTTAAGATGGGTTGTATCAGAGACCAACTAAACATGGGGAAAATCTCTTAAAAGGCTATAACAACTTTAATGGCTGCCTTGGATGCCTAAAATAGAGTTTTTAATAAAAGAAAATGTGAGGATGAATATTAGAGAAAAACCTTGGAGGTCGAATCATATGAATCTGTAGGATTATAAAAAGGAATATTTTATTGGAGCACAGTATGTGACTGAGAGTCTGGAAGAAGGGAAATTAAGGAGAAGACTGATGGGAGGAAGATGTACTTGTCATATGACAGGCAGGTGATCTGAGTTGCTTTCATATAGAAATATCCTAATAAAGATTCAGTTTTGCAAGGAAGTTGGACCATAGACTCATCTCTTCTGAGATAAACTGTGTAGTAGAGTTCACTAAAAAAAAAAAAAAATCAAGGAACAAACAGAGACGGCAGAACTTTGAAGAACATCCGCACCTTGAGGGTCAGACACAGGAACAAAAAAACAAAAAGAGTTTTGTCAGCTTGCTTCAAAATAGACTGAACACCTGTTCTGTGTGTCAGAAGTTCAAGTTCCCAACAATAGTATAAATGAATGCATCTATTTGTCTTGCAGCCTGATTATTCCTGCAGGATCACAAATGTCTTATTAATGTCACCCACAACATCCATTTATTATAGCTGCTTATTATTCATCCTGAAGTGACAGCATATTTGGCACTTGCTTAAACACTTAGGAAGATAGACTTCCTGCTGGAACAGATGTCAGGTAAAGGGAGAGAAAAAGGTATACAATTCAACCTTAAAATAAAATCAAGATTTGGAATCTGAACTCAAAGACACAGAATTCTTTTGTGTGAGTTAATTCCTTCTCTCCTCAAATTATGCTTTTGGAAAAGAAAAAAATTCATTGGTATTTATTCACTGTGAGAAGAATTTTATTACATGAATTATGGAATTCTGTTGTTTTTTATCCTGAGGTGTTTATACCTCCCTGCACTTCAGCCTCTGTGTGAGATCTACAGCTGATAAGCAGTCAGATTTGCCAGAGGAGATGGAAACCTAAGGGTAAAAGGTGGATATGGTTGAATACAAAAGATTCAAAAATAACCCCAGTTTATAGACTTGTCTTTTCAGAAGTTATCACTTCTAATTTTTTGTATTTAGCTGAATTTATGCTTTCAAAGTTAAAAGTCACAATCTAACTTAGCCAACAAATTTTAGGTTCTATAGCCAGTGGTCCTCAGAGTAGGATCTCACTGCTAGTAGCATGAGATTGACCTGGAACTTATTAGATATGCAAATTTTTCAGTTTCCCCCTTCATAGTAGTAAGGAGATGCTTTAGAAGTGGGAAGCAACAATCTGTGTTTAACACCCCCTCCTCGTGATTATGCTCTAAAAACTACTACTTAGACCAATGATAATACTTGCAACAAGCACTCTAAACCTAACATCATCAGGTCATATCTTTCACAGATGAGAAAATAGATCTTTCTGCCTCTCTTGTGGCTATTTTCACTGGGGTCTTATCTTATGTATGTCAATAAAAGGATGACAGCATGGTGACACATCCTATGAAACTATTAAGTGAGAAATGAATATGATTATGGCTTAAGTTAATAATCCAAAGTAATACAATATAAGACATTTAAAAATAATATTAAAGTTTATAACAGCTAATAATATTAGCGCTCATACCAGAAAGTGTTCGTGAAAACTTCTGTCCTTCTAATGTAGGTTTCCACCACTTCCATTAGAATGGCCAAAGGTATTTTGTCTACCATCACATTCATGGGGATAAAAATGATATGCAATTCTGATATTCCCAACTGATACAAATTAGAGCTTCTCAAGGATTACAGTCTTCACTAATTGTAGAGAAAAATTAATATGGGTATAGTACATCTTGCTGCCTTTTAAGCAAGAGACTTTTAAACATGTCTCAAGAGTAATGCTAAAAAGACAGTGGAGATAGTTTAATGGGGTACCCACATTGCAAAATAATTTAAGCCACAAGAATAATTATTGTTCATTTGAATAACATGTCTAGGAAAAGCGTTGAGTCTATCAATAGTACTCAACAATGAAAAAGTACAAAATATACAAAAAGTTCATTGAAAAAGAACATGAATATGTTTGCTTTTAAAAGGTTTTATTTTATTTTGCTATTTTTATATTTTATTTATTTTGCAGTACTCTGGATGGAACTCAGGAGCATTCTACCTCTGGGTTATACCCCTAACCCTATTTTTATACTTTATTTTAAATGGTTTTAATAAGTAGGTTAGAGAACTGACATACAAATATTTCAGTTCTTTTTGAAATATGTTTAATAGATGTAATTTTTCTCAGTAAATAGAAAAAAAAAACTGTGACAACTAATCTGACGTCAAATAACTCAAAAAAAGCTGGGGATTTTTCTCGGTAGACCCCACGACCGATCAGCCCCTATAGTGACTAGTAATAGACAGAAGAGTCCAGTATGTATTGGAAGCTGACGTGTGGTGTGGTGATCGCACTAGATGAGACTACTGCCCAGTCTCATGTCATTTTATCCCATAGATACTAAAAGTTATGAATATGTCTATTTAAGTTACTGAGAAACCATAGCATCATGAAGGAAAGGGTCAGGCTTTCCTTCACTATGCTGTGGTTTCTTTGGAACTAAGATGTGGTGGGCATGAAAGGACCACCTGGCTAGTGCAAGACAAAGGCTCCAGTGCCTACTGACATAGCAACTGAACCTAAACTTCCAGGTAACACTCCAGCCAGCAAAGAGTGGCCCATGACTTAATCAACGTTGAAGGGATGCAGTCCAACCCTACGTGAGAACTAAAAATTACATGGCTGCTAACTCAGATTCTGCAAAACCAGCTAGTGTGAGACTGCATTCTTTTACTTTTGAGTCTGGCAAGATGGCTGTAACCCTAGGAAAACATAAACAAACAAAGGGAAGGGAAATAAACAAAGAAAGGAAAATATTTTAAAAGTTTAAACATCACAAGTGAGGACATTAATCATACCCACAGTACGTTCTTTAGCAGTCTAAGTACATGCATAAAAATCCCATTAACAGTGTGTATGTACACATATATTCTTAAAGTTTATGAGCTTCTAAATAATATTGATAGAGATCATATTGAAATATTTAAGATATTTTGCTCAAATGCATTTGTAATCTGCATTTAAATATTTAATATGGATGATTTGATTCATAAAGTATGCTTCATCGGTGGCGAAAGTAGCATTTGCATGTTTAGGAAAGTAATTAACAATTAACATGATTAAGATGTCAGCATTGAAAAGGTACTAAGAGGCTGGGCCTAGCGGCACACACCTGTCATCCCAGGACTTGGAATGCTGAGACAGGAGGATCATAGTTTCAAAGTCAGCCTCAGCAACTTAGTAAAACCCTGTTTCATTTCAAAGTCAAAAATAAAATTAGGATGCCGGGCGTGGTGGCACACGCTTGTAATCCCCGCGCTTGGGAGGCCGAGACAGGAGGATCACTCAGGTTTGAAGCCAGCCTCGCTGGCTTAAGAGACCCTGTTTCCAAATAATAAAATATTTAAAAAAAAAAGTCTGGGAGTGTAGCCCAAAGGTAGAAGGGTTCCATCCCCAGTACCATCAATCAATCAATCAATCAATAAATAAATTAGGACTGAGGGTACAGATTGGAGAAAGAATGTCCCTAGGTTTAATCCTCAGTACTACCCCCACCCACCCACCCCCAACACACAAAGGTATCAATAATTATGTTTTTCCTACACAAAAAGTCCTCGGTCATTAAATAGCCTTCGAACAATATTATTCTCTGATCTTTCCTCTCATCATCTAAAGCAGGCATCCAAGGGAAGAGGTGTGTGTGTGTGTGTGTGTGTGTGTGTGTGTGTGTGTGTGTGTGTCTTTTTTACATATACTTTTATTGGTGCATTATAGTGTCACATCATAATGTATTTCATAACAATAGTGACATGCACGCACACGGCACTTGGTGGGCTTTCCCCTGGCCCCCTCCCCACTCCCCTCTTCCCCTTACAGGATATGGAGACTGGCAGATTGGCATTTGTGTTCTCACATATATCCATAATGCCAATAGGAGTGATTCCTTCATTGACTGTCTCCCCCCTCCCTCCCTTAGATTCCCTCTCACTCTACCGAAGTTTCTCCTCCATTATCTGAAATCCTTCTGGAATGTGATTATTCCCCATCTAGGGCAGGGCTTATATTTCTCCTTCTCAATCCCAGTAAACAGAACCGGAAGCACACTCCTGCCAACTTAAACTAAAATCTAATAGAAAATCTATAAGTGTTTTCCACCATCTACTTCAATTATTTTGAGAAAAGATGAAGTGGATACTGAACAGGAAGAAAGCTCTGTCCTTGGCCACACGTTGAAAACAAAGATGCATGAAATAGAGCCCCACACTCTACGATCTCAGCAAAGACTTGAGAAGAATAGAGAAGGCAGACTGATATAGACTACGATTCCATTTACCTCTCCAGTAAAACAAACATCCAATGCTTTCATGGGAACTCCATGGCGAAACGTGTTTCCTTTGGCTGTCCCTTCCCAACAAAAACAGTAACAGAAAAGCAAATTCTGTGTGGGATGCTGCACCCAAGATTAGGTAACATTTTCCTACTTTACAGGGTTAACATTTTCAACGTTTATCTCTAAAAGCAATAGTGGGTCAGTCTGACATGCTTTTTAGAGCATCATCACTTGAACTGGGAGCATTGGTTTGAACGGATAACAATAATGGTGAAAACAAACTCCCATTTACAAAACTGTGATGGCCAGAAACAATGCCAAAAACCTCTTATAGAACAGCCCTGATCAATGCCATAGTTACTCCATGCTCTATCCGATATTCCCACAAAAATGTCCCGGCACAACAAAAGCTTGCAGACAGACAGCATCTTGGATGGCATCTTGGAAACACCCCCCCCCCGCCTTCGGCCCCCCCGTAATGGGATTTGACAAGAGCCGGGCACTTTAGGCAGGCTCAATCAATGTTAATTGAGGCAGAAGTGATTCAAAGGCAAATCGGAGTCCTTGAAACCCTTGAGAGGTTAGAGGGGGGCTCAGGGTACATGACTTTCTCCTTTTTTCCATTACCCCCTTATATTTAATTACTTGTTCTAGCCGGCGCATTGTAATTCGATTTGCCATCAGGTGACTTTTGGCTGATCTTCCGTGCCAGTGGAGTCTTTTCCTCAAAGCAAAAATATCTCATAACTTGGGGAGAGGCCTGTTTCACAGGAAGGAACTCACACGTTGGCAACTGGGTCTCAGGTTTCTAAGACCTCTTTCCTACTCTGAGCATCGCGAAATATTGGAAGGGCAAAGGGACAGATGACTTGGTCTTGAATAATATGGCTCTGTCTTATCTGATGCATGATTCCCATCACTGAACAGCAGCAGAATTCTGAATTAGCTTAGGCTGCCCCCAGAGCAGACCTGTAGATGGAAATTTATTTGCAAATTGGCTACTTAGTGATAGGGTGGATCCTAAGGAAATACTGATTGAAAAGTGAGACAGAGAAAGAAAGTCAGCAAAATCACATGGATTCTTAATCTAGTTACCACCAGGGGCAGCTGGAGGGTGGCCTCTCTGGGGAACTCGGGGCCAGTATACAACATCTTTCTGTTGGTCACCTAAGGGGATATTTGTATCCAAATTCTCTTTAGTAATTGATCAGGAGCCAGTTACGTTGTAGGGAGTCCAGGTGGGTGTGGGGTGGGAACAAATCCCCTAGCAGTCCTGGCTTAAAATGTAGAAGGTCGCACCAGCCATAGAAAGCCCAAAATACAGACAGGATGCCCACCGCAGCTGCTGCAGGCTACCTGCAAATGTGGAAACTGCTTTACAGTCCAGTGGTCCCTCACAGAGGTACGCCATGCCACCACCTTCTCTGAATGAGCCGGGAACTGAGAAAAGGTTATTTCAGTCAACACCAATAGAACCCTTTGAGAGAGAAGTTTTACATCAATATTGTTTTGCTCAAGAATCCAATATTGTTCCTCCCTTAGTTTGGTACCTTCTCATTTTCCCCTTATGCATGTCCTAGGCTCAACATTCACACCCGGTAGGACTTCTAAATATGATGTACTAGAACCTTAAACTGTTAAATAGAAAGTCAAATTTAGTAAAAAGTAGGTTCTACCTGAAACCTATTCAGCAATGTGTTTTTTTTTCTTTCCACTAAGTTAAAAATACTATATTTTTTAATAAAATAATTGCTTTTCATATCAACATATACTTGGTTAGTATACATTTGCTGAGAACTTTGAAAACTGCAGAAGCATTTAGGCAAAGATAGGCTGGCCCTGAATCACAAATAAAAATAACCAAGTTCTAATTATGGCATTCAAAGTTTCAAGCCATTGAGGAAGGGAACAGTTCCAATAAATTTACATCCATACAAGGTTTTACTACCAATCTCACTAAGTGAATGGGGAGGGGGGCAAAGAAGCAGAGGCCATATACAGAGGGAAATACCCCCCAGTGGTACATGCATGTCCATTCCTATCACTTTCGATGCATAATTGCACTGCACCAATAAAAGTACAAAAGTAAATATAAAGTAACAAGCAAGTGGGGATCAGACAGAACCTGGGGCTATGAACCAGCAGCTGAGCATGATGGAGCCCAAAATTTGAAGTGAGGCCAACCTGTCTGTCTCATCTCAGCTACAGATCTCACCAGCGAGTAACCTAACCACCTCATGCCTCAGTTACACATGCTGGTCCCACGGGTAACAAGAGTACCTACCTCATGTGACTACTGTCACAATTAAATGAGCCAGTGCTTATAAACACATCCCCGAGTACCCAGCATACAGCAAGTGCACAATAATTAACTTGTTACTGCCATTATCATCATCACAATTTGAATCACTTCAAGGTCAAAAGGAGACAATGGGCTTTCTACTGTGCATGTCTGCAAGTCTTTGGGCCAGATCTGTGAAATGACCATGGACAACATGATGGTCGGAGAAAAACTATTGGAAAAAATAAAAAATAAAAAATACTGGCATCCCACATAAAATGAATTATCTTCCATCTCATCTCTGCTTTGCACTTTGGTGGTCCCAAGATCTTAGGTGTGGCTGGGAGAGAATGCCTGAATATTCTCAAAAGCGCTTTCTCGTGCCATCTATAGAGGCCTGAGATGGGCAGACTTCTCCACAGTGAATGAGCCCTGTCAGTAGAGGGGGACACAGCCACCCTCAAACAGTGTCTTGATCAACATTAGAACTGCTATAATTCAAAAGGCCTGGCCACACAACTTAGAAGAAGGAAGATTTAATGTGCTCACCGGTTTCTGGGAGAGATTCTAGGGTCAGTCAATGTGAAGCCAGGGTCTAAAGCTCAGGCATGGTGGTGGAAAGTGGAGACTGCGTGTGTAAACCTCTGCTCTCACATCATGGTGGACAGAAGCAGAGAGAGCAAGCAGAGGGAGGAGCCATATATAATCCCCAAGGCCATACCCCCAGGGAGCCCTCCTTAGCAACCAAGCCCAGCTTCCAACATCACTACCTTGCTTCCATGAAGGCTAGAGAGACTTTCTAAATCCAAATCTTACAGGCAGCTTAGACCTGATGTTACACACAGGCAAGAAAGGTGGCGTCTTGTCTGTCTACACATGTGGTAAATCGCCTTCCATAGAAGGATATGCTAATCTCTGTGAGGGATGGCTGGATAACTGCCCTATCTCACAGTAGAAGGAAGTTAGGAACTGAGATATTTTGCTATGTGTCCATGGGAGGGAACAACAGATTCTCATTTTCTGATTTCAGTCCCATGATCTTAATATCTCTCTCCAACAACTTTAAGCAAGGAGGCCTAAGAAGCAGTACAATGGCTTCTCACTGTTCTCAAAGGCTAACTGTAAGGAATAGGAACGTTCATTCAGTTCTTTATTAACAGGAAAGGAACCATTGCTTAGTGAGGATGGACATTAAACCTGCAATGTGTAAAGTACCATCCATTGATGTCCTTTATTTATTTATTTTACTTTAATTTTTTGTGGTCCTGGAGATGGAACCCAGGGGCCTCTACCTCCGGGCTATACTCTCAGACCTATTTTATATTTATTTTGAAACAGGGTCTCACTAAGTCGCTGAGAGCCTCACTAAGTAGCTGAGGCTGGCTTCAAACCTGTGCGATCATCCTGTCTCGGCCTCCCAGGTACTGGGATTACAAGCCTGTGCCACCATGCCCAGCTCACTGATGTCCTTTATAGTTAGGTCACCATAACTATAGGAAGCATTATTTTTCTTATTTTGTATATGAGAAAACAGAGCCTTAGTGTCTGTGGCCTGTCCTCCAGTCTCATAGAGAAATAAATGGGGGCTCTGGCATTATCGAATGATGGCGGATGTCAGCCATCAGTAGTTTCTGCCATGACTAGAGATGTCTAGTGGCGATATGGAGAGCAGAGAAGGTAACCACACCACTATGATTCTGTTTATTGACGACAGACATCACTACTACTCCTCTAAAATACTATAATGCTGGATCCAGCTGAGACCAGTGACCAGTCAGCCATTGGTTAAGTCTATAGTAGACCTTCTTACCAAACCACTAACAACACAATTTTCCAGGAAATTGACGGAGACCTTGTTGCTGAGTCAAGTGAAGGTGTTTTATTCCACGGCAGGTGCAATTACAGGGCAAAGCCAGAAATACTACAATTTCTTTAAACCCAACCACAGAAACTCGCCTTATTCTTTAACTCCTTAACTAGGAAGCGCCAGAGACTTGAGCAACACAGTTGATGAAGTCAGTCATCTCCAATTTTTGTTTAGGCTTATGAAAATTTTAAAACAATCCAAAATTAACTAGCTTACATTCAGGATATGCGAGGCCACTTTTCATATTTATAATTTATTTGCCATGCGAGATGCAGAATCAGAGAGGAATTAAATTTCAACTTACAAAGTTTATGTTCCTTTGTAGTGTAACATTTCTATCAAATAGTGTGCGAGAGCCCCAGGTATAATGTATGTTTGATTATATTTCAACTCCAAGTGGTATCACATTGAGATTGCTTTAGCAGCTAAACAAATGTGACTTGGGTCATTACCTGGATCTGAATTTGGGGAAAAAAAATACATGAAAGAAAGGAAATGCATTTTTAATCTAAGGATTCGTACTATACAAATCAAACTATAGAGCCCATTTACAAGTTAACCTAGGACTTCAATTCAGAAAATCCTTAGGAACAGAATTTGCACAGAAACAAGGCTAATTTCAGCACAGAATTGTACCTTTTAGAGCAATCTCTTTTTACAATTCCCAGGGCCAAGAAATAAGACACAGAAAGAAAATAGAAAGAAAGCGGCTGACCAGTCAACATCATCCTGAATAGTGTGTTATGCAAGTGGTGATAAAGGGGACACAGTTCAACTGAGATGGCACTCTGAGATCGTGGGTCTGAAAGATGCTGGGCTTGAGAACACAGCCAGGGGTTTCCGGGCTCCACCTGCTCTTCTTCAATCTGGTGGACCAGTAGCACCTTACTCTCTGGCTTCTACCTGCTCCTCAGACATGTGAGAAGGCGGTCCACCCTCTCCTTGGCCAAGAAGTTGGCCTATGGAAGAACAGACAGAGAAAAGCTCATCAGGCATCTGCTAACTAAAGGCTGATGGAGTTCCAGGGCAGAGGGCAGAGCGGTGGATCCTCACCTCCTCTGGGCTTTCTTCTTGCTCCTACTCCGGAAGGGTGGCTGGCTGCTCTGGAACAGCCAATGGTTTGGGGTTCCTGGAGATCTCACAGTGAGTTCACTGGAATATCCATCAGCTTGTAGCCTGTGCTATCTCTGTTGACAAAGAACATAAAATGAGTCCCCAGGCATCAACCGAGGATGAAATATTGGGGAGGACATACAGCAGAGTTGGACAGGGACACACAGAAAGGGAGGGAGGGAGGACAAGAGGAGAGAATGTAGAATGGATACTCTACCTGCCGCCTTTCCCTGCCCCCCGGGCAGTCGCATCCTGGTCTGGAGGCTTGACGCAGTTGCTAAGACCTCCCAGAGGTCTCACAGGTCTGAAAGGTCAGGAGGCAGGCATCAGTCCGCTGCCACGCAGGCACCGGATCTCAAAACTCAGCATCTTGAGAACCTCGGCCAGCCTCGCCCCACCTCTCCTGAGAAGATCCTGTCACTGAAGTACTATACAACAGAGAGCAAAACGCAGGTGAAAATTAACAGGAGAGCCCCCAGCCGCACCTCGTCACTTAGCCCTGGGGTGGTGGTCAAGGAGAGGCCAGGGGCGTGGGGAGCATCTCTTTAGTAGTCTCCAAGTTCCATGATGCACTCCACTCTCAGGCAACAAAAGGTCTAGCCAGAGTTCTCCTTCAATCCCAAGCTCTATGTCCTTGGAGTGGACCTTTCCCCCCACTCAGTTCTGCCTCTTTGTCCTTCTGAGAGCCACTCTCCCCAGAACCCAAAGTAGGCAGTGCCCAGTGAAGAACTGGGCTGAGAATCATCGATGTCCAACCACTCCCCAGAAAAGGCACTCCAAGAAGCTTCTCCAAACACATCCAGTTACCCATGGCAAACCCAAGGGCGCAGGCTGGCAGAAGTGGCTTGTCTTGCATATGCATAATAAGACAGATGTTTTCTATGTAGAGAATTAAAAACTCTGATAGAACTAAAAGTCAGTGTGTGTGTGTGTGTGTGTGCGTGTGTGTGTGTGTGTAGCTAGAGATTGAATCCAGAGGCATTCTACTGTTAAACTATATTCCTAGCCCTATTTTATTTTTAATTTTGAAACAGGGTCTTGCTGGGTTCCTGAGACCCTCATTAAGTGGCTGTGATCCAACCTGTAATCTTCCTGTCTCAGTCTCTAAAGCACTTGGGATGATAGGCATACTTCACCATCCCTGGCTGTCGGCTTTTCACTATAACTATGGACTGGCAGGTTAAACAGTATTGGTGACAAACCACCAACACTTCTGCACACAAGCAGATCCCCCTCTTGAGTCATCGCTGCTGACACTTTGGGTACCTTGATCTTGCCAAGCCTTTGCAGGGGCTGCCTGCTCTGCCTGGCATCATCTCCCAATTCACTGGCCCATATTCTACACATTTTAATTTTTATTTGTGTGGTACTGGGGATGAAACCCGGGAGCATTCTACCTATGAGTTATACTCCCAGCCCTATATTTTATTATTTACTTAGAATCAGGGTCTGAGTTGCAAAGGGCTTCCCTAAGTAGCTGAGGCTGGCCGCAAACTGTGACCCTCCTGTCTCAGCCTCCCAAATGCTGGGATTGCAAGCATGCGCCACCACGCCTGGCTTATCCTACATATTTTAAAGCACTAATTCCAGTACTACCTTTCCAGTGAAATGTCTGATGACTCTCTCTGCTAGGACTGATCCTTTTAACCCCCAGAGCCATTTATTCATATTCTCTTATTTATACCTTCCTTTAAATATGCAAATGTCTTCTCTCCCATCTTCACAGACATAGAGACACAGTGAAAATCTCATGTGCTTGGTGATCCCGCCTGGGTTAGAGTCCCAGTTCTCACTCTGAGCTAGCTCTGTGATGCTGAGCAAGTCATTGAAACTCCTGAGCTTGCTTCGGTCTCTATAAAATGGGAAAACGCCATCTAGTTCACAGGCTCATTGCATTAAATTAAATAATGCACACCAAAGAGCTAGCCTGTGCTAACATGCCTTCTACAGTTTGTTTCTGCACTCTCTGCCGTAGGGGGAGAATCTCATCCTTTCCCCTTTGTAAACCTCCCCTTCTACACACACACTCCTACAGGATGTATCCAGAGAAGTCAATGGAATGGGGAAGGAATGGAAAACAAGAGTCTAGAACATCTAGGGTGGAATGAAGAAGCTGTGATAAATGCTTACATCAGAACCTGGTGCGTGGCATGTGCTGTGAGAAACATATGCTAAATAAAATAATCTTGTGAGTTTTTGTAGGACTCCAGATATAAATAATCCAGAGCCTCCTCCCCCACTTTAAACTCCTTCCTGCCTTCCCCAAACAGAGATGAGGACTATGAGAGCCATGAGATGCTCTTCCTCCTCGGGTAACGTGTCAAACACTCAGTGTCCAGGGTGATGACCTTATAAATGACACCTCATTTAATTCTCCTCTGAGTGCTAAGAGGAGCTGCCTTCACTGACCCCCTTTTACAGATGTACCAACTGAGTCAGGAAGGTATAAAACCGACCCATGGTTGCGCAGCCAGTGAGCTGCAGAGCTAGGTCTGGAAACAAGGCTTTGCAGTCATGTGCTAACTCACCGTAGAGTTCTGCAGACATTTAGTTGATGATTGAAATGTCCCATGCTGTCTAATATGGTGGCCACCAGTCACCTGCAGTTACAGAGCTCCTGAAATGAAGCTATGCTGAAGTACTGAATTTTAAATGTTGCTTATTTTTAATTAATCTAAATTTAAATAGCCGGGTGCAATGGCACACACCTATAGTCCCAGTACTTGGGGAGGCAGACGCGGGAGGATTGCAGGTTTGAGGCCAGATGCAGAAACTTAACAAGACCCTGTTTTCAAAATATAAAAATCTGAGGGTGTACCTCAGGGATAGAACACCCCCGAGTTCAGTTCCCACCCCTGAGTTGAATTGCCAGTTCAATTCCCAGCAGAAACTTAGCAAGACCCTGTTTTCAAAATATAAAAATCTGAGGGTATATCTCAGGGATAGAACACCCCTGAGTTCAATCCCCAGTACTACACACACACACACACACACACACACACACACACACACACACGTTTATGTAGCTGCATCTGTCTAGTGGCTACTATACTGACCCCTGTTTTATCTTAGGGGCTACCCCACTCAAGCCCCCAGCTTTGCTATTAGAGATGAGATGATTCACCCTAGACATGAGGTCAGAACAGAATATTGAGAATGGGGAGCAGAGTGAGCAAAGAGTTTGGAGCAAGATGCACTTGAGTTTGAAATTCAAGTCCTGTTGTTCACTGGCTGGGCCAACAGCGCATTAGTTAACCTTCTTGTACATCTGATCTCTTTCCTGTTACGGAGGCAGAGGAATATTCCTAAGGTCAATGTGGCCATCAAGCAATGCAGTATATGAGATAGAGTGCTTAGCCCATGCTTGGTACAATTTAAGGTGAAGTTGTATCACATACACACATAACTTATGTGAATTCCTCTCTCTGCTTAGTGAGCATGTAGGAGAAGAGACGAGGAGAAACTAATAATATAAATCATTGGGGGAGAAGCTTTTCCATCTGCATTCGACTCTCCGCTCATGGATGTCACAGAGTAAGCGTGAGATGAAAGACAAAAATCTGCTTTTCCATCCCAACAAGCTCCCACAATCTTGGTCTCTGATTCTAGTGTTTATATGAAATTTCCCCTCAATACCCTGGCATTGAAACCTAACTACCCTTCAACCCCCATCCCCAGTCAAGCAAGTCTTAATGTTATTAAGGCTTTCATGTTATTCATTAGCATTAAGTCTTTAATATTATTCACCCCAGATCCAAGTGCTGCATACAGGCTACTGACATGACTATTTCTATACCTGAGTAGCAATCCTCCTTATGCAAGCCAGCTCTTGTATATATTTTTCTTCTTGCAAGGGCTCTCATATGCACACATCCCTCCTTCTCTTCTTCCCCCTTCTCATGCACATGCATGCTCTCTGGTTTTTATTTTATTTTTGCTTTTTTCTGCATGACTGGGGCTTGAACCCAGGGCTTTGCACATGCAAGGAAAACACTCTATCATTGAGCTACATCATCAGACCTTTTTAAAAACCTTTATTTTGAGACAGGGTCTCAAGAAGTTACCCAGGCTGGCCTTGGATTTACAATCCTCCTGCCCCAGCCTTCAGAGCAGCGGGTATTATAGGCATGCACCACTGTGCCCAGCTAATAATTCCTTATATCAATTCCTCCTGTTAAAGTAACTGGCACAACTCTTAGCTGGACCCAGACCAATACACCTTTGCCCTCCCTCCTCCATAGTTGCAATTATGTTACTGGATACATGAGATACATACAAGTATACTATGTGTACGATGTATGCTATGTATAAAAATACATATTCTTATACATGTTCTTATACTATGTATAAGAATACATAGTATGCTATATATTCTTAAATGCATAAGCTAATGAGTTGATGTCATAATACTGCCTTCACTGTTTCTCAGATAAAAGCTGTCAAATTATCAACATATCCTGGCATTTCTATTCTAGATCTTCTCTGGTTTACATCTAAATTCAGGACAGGACAAAAGGAAGAGGATATGTCAGGTCATATCATTTGATACATTAAAAAAGCACTTCAGCTGGGCATGGTGTTGCATACTTGTAATACCAGCACTTGGGACGCTGAGACAGGAGGAGCAGATGGGTTCGAAGCCAGCCTTAGCTACTTAGTGAGGCTCACAGCAACTTAGTGAGGACCCTGTTTCCAAATAAAATATAAAATAGGTCTGGGAGTATAGCCCAGAGGTAGAAAGCCCCTGGGTTCCACCCCCAGTACCACCAAAAAAATAAAATAAAATAACACTTCACCCCATACCTGTGTTCTCAGAAAACTCATTCCAGGGCACATCTAGCAGAGCTACTAAAAAGCCAGGTAAAACATATAACTTCCAGTAACAAAAACTGGCACACACAAGTCTTTGCAAGGGGCACCTGCTAATGCCTTGAATGTAGGCCTCGTGTGGCAATACAGCTACAATAAACCGGTACCAGATAAACAAGAGTTTTCAGCAATACTTTGGCTTTGACCGACTTAACTTTCCAATCTGTCAGCTCTCCAGAGAACATACATACATACCACAGAATGCAAGAGGAAATTATATTCTATCTGATCACTTTAGAGATTCTAATTGCAACTACTCCCACCTAAACCTACAACACTGACTTATATGAACAGTAGGAGACTGGACAGAACCTTCAGTGCCTGTTGGCCACTGCCCACCTCTCTGACCAACCTGAGTTGAAGGAAGGACACGTTGACCCATGCCATCTCTCAACACATTCAGATGGCATTCTTCTGCTATGACCCTTCCACGGGCAGATGGACTGTTCCACCCACTGGCTGTCCTGACACTATCTGCAGCTGAGACGTGTCTAGTGGATAATTGGGCGTCCAAGCTCAGGAAGCCAACACTCTCTGAACTCTCATAACCCAACCTCCTCCCCATTTCAGTTTGCCTCAGCTGATACTCTGGACCTTCTTATGACACTTGAACTGTACTCTTTAAAGGAAACCATGCTCTTTAAGAAAGCCTACTTGTTTTAGCATGAATCTCATCCACTTTTCCTTCTATATAGTCTTAGAAAGTCGCTTCCTGAAGATGAAAATCCCTTCTCTCCTTTCCTTTTCGACCAGTATTTTCATTAATGTAGCAAAGGCCATTGGTCCCCCAGTGCCTACCAAGGTCAACCTCCGAATGCCAGTCACGGCATCCCTTTGCAAAAGGGTTTCTTCCAAAGACCACTCTGTGTAAGCATGGTAGTCCAAGATTATGTGGATATTAAAAGGACTCTTCACCCAGTGACCACAAGGAATTCAGGGCATAACTCTGAGATGTGTGTTCTCAACTGTTTCCAGAATCCCCTATATGCTTGAGTTCTAGCTGGCTGGACACCATGCCCTTCACAGGCTGTTTTTAATTCCCTGTCTTCCTTCCCTTTTCCCCTTACTGGTGTTTTCTACACTGCTCAAATAAATAACTTGCTCTCATTTCCTTGTTTCAGGGGCATTCCAGGGGCTGAAATTTAAATAGTAAAAACCACCTTTGTATAACACTAATCACTTCAAAAATGCTATATAGAGATGGGCGTGGTAGCGCACGCTTGTAATCCCCATGCTTGGGAGGCGGAGACAGGAGGATCATGTGGGTTCGAAGCCAGTCGTGCTGGCGTAAGAGACCCTGTTTCCAAATAAAAATTTAAAAAATAGGTGTCTGGGAGTGTAGCCAGGAGGTAGAAGGGTTTCCAAGAACCCCAGTACCACCAAAAAAAAAAAGATGCTATATAGACATTTCAGTATCTGTATACATAAGCATGCATTTCCAGACGTTAATTGGATTTTTAAGTAATATATATATCGCATTTGAGTTTTCATGGATTTTGCTGTGTGCTGGTTCTGTCTTGACCTTAAATTGATAAGCTTCTCAAAGAGCCCTTCTCTTTCTTCTCTAGTTTTCTATGACACCCAGTGTGATGTTCTGTGAAGTGAATATTCATTCAATCAGGCTGACAGACAGGAGACCACCGAGTGCAGATCTGTTTGTAACACAGGTTTGTCAAGGGTGAGGATGCTCTTCAGAGAAACTGTGAGACTGTTTTCAACCTTCTGAAGGATGAGTCTGGAGCCCCAAGCAGAGGCTGGCCTGGGAGAGGGTACTGAGTCGGAGCCCCAAGGCACATGCCAAGCCCTGCAGACTGAAGGATCGGGGAGCTTCCATCAGCAGGTGCCTTCTGTTATCCTGAGAGTCCAGTCAGAGGCAAGGTGACACCTATGAGCAACACAGGCAGACGCAAGACCATTCTTGGGAGACCTTTGCTGAGAATCCTGGCTGTCATGACAAATTGGAAGCCATCGGAGCCGGGCGTGGTGGTGCACACCTTTAATCCCAGTATATGTGGGGCTGAGACAGGAGAATCACTCATTGGAGGTTAGCCTCAGTCAAAATAAAAAATATTAAAATAAAATAGGCCTGAAGGTGTAGCTTGAAGACAGAATGACCCTGGGTTCCATTCCAAGCACACGTGCAAGTGCGTGCGCACACACACACACACACACACACACACACACACACATACACACACACACTGAGAAGCCATCTGACCCATTAGGTATCTCAAAGTATATCACAGAACTAGACAATAATAGGTGGAGCCCAAACAGGTAGAGAGACAGGACTACATTTATTCACACTTTAGGAGTGAGAGGTTTTAGCCAGGCATGGGGCGCACCTGTAATCTCGGTACTTGAGAGGCTGAGACAGGAGAATCATAGGTTCAAGGATAGCCTCAGCAACTTAGAAAAATGCTCCAAAGCTTAGTAAGACCCTATTCTAAAATAAAAAAGAGGAGGATAGGAGTATAGCTCCAAAGTAGAATTTCCCTGGGTCAATCCCCAAAACAAAAAATAAAACCATGAGAGATTTGTAGGATGTTTATCAGTAGCAAACAATGATGAATAATGGTACCACAGACTATAATACCACTGACTATAATACCCTTCCCTTCCTTTAGGGATCTCATTGGCCTCCTGGACCAAGAAGACTTGGCAGCCTTTCCACTTGCCTATATATTTCTCTAACTAAATAAAAAGAAAAAGAAAAAGAAAGAGGAAAGAAAAGAAAAGAAAAAAAGAAAAGGGCTGGCTTATCAGATATTCTAGACCTGGTATCATTATTAACTAGTTCCCCTAGGACATCAAAATCCTGAAGGACCTTCTGAATCAGAGGTGAAGTGACACTCAGCAGAGTATTATGTCACATTACTTCTAAGCCTTTTACAACTGACAATCCAGATAAGAGATCGATTAAACAGATTCCTGCACATCCTCAATTTGGCTGCAAACAGAGTTCACAGAGATACAGTTACCCCTTCCTAGTGGAGTCTACCGCCCCAAGAAGAAATGGTCACCGGCAACGTCACATGCTCAGCACCTCTGGAGAAGCCCACCTGAGCTCCAGGATCTCCCGCCAGCCTGCCCACAGAATGCAGCCACCACCGGCCAGGGGATCCAGAAAAGAACATTCCCCAGGCTTTGTTTGAGGAAAGCGTGCCAGCATATGGCTTTATATAAATCCTGCTGATTGAGGAAACTTTAGATTCTATAGCGGCTTCCTAAAAATAATTCTCATTTGAATAGAAACCCCAGTCCTTCCCAGAACCCAGACTGTTTTCTTATTTTTCCAACCCCGTCATAGGGGAACGTGAAGAGGCCTCAGGGACAAGTTTGCAGGGCAATGCATAATTCAACCCCAAATGAATTGCAAACGGAATTACAAACAGCTGTCACGCTGGCCAGGAAAAAAAAAAAAAGTCAAAATTAAGAAGGGCACAGAGGAGAAACGTCACGACAACCAGAGTCTACTACGCAGCAAATACGAAGGCACCTGTGACGTACGCTCAGACTCTTCCTAAGGCTCCTCCCTCCTCCACATGGAAACGCTTCCGCTGACCTCTTAAACCAGCCTAAAGATTAGTCATTCGCAGAAAATGTCTGAGAAACAGACACGACGATGCATGAGCACCTAAAATCTCAGTGAAGTGCTACTTGATCCAATCCATGGAAAAGAGTTTCACACCTTTATTTATTTAGGTGAAAAATGTATGGCTAGTTTTTTTTTTTTTTTTTTTTTTTTTTTTTTTTTTTTTTTTTTACATGTACACAGGAGGAACACATTAACCGACAATCTCTACTTACGCTCAGGCTTCAAAACCACGTCCACTCAAAGATAGCCACACACCAGGGAAAAAGAAAACACATCCTTTTGGGTGTATTTACTCTCTGGGTTCTTTGGGAACTTGTAATGATAAGCAAAAACAAAAACAAAAACAAAACAAAACAAAACAAAACCTCTCTCCTGTTGCCAACAATTTTACCCGCACATGAATTCTTCGCACTTTTTCAAGAATCACGTTACAAATGTTTCACACAATCCCAAACTGTGCCCAAGTTTGCATCACATCTTTTGTCAGCTGTTTGAATTGGAACACATTAAAGATGGTCGCATTGATGTTTAAAGTACCTGTATAGTAAAGAGTTCCTTATTAGAAGTCAATGCTAAGTCTGTGCAGTTTCTGCTCCTAAGGCGGTACTCTTTGGTTTTGTCCTCCATAATCTCTTGGTGGCATTACTCAGGAATGAAGAGGAGGAAACTATCGTGTTGAGTGTTTTTGTGATGTTGATGTTGTTTAGAAGACTAAAGCTTCGGAGTAACATTCTTTTTTTTTTTTTTTACCCATTCTTGACTTTGGTAACTAGAGTCTAATCCCCCGAAAGTAAAGACAATTCATTATGCGGGCCCCTTTTACAAGCATCTTGGTGCCTGGCAAAGTGTTAAGGACTAAGTTAAAGCAACTGTATTTTCTGAAATTAAAAAAAAAAAAACTAATGCTCATCATAATAGGAAGTTATCTCATAGCACTATCCAATCAGAATTATGCATCCCCGACTTCCTGAGGTAGGCTCCAGATAAGTGCATCTGATCAAGGTAGGACTAATGAGTCACTGGGAAGGCTTCCAGTTTGGGTTTGTTTTGTTTTCCTATTTGCTCCTCTCTGAATTTAACCTGCATCCTTCCAGGGAAGGTTGGAGGAAGGAGAAAACGAGAGCCTAAGACAATTTTACCTAAGTGACTTCTAATATTCCCTTCTCCTACCACCATACTCCAAGAAGAAGAGTTCTGGATAAGGTCTTTAATGGGAAAACAATCAGATGAGATTGGGCCTGGTCAAGGGAAGAGAGGAATTTCCAAACGTACATGACATACATTCACCAACATATCATGGTCGATCCCCAAGCCAAACATAAGAAGGGGGGAGGGGAGGGACTAGGGTGGGAATTGGGGAAGGGCTAAATGAGTGACGTGTGCATGTACGCCTCTACCATCTTGTACCCCAGTAAGATGTACGACTACCGTGCACCAATAAAAAATAAATTACAAATTAATAATGGGAAAATCATTTAACATGCAATTATTTAATATGTAGCTTATTCATCCCAATGACTGTACAGATTTTGCCAAATCATCACAATGGTGGATGAGACTCTAGGACGTTTGTGGTTGGTCCACAGGACAAGACCCAAATTAGGTGTGGGGGTGCCAGGTGTCCTAAGCTTTATCCCATCTCTCTTGGTCTTTTGCATACTGCTGGTCATGAGCAACGAGGGCAGTGGCAGTGTCTCTGTCTTAGCTGAGGAATTCCAGGAGTGGAGCTGGTTGTAACCTGGCTCAGAGAGGTATCCAGGAAATCAGTCTCATTACTGAGGCTCATCTGCAATACACAACAGGTACTAAACTGACAGTTCCAGGTGTCAATGGCTTCATCTCAAAGTAGGATTAATTACTAAATGTCTTGATGGCATTCAGCCTCTGCTGTTGTAAATCGGGAAACCCCGTTTGCTACAGCTCCTTGCAGGTAACAAAGGTCAGCTACCAAACCCGTCTCCAGTGATGTTTTTGTGCCCGAGTCTCTACCAGTAAATTTCCAATCTATCAATCGTTCCAAAGCTGTGACCCAGAGGAACCAAGTTCCCAGGCAGAAAATGAATCTAAACAGAGTTCGCATTTGTCTGTGTGTGGCACACCCAGACGCAAACAGATTACTCAGCCAGAGCAGACACAGGAGGTGCCAGCATCAAACCAGAACGGTGACAAGGCTAATTATGCCTCAGCTCGCCTTCCTGCAGCTGAAATGCCACCGG
This sequence comes from Muscardinus avellanarius, assembly GCF_963383645.1. Classification (NCBI taxonomy): domain Eukaryota; kingdom Metazoa; phylum Chordata; class Mammalia; order Rodentia; family Gliridae; genus Muscardinus; species Muscardinus avellanarius. The sequence continues at coordinate 12,284,459 of NC_137804.1, forward strand.
GGCTAGAGAACTGCTCAATCCGTAAAAGCCCTGTAAGAGGGAAGCCACACCACTGCAACTTCCCTTCCCGCCAAACCACTGACCTACTTGCCATTTGGTGCTGAAAACCTCCAAATCTTTTGATTTTGCAGAAGTTGAGATATGTAACTTAATCCAGAGGTCAGAGGAACAACAACAACAAAAAATCCCTAGGCATAACCCAGACAAAGAAAGACAGCTGGGCAGACACCAGGCAGGACTTTGGGAGCCTGTGGTTCAGTTCCCATGGTCACTTGCTATGAGGATTGAGACCCCAGAGATGCCGGAGCCTCCTAGTCTTTCAAGAGAAGCCAAGAAAAATTGAGATTATTTATGGGACGCATACTGACATTACAACGTTGGTAACTATACATTTTTTTAAATTGCTGTGCAGGTAAAAAAGACATAGATTCATCTTGGGAGATGCCAAATTCCTAAGTTTCTTCTATGGATGAACTATGAAGTTGAAGACCATCAGATGTCAGTGGTGTTTATATGAGCCAGACATGGCAGAAATTCTAGTATCAGCCTTGGAGTCAGGAGACCTGCAACTCTACTGGTTCTGCCGTGTTCTTGTGGGGAGAGTGGACGAATCACCAGGCTTATATGGTTCTCTGGTTCTTCTTGTCTAAAATAGAGACCTCTAAACTGTTGAAGGACACTTCGAGGGGGCTAAGATACAGGCAAAGTATGTGAGCATGGCCTGTTGCTGCCCTATTACCATGGCTCACTCTGTGTCTCGGTTCCCTTGGCAGAAACACTGGTATAATAATTTTCCTGCAGAGGAGCTGCTGTTTGAATTTAGTGAGATAATGCAAGCAAAGTCCTTAGCTTTGTACCTGACAGAGGGTACACCTCAAGAAGTCTTTGCTGTACTTATTTTGACCAAGGAACAAAATTTAAAGCCACAAATTTCGTCTCTCATTTATTTAGAGACCAGAAGAAGAAGAGAGACTTTTATTCAAGATTCTACTGGGATGTGGCCAAATCATAATCAAGAAATAGGCTTTCTCAATCCCAACTACAAAATTTTTCCCAAGAAGTTCTAGTTTCTGCTAAACTGTTGGCCCACCAAGTGCTCTTTGCCTACCTTGTTCCCATCGATAGTTGCAGAATTAATCAACTTTTATTGTTAATGACTGATGAAATTGAGACGACTTTTAATTCATCAATAAGGTGAAGGAAGCTGGGTGTGGTGGCACACATCTGTAAATCCCAGTAATTGGGAGGCTGAGACAGGAGGATCACAGGTTCAGCCTCAACAACCTAGGAAGGCTCTGTTTCAAAATAAAAAGTAAAAAGGGCTGGAGGTATAGCTCAAGAGTAGAATACCCCTGGGTTCAATCCCCAATACAAAAAAGAAAGAAAGAAAGAAAGTGAAAGAAATGATAGGGAAGAAAAACACTAAGAGATAAAATTCAAAGAAGAGTTTATACTTTTCAATAAAATCCAAATAAGTAAACTTTTTTTTCTGTTTTGGTCCTGGGGATTGGACCCAAGGGCATTCTACTTCTGAGCTACAGCCTTAGCCCTATTTATTTTTCCATTTTGGAACACAGTCTCTTTATGTTGCTAGGGTCTGGCTGAGTTGCTGATGCTGGCTTCAAACCTGTGATCCTCCTGTCTCAGCCTCCCAAGTATTGGTATTACAGGCATGTTCCACCATTCCTGGCTGATTATTTTTTAAACTGGCTGTGTGGAATGGCCTGCATTTTGATTTATGGTATAAAATTAGAATTTTGTTCACTTTTTCCTATGACAGTTCTGAAATCAACATCCTTCATAATCGCAGATAATATATTCAAAGTCTATGGAAAAAAATGTTATCATATATAAGTAGACAAAGTTATCCCTGCCATCATTTACATAAACAGGCTTATGTATATCAACACCGCCACAGGAAAATGTTTAAGAATCTCACATTATCTTGCAGGAAAGCAAAATTTCTTTAAAATGTTTGGAATCCAAGTTAAGGGACAATATTCTTTCTTTAAAAAGCAACAAAGCTGAAAGTTCCTAAAACATGCAGTGCTTTCTATATATTGACCTGAAAGTAGAACCCTATTCAATAAAATGTGTTTATCGACCAATATCTCTCATTCATCTTGATTCTGTATACTCTGTTATCTTCAGTTCTCCATCCATTTCCTCTTACTTTAGCTTACTTTAGCATCGAATGCTTTAAAATCTCCCCCCTTCCTTGCTCTCAATTTTGCATACAGGTTCCCAGACCTCTGTGTTGAGATCAATCTATCAGAAAGTCTGTATTAAACACGTCCCACTTCAGCCCCAGAGCAGTCTCTTAGGAGACCCTTAGAGAGTCTTGTTCCCTTTATCAGAAAGTCTCCCATTTTGCTTCTTTCTTTACCCAAGTTTTCCATTTATTCAGAAATTTAACTAGTATTAACTAGGAGTCAACTAATTTCTACTTCCACCTAAATAGGTCCTTACTGCAATTTAAAACTGCAATATTAAAAGTAGCAATACATGGCCCTGGGTTCTATCAGATAGAGTGAACCTCCTTTTGAGAACATACTTTCTGCCTCATCACAATTTCTTTTCACTGGTATTAAATATATATTCCTTCACCCTTTGGACTACATTCTGAGCTCTTTAAGAGAAGAAGGCAACTATTGTCATCGCCAGTGTTAGGAAACATTTCCCCTCTCATATATTTAGAAGAATATCCAGCACTTAGTAGGCATCTTCTTAATAACTTGTTAAATTGAATTCAGGCCTGAATTTATGTCTGGCTAGCATTTAGAAACACTTGGACCTCCTACAGTCCTTCTGAGTGCTCTCATGGGAAAAAGGAGAAAGGAATTCTTTACTATGCCTGGTAAAACAACAAGCCCCGGTTGGATTTCACTTTCCCTTCTCGTGAGTTATACAACTGGAATGAGAAGCTGGTTAGAAATCACATCCATCTACGTTGGCAGATCTATCAAGTAGCCTCTTGAAGATATTAACATATGGGCTGGTCGGAGGGGGAGTTATTCATTTCCATCACAGGTAATGGAGATGAAAAGTAACCTGTCAGATCAGAGGACCAATTCATCTGCCCAAGGAGAGTATTCAATTAAAATGATTATTTATATACGTCCTCTCGAGCTTCAAAGCTTCTTTTCTCACATTTCCCTGGGAATGGGGCAAAAATACGTCCATATTTATGGGAAAAGCACACCATGGTTCAATGCGCAGTCCTATGTACCTAGGAAACAAAGCTCTGTCCCCCGAGCTCAGAGGGTAGGATGTTTAGGCCACAGGTTTCAGGATGAAGATCGTCTGGCAGGTTCATATTATCCTAATGGATGCGTAAATGCAAATTACAATGAGGTTTACTGCCATTGTATAGAGATGGCTTTGTAGAATGAGGCTATTTACCTCTTTCTCAATACTTAGAGTTACGTAAGTATTAGTGCTTATGATTCAGATGTTCAGGTGCAAACTGAGAAGTGCTGACTTACCAACAACTTCAGAGTCGAAAACAGAACAATTCGGGAGCAGAACAATTTCACTTGAGAAATGTTTTTTTTTCCATAAAAAATAACATTTTATTAAAGCATTTACCTTTCTTGATAATTAGTCAAACAATCCAGAGAACAATCACATCATACATCCCAATACCAGTGTTATAGTTAGATAGAGAATGGCTCCAAGGAGCTGTGTATTAATGTTCAGAGTTGATGTGGTTAAGTCATGAGGGTTTTTAATCTCCTCAGTACATAAATCCATTGTGATTGGATGTACCTTGGACTGGGTGCTGACCATGAGCAGTGAGGTGTGGCTGCAGACCTTGTGTTCTGGGGCTGTGGCCTTAGGGACTGTGGCTTTCATCTCTGAATCCCTTTCTTGCTTGCTTGCTCTTGTGCTTCCAGAGTCCACCTACGAGCAGAGGCTTTCACTCTCTCTCTCACTCCCTGCCACCATGTCCTGAGCTCCGCAGACCCGGCCTGCTGTAGACTGAACTCTGGAATCTTGAAGAAACTGTGAGCAAATAAATCTTGGATCATACAGTTGAGAGTGTGACCAAGATGCCCAGGTACAGTCAGGCGCTGCTTTCACACAACCTACACCGTTACCACTCACACCTCAATCTAAGCATGATCGTGGATACAAGTGTGGCTGGACCTCAGGCTATACCAGGTTTCTTGCCTTTGTGAGGAGTTTGTGTTCGGGGTGGAATTTCTTGTCCCAAACCTCTATCCACTATTATGAGTATTAGGTAAACCCCGTGTGATCTTTCTACATATCTAAGTTTTCGCTTTCTCTAACAATCACAGTAACCAAAAAAAAAAGTACTTCTCCTGTCTCCCTGACAACATCGCACAGAATATTCCCTCTTTTCCTTTCCAATTTCCTGATTCTCTTTTCTCTGTGCCCTTTGTTAAAAGGGGAGGGAAGCAGGCAGCACAAGAGATATGACAAATTTAGTGAGATCTCTGATGATTAATTTCTAAGTTGGAAAGTGTGTAATTCTACAACAACATTAAGGAATCACTCTGCCTGCAGTTCCCCTAAGGTCTATTCTACAACGTTCCATGGCTGCCCACTCATGAACAGCTTACGGGTACTATACTGTAATTAACTTAAATACCAACCTACTTTAGACCTTTCAGACCTTCCTCCTTTAGAGTCATGTAAATAAAATATTTGCTTTATGCTTATGCCTATACACCAGGTACAAGCACGCACACATATGCACATACACACATACACAGTATTTAAATATCCAAAAATACTGTACTATATTAGATATTCAGCACTTATTTTCAGCCAATGCTAACTCAGGCACGTACTGAGTTCTTGGCCAGCACTGTTTATATGATCAAAATGAGAAGGGGCAGTAAAATGTCTGTCCTATATATGACAGCCCAAGGGCTTTTGAGGTGAGAAACAATGATGATGAAGACTGAAGGAAATTGGCCACTATCTACTGTCAACCATGGCCAGTGGGCTCACGGGAATAGAAAACTATGGAGCCTTGGCTTCTCAGACCAAAACAGGATGTCATGGCTTCAGAGCTAAAGAAGAAGGGAGCTCAGCTGAAACAGGAGATGCCAAGGGGGAAATTCTCATAATATTAAAAAGATCCAAATAAATATACAAGAAAGATTTTTTAAAGGCTAATACTAATCCTGTGGATATATAGGTAGCTTCCTGATAGGCTTATATTTTTAAAGGGTGTGTTCAAAGACAGATAAAAGAGTGCCCAATGGGATGACTGGATGTCAAGGGCCAGGAAGGCTGAAGCAGTGGAAGAATCAAAGTTTTTTGAGAAAAAGTATAAAAAAAAGTAAGTGCTCTTTTTTTCTGGAATCATTTTGTTGTTGTTAAAGCTCAAACAAAAAAAAAAAGAAAAGAAAAAGAAGAAGAAGAACATGAGAACATGGGAGCTAAAGCTCAGGTTGTTGTAGTACAGTCAATATTCATAGCAGAAAAACACACAGAGCACTTTTGCTATTCTTTCCTCTTTCAAGATGGGTTTTGAATAAAAAGAACCAAATGCAGCAAAAATAAGATTTACTCACAGATTTCTTCACTAGTTGATTAGTGATTTGCTAAATAACTCCTAAGTGCCTCTGGGAAAATGCTCTGTGTGTGAGGTCAAACAGGGTCTTTGCCCTCACAGAACCTGAATTAGGGTGAAATACAAACTGAGAAGTCAAGCTGACAGCTGCCTTAATACAGTCATGCACAGATCCCCCAAGGTTAACAAAGAAGTTATCTATCACTCCTTTGCCAACCTTGAAGAGCTGAAGATTCATTTTATTAATGGAGCTGTCAGATTTCTTTACAATGTCTAAGAGATGATGAGGAAAGTGTAATACAGCCCTTGACTGATGGAGTTTAGACTCCGGAACCAAAGAAATCAGATTCTGAAACAGTGGAAGACTTTCTTGGGATAACTGGAAAGATCAGGGTGAGACTTTCTCTTTAGAAATTTTTAAAAAGTTTATATTGGTGCATTATATTCATGCATCTTAATGGAGGACAAGATGGTAGAGGCATATATGCACACAATTTTTAAACGTATAAATGTACTGACTACCCTAACAAGATGGAGAGAGTACAGAAAACAAAGTTAGGAATGACAACAAGGTTGCAGCTAAGGAATTCCTGCTCACGTGTCAAGGTGGGGGCTAGGAAGTCTGCCCTAGTAGACCTCAGTCAGCCGTGTCTACCTCTTCAGGAGTTGGCATTTAACAGCGGCACATTAGTAACTGGAACATGACCAAGATGGGTATTATTTACTACTTGGAAAATGGCAAGCATGACTAATGAGATTTCCTTTTCTTCCGCTTTCTGAGTCTCCCTCTCTTCTCTTCCTGCCTTTCTTCCTGTATCTCTTCTTCCCTTTCTGGCAAGCTAGTGGTTAAACCATTAGTGGTATGCAAATGTCCCAAGTAACACAGCGTGACTCTGGAATTGTGTTTCTAAAGGATTTGCTAGGTGTGTGCAATTTTTATTTTCCCTGATGTCTCCAGATCATTTTTTTTCCGTTATGTGCACATTTATACTGTGACTATAAGCATGTGAAAGTATCATTAGGGGTGAATCCTCAGTCACACAATCAGTGTTATAAATACTTTTAATTTTAGCTAATTCACAGAGGAGAAAATGGTGTTCTATTAGGGTTTTTATTTGTGCTACACAGATTACAAATGAGCAGGCTGAATCTTTGCATACAGGAGCCTTCAATCTGTTCCTGTTTTCTGCCTTGTTCTTGTACTTGTTCATTTTTGTAATTAGTGATTTTTTTTTTGTTTAATTTAGTCTGACTACACTGGTTACATACCATATGAACTCTTGTCAATTATTACAAATATTTTCCTAACTCTTTTAGAACTTTAAACTTTGTATTTGGTACCTTTGATGAGAAAGTTTTTGGCAGGTAAATGGGTCTATCTTTTCCTTCTTGACTTTCAGTTTTCTGGTGTGTTACTAAGCAGTTCTCCCATCCCATGGTTTCAAGAAAATAAATCCCCATGGAAAAGGAGCAAAGAACATGGCTTCTACCCACAAATAGCTTCCATCATTCTGCTCAGTCTCCCATCTATATTTGAGGGGGGGGGGATACCGAATTTAGCAGAACAATAGACAATAGCCAAAATATGGAATCAGCCTCGATATCCATCAATGGACGAATGGATCACAAAACTCTGGTAATATACACATAATGGAATTTTACTCAGCCATAAAGAAAAAGAAAATTATACCATTGACAGGAAAATGGATTGAACTTGAGACTATTATACTAAGTGAGCATGCCCAGTTCCATAGAACTAGTAGATACACGTTTTCTCTTATATATGGAAGCTAGAAAGATATTTAGAAATGAGGGCAACATAAGATACATAAGCAAAGACTCCAGGGCAGTGACTGAGGGTGATTAGGGAAGGAAGGTGGAGGGGAACAAAGTCATAAAAAATGCAATAGTAGAAATAATGCCATGAAGTTTTACAAAAGTGCCTTTTTTGTGTGGTACTGGGGTTCCTGGAAGCTCTTATAACTCCGGGATACACTCCCAGACCTATTTTTATATTTTTATTTGGAAACAGGGTCTCTTAAGCCAGCACGGCTGGCTTCAAACCGGCGCCATCCTCCTGTCTCCACCTCCCAAGCGCGGGGATTACAAGCGTGCGCCACCACGCCCCGCCAAAAGTGCCAATTTAAATTTCAAAGATTTGTGGGGTGAGGGAAGGGGGAACCCAGTGAGGAAGGCAATGAGAGTTATGTACACGCATTCTTCTAACACTCTGTACCCCAAATATGTTGTAAAACTACAATTCTCCAAATTAAAATAAAAATGAACCAAACTGGAATGCTGTTAAAGTGAGTAAATATTTAACTATACTGTGGGATTTACTGTTTGTTCATTGAGTTGTCTCCCCCATCTTGAAATATCTAATCTAGTGTAGTATAATGAAGGCCCACTAGCCGGGCGTGGTGGCGCACGCTTGTAATCCCCGCGCTTCAGAGGCGGAGACAGGAAGATCGTGCAGGTTTGAAGCCAGCCTCGCTGTCTTAAGAGACCCTGTTTCTAAATAAAAAAATATAAAAAATAGGCGTCTGGGAGTGTAGCCTGGAGGTAGAAGGGTTTCCAGGAACCCCAATGCCAACAAAAAAAAAAAAAAAAAAGAAAGAAAGAAAAAAGAAAGAAAGGCTCACTACAAGCTTTACCTATCTCAGTACTTCTGCCCTGTTTTCTGCTTGGTGGCTGAAATCTGAGACAAAATCCCTGGCTGTCTGCACACATCCTGTGGCTCTGACTTCGGTGGTTACAGGCCAGTTCAAGTCCAAGTCTCTTTTCCAAGTAAGAAATGTATTATTCTTTCTCTGGAAGCTTAGAACATTTCTTCCCATTTTCTTCCAGAATTTCACCAAAAAATATAGATAAGACATCTACTCATACACAGTGTGTGTATGGGGCGGGGGGTACTAGGGATAGAACACAGGGGCATTCTACCTCCAAATTACAGCACAATAACTTTTTTATTTTTTTCTAACATAGAGTCTTACTAGGTTGCTGAGAGTCTTGATAAATTGCTGAGGCCATCTTCAAACCTGTGTCCACATGTCTCAGCTTCCCTAAGTACTAGGACTACAGATGTGAGCCATCAAGGCCCACTCATGGATACTCATGTGTATATTTACCTCATGTCTGTGTATATGCACACACACACACACACACACACACACACACATATACTATGTATGTATAAACCAGTATATGTACAACCAACATATTGGTTGAGTGGTTAGGTATCTTTCTCCAGGTATGGCTTGGATCTGAAATTGTCCCTAAAGGCTCATGTGCTAAAGGTGTGGTCCCCACTATGGCAATGTTCACAGGGAGGCTCTTGGGTAGTGACTGGGTAAGACCTCATTGGTGGATTCATCCCTTCAGTGATTCAAAGAAGAATGTATTATTGGAAGGCTGTGGAAACTACAGCAAGTGAAAGCTGGTTGGAAGAACAGGTCTTTAAGCGTGTGCACTTGTGGACAGTATCTTCTCTCTGGCTGCTTCTTCTCTTTTTCTCTGCTTCCCATCTGCCAAGAGCTGGGCAGTATTCCTATGCCAATCACTTCCGCCATGATGCTGCCTCACCTCAGCTCCAGAGCCTTAGAGCCACCCAACCATGGACTAAACCTCTAAAACCTGAGTCAAAACAAATGTTTATCTTCTAAGCCATTTTTAAAGGTGACCAGCATACTCCATATATCTATATATGTGGTTATGTGTACTTACACATGTGTGTATGTGCATGCACAGGTACGGCTAGATATATGCACATGTGTGTGTATCATATGCAAGTGTGCACATATATACACATTTTTCAAGAAACCTGCCTGGACCTGTACTATTTTTTTCCTGATAGAAATTTTATTTTCCTTTATCATAAAAAACTTGTATTCATGTTTTTGTTTCTATTGTTTCAAGTTACTATTGCTTCTTCCTTTCTTCTCTTAGAAAAAATTTTATTTTTACATTACCTATATTTTTCACCCAATTTTTTTTTTATTTCTTTGTAGTTTTGTTCTGCATTGTGAGATGAAAATTACACTTGATCTTCTGGGAATCTAATTTGGCCTATGGAAGAAATCATTCTCTTTTAAAGTTATTCTGTTGAATTTTTCAATTTGTAAAGCATCCTTTAAGTTAATTCTAGAACATGGGGATTCTGGTTGCATCTATCTTTTTTTAAATCATCCTTTAAAGTTTTTACATGTCAAGTGTATTACCTCGATCTATCAATAGCAGAAACATTTTCAGCTGGTTCGTATGGCTGTTCATCTATATTTTCACCCCCTGCTTTTCATACACCCACTAGCATTCGACTTCTTGCCCATGAGAAGCTAAATGTGACTTGCCTTTGCCATTAAAACGTGAGAAAGTGTTACAAGGAAATAACATTAGAGCAAAAGCTTTTAGGGCGAGTGCATACTTTGTATGATGCCTTTCTCCCTCTCAAGACCTCCAGCCAGTGACTTTTCTGTCACCCTGGGCCTCATCACAAGAAAACAATGCCATGGAGCAGAATTTCCAAGCTCTCCAGCCTGCGCCCAGTGAACCTGGAGGCTGGGTGAGAATTCATCTTCTTTTAAGCTACTTAGTGTTAGAGGTCATTTGTTATGGCAGCAAAGTCTAGTCTTTCTCGATACAGTCTGCTTAATCTCCCTCCTTCGAATGAAATTTTGCTTTTCTAGTCACCGCTGAATGCTCCTTCAGTAACTTGTAGGGATTAAGCTATTGGACGTGCTCATGCAGCCTGAGATCGCAAGCAAATCAAATGGGTATTTCTTATACTGTTAGGTCAGCTGTGAATACTCAGGCTCTCTCTCCTGGCATGCGAAAATGGATCCTTTCCAATCTCCAGCTTCTTATAGGACAAGTGGCTTTTACATGCCAAAACTGGAATGCATTAAATGCACCCATGTAGTATAACATTGTTTTGGTGTTTGTTTCGCTTCTTTCTGGTACTAAGGATTGAACCCAAGGCATACTACCTCCAAGCTACACCTCCAGCCCTATTTTTAGTCTTTATTTTGGAAAAGTATCTCACTAAATTGTGGAGGCTGGCCTCCTAGGATCCTCCATCTCAGCTTCTCGAGTCCTGTGTGCTACTGTACCTAGCTTTACAACACTATGTTTGAGTTGAGTCAGAAAGACTAGAGACCCTCCACACAGCAAATGCAGCAGGAGGGCTCCTCACAAAATCTCCAGTTATTAACTTGACCTACCCCCATAGTTAAGGTGAAGCAAGGCTTCTGCATCACAGGTCCAATATCTTTGGAAAGGAAGCTGTGGACCTGCTTTCTTCTTGGAATTATCTGGGATCACATGGATGGTGAACAACTGCGCTGCCATTTTTTTTTTTATTTTTTTGGTACAAGGGATTGAACGCAGAGATATTCTACCTGTAATCTATACTCCAGTCCTTTTTATTCATAAATTATTATTTTTTTGTTTTGAAACAGTCCTACTAGGTTGCTGAGAATCTCATTTCAATCCTGAGGTTAGCCTCAAACCTGCAATCTCCTGTCTCAGACTCTCAAACCTATGATCCTTCCATCTCAGCCTCTCAAGTATTGAGTGCATACACATGCCACCATGCCTGTTTTAGTACAACAATCTTCACAGACAGAGGAAAAAGAGATGTTCAGGTACTGGTTTTAAAAAGAAATAGAGACATAAATATGGGTGACCTTAATAGTCTCGATAAGATTTCAGTTGGAAATTAAATAAATTGTAGTTCTTCGAAACAAGTGATTACCCAAATTAGCATTGGTTTGCTTAGATAGGATTATCAAGCCTGGCTAATTCTGGGTAGTGCCATAGTTATAACAAGCTCAGCAAAAGTTTTTATTCTTTCAAGCTAAATTTTAAAGAAGATAGGGAAATGACTAATCATGACATAAACTAAAAGCTGGTTAAAAACAAAAATTTCCCAAGACTATGGACTAATGACTTCAAGTTAATGTAGAAGAAAATCTGCACAATAGTGAAAATTTTTTATTCTTTCCAATGACATATATCAAGTTAGGTACAATTGAAGAAATCTTGCTTCACAGAAGCTCATGTAAATAAGACTCAGGGAATTTAGTTAGTCACAAGGTCAAAATATTGCAAAAATGAGCTATGTGTGGTAGCACATACCTGTAATCCCAGTACTTGGGAGGCTGAGACAAGATGATCACAGGTTCAAAGACAGTCTTGGCATCTTAGCAAGACCCTGTTTCCAAATAAAAATATAAAATAGGGCTAGAGGTGTAGCTAGGAGGTAGAATGAATGACCCTCATTTCAATCCTCATAATCAATCAATCAATCAATCAATCTCTCTCTCTCTCTCTCTCTCTCTCTCTCTCTCTCTTTCACACACACACACACACACACACACAATATGATTATAAAACAGCATAGGAAATATTAGGCTATGTTATAACAACAAATAGCATTCAATATGCAGGCAGTGCCAGAAGGGATCAGAGTAACACATCTGGTACTGGCAAACCCATTTCATGCCTTTGTGCTGGGAAGAAATAGAGCCCTGGTCAGGTCAGCATTCTCGGAGCTATAATCTAAAATATGGACCACATGGCTTAGAGAAAAGACTTATATTTTTAGAGTTTTGGGCTCAGACCTTGGATCTCAACATAATGGAGGGAGGGAGGGAGGGAGAGAGCGCACATGGGCTGAGCATCTCATATCACGAAGGCTAGAAGCAAGAGAGAGTGAACAAGGATGGTTACTAATAACTCTCCAAGGCCACATTGCCTGAGATCCACCTCTAGTCACACCCTACCGGCCTAGGTACCACACCAGTAAATCCATTACAGTGATGTAGCCACTGCTGGGATTACAACCCTCATGACTCAAGGACGTCAGCTCCAAACATTAATAAATGAGCTTTTTAGGGGACATTTAATAATTTTAACAAGGCTTTTCCTCTGCAATGATACAGCTCTGGGCCCAGGCACATGGCTTGGTGAACCATAAGTCAGCCTCCCTCTGCTTTTTTTCCATGTACATCTACACAGTATATAATCTTTATCACGATCCAACAGCTATACTCTACGTTGCTTAGACCTTGGCTGAAAGATTTTTCCCTGAATTGGGTTGTTGTTGTTGTTATTGTTGTTGTTGTTGTTAAGAGAAACTTTCCAAATGGGATATTTTCAAAGGTGAATAGAATAGCAATTAGTCTAGGAAGTGAATCATATGAGAAAGGATTTAAAAATAGTAAAGCCAAGGCTTGATAAGAACGAACTCAGGAGACCTTGAGAGCAGACTTCAACTATTTGAAAGGAAGGGAATTTTAGTTTATTATGGGTAGATCTGGAAGGTCAAATGAGGACTAACAGGTGAACTCACAATGTCCTGTACATGGTAAGTACTAAAGGATGATGTCGACTCAAAGTAATAACAAGTGTTTTTCTACGAATATGGCAATTCAAAAATAGAATGGTTTCTTTTTGTGTGTGAGGATTGAACTGAGAGACACTCTATCAATGAACTACATACCCATTTCTTTTTATTTTGAAACAGTCTTTCTCATTTAGTTGCTGTGGCTAGCCTTGAACTTGCAACTCTCCTGTCTCAGCCTCCCAAATACTGTGATTGCAGACATGTGCCACTATGCCCTAGTAGGATAGTTTCTTTTGAAAAGAGTAAGTTCCTTATAAATAGAGTAACAGTTCTACTGGTCAAGAAATTTGGAGAAAATACTCTATTAGGGAAAGTTTGAACTAACAAAATTCTTTCAAGATTTCACTGAATTTAAAAGTATATACTGTTACTGGATACTGTTACTGTATACTCTTGGTGCATATATAAGGCATTATGAAATACAAATCGGACATATTTTCTGCCCTGAAGTAACCCATAATCTAATGATGGAGAAAAATGTGTATGTCACCATAATGCTATGCTTTAAAGAATTATTTAACCATCACCACCCGTTTCTCTTCACATATGCAAGAGAAAACACCTATAATTTTTATTCTTACCAGCAATAATTGGAGCCTAAACCACCACACAACTTGCTATATGTGCTTATTCCCTTGTCTTTATATATTTAATACCAGTAGAAGTACTATTAACATAATTTTTTCACAAGATCCTACAAAGCCTATTCTACTGGAAGGTATCAGAAAGCAGATCTGAACACAGTGCCCTCTGCAAGACAAGACACTCGTGTTTCAATGCCAGAATGACCATTCTTGTGTTCTAAGGATCCCAAGACTTCACTGTTACCCGGAAGAGTCGTGGTTTATTCCTGTTGTCCCAGCAATAATTACTTAATAGGACTCTCATTACTCTCAAGAGTATGCAGTTGGAATGGTAAATTACAGGGCCACAAGATTCTACCTTCTAAATGTCATGTGATCAACATAACGTAACAAAAAGAAGAAACCTAAGCAGCTTTAAATCAGTAGTTTGAAATCGAAGATAAGTCACTACTGCTGACCGCTAACAGTACTTGAGTAAATAACAAGGCAGATCAAAATAGTTAGCTAAACAAAATAGGAAGTTCTGAGGAAGGGTAGCAAAGAGCAAGAAAAACTCTAAAGGGAGACAATAGAAAGCCTTTTAGGGGAAAAAAAATAGGAAGTTTCCTTAAAACTGAAATATGGGTTAAAGTTTCAGTAAATGGAAAGGACATTCCAACTGGAATAGGGAAAGTACTTTGATGCTCATGTTTATTCATTAACTCATTTATTCGCCCAACAATAAGAATGGAAGTAAAAATGGTTCGAGGAACACTATATTAGGTAAGTAATAAAAAAGGGGAATAGAAATATTGGGTTAGTGAGATACTCCTATGCCAACATTCACTTATTTGTTCTTGTTGTTAGCAACACAAATTGAAATGGAAGGAACATACGAGTAAATAGGTTTTCCAAGGTATTTTACATATTATTGTTAACAAATGTGATGCAGTAGAACCATCTTAAATAGTAATGGTTTGTCCCTCGGTGGCTTTCTTCATTCAAGTTATTTTTTCGCTCTATCTCCTGCCTGGGGATTTATGGTTTAACAGGCTGTAATAGGCAAGATAAAGCCATTCATCATGCAGGCTTAATGTGGGAAAGTAAATTTAACTCGGTGAGCTTGATATATAAATATTGGTCTTTTTGAAAACACACAGAGCATATTTACTTGAGTGTAAAATCCAGGCTATATACTATGTCCAACACATTTCTCAGGTCTAGAGAACAGGGGAAAGGGCATTTAGTGATTTAGGTTATGAAAAAGACAGAGGCTACTACTGAAGTGGAGTTACATGTTTCCAAGCCTTTTCAAGCCTTTAGTCTTTTTTTTTTTCTTTTTAAACTCAGAGGCATTCTACTTCTGAATTACACTCCCAGCCCTTTTTGTTAATTTTTTTTAAACAAGATCTCACTGAACTGCCGAGACTGGCCTCAAACCTGCGATCATCCTGTTTCAGCCTCCCGAGCACTGGGATTATAGGTGTGCACCATCACTAGTGCCTGGCAGCTCCTAGATTTTTGAGGGTATTTCATCCAAGTATGTTTCATCTCAGTATTTCTGCCTGTTTATTTATTTCACAGACAATGGAAATTAACAACTAGCCACCTGTAAATCCCATGATTGATCTGCCTTTGTGGATTTCTTCCCACAGATGGTTAGAATACTCCTAACAATCGCAGGGCAAATAAGAAAGGTATTTTAAGAGCTTTATGGCTATGTCTAGACAGCTAGTTCGCAGGCCACCAACCATATCACATGCCAGGAAAGTTAGGGGTGGCAGATGTGGACCAACCATTCAGTTCAGAGAAAACAAAGCTTGGCCAAAGAGCAGTAACTACTTTCTGGCCCAAACGCCTAGCATCCATTACATAACCCTGAAAAGTGAAATGAGAAATTTTGAAATGTTTTCATATCAGCTGGGTGTACTCTCACACATCTGTGATCCCAGTACTTGGGAAGCTGAGACAGGAAGATCGCAGGTTTGAGAGGAGCCTCAGCGATGTAGTTAGGCCCTCAGCAACCTCGTGAGATCCTGTTTCAAACCGAGAAATAAAAAAGTCTGGGGATGTAGGTTGGAGGTAGAATGCGCCACCAGAATAAATAAATAAGTAAGTAAATAAATAAATGTCTTAGTATTAAGAACCATGCTTTAAAGCTCTTGATGAATAAGTTACACTTGGGTAATTTTAAATATCCTAAGATAATAGTTTTAAGTACACTATTTGTTTTAAAATGTTTAAAATGAAATTGGGAAAGTGTGTTTACTTGAGTAAAAGAACTTTCATCAGAGGTGGTAGTATCACCCTTTTCTGAGTAGGAGGGGTCCCAGAGTAAAGCCCCAGTCCTTGGTTCTTTTCTCTTCTTTTCTCTTTTCTCTTCTCTTCTCTTCTTTCTTTCTCTCTCTCTCTCTCTCTCTCTCTCTCTCTCTCTCTCTCTCTCCTCTCTCTTCTCTTCTCTTCTCTCTCTCTCTCTCTCTCTCTCTCTCTCTCTCTCTCTCTCTCTCTCTCTCTTTCCCCCCTCTCCCCCATCTCTCCCCTCTCCCCTCTCCCCTCTCCTCTCTCCTCTCTCTCTTGCGGGTCTGGGGATGGACCCCAGGGGCATTCTACCTCTGAGCTACACTCACTGCCCTATTTTCTATTCTTTATTTTGAAACAGGGTCTCAGTAAGTTGCGGAGGGCGTCACTAAGTAGCTGAGGCTGACCACAAACCGCGACTCTCTGGTCTCAGCCTCCCGAATGCTGGGATTACAAGCATGCACCACCACGCCCAGTTTGTCAGTCCTTGGTTCTTATGTATTTCAAGGAAAGAATTCAGACCAACGCCAGAGCATTGTTTTGTATATGCAACAGGGTTTATTGCAAGGGTTTATTGAGAGTATTACAGTACTCTCTCAAAGAAGAACCAGAGTGGGTCTTTTAATTGAGTTATCAGAGCAGTGCTGGTAGTGGTGCTGGCACCTGCTCATATCTTATTTTGGTTCCTGATTCTTTGCAGAATTCTGTGATCATTTGATTGGTGGGGCTGAGTGACAGGCTTACACACCTCTACTGGCCTTTGCAAATGTGCTTATCCACAACCACCCAAGTGAAGCCCACAGAGAGGGTGGCAAGTTCACAATACTAACAACATGAAAAGGATTATAGTTAGTAAGGGTCGCTCCAGGTTGGCTTGGGCCCCTCTCTGCACAAGTGTATCTAGGGATATTCCCCTAAGTTCTCAGAAGAGGAAGTTCTAAATCTTTGAATAAAAACTTTTAGCCACAAATTAACCACATTTTGACAGGTTTAGAAGAGGGTCTCTTTAGGAGATGTTCTTGGATAGACCCAGTGTGTTGCAGAAATGTTGACGTTTTGGGGGTCTGCTGTACAGGGGAAAGCCTGAGGTGGTGTCAGAATATGGAAAGTCCTCAGGGGGTGGAAATCTGTGAGGAAAATTATAGCATCATGCCTTTAGTTCATTTGCCTAAAAGTTCTATGGGGAGTTCTAGCAGCGGGCCTCCTGGGGCCCATGCTTATCCACCTAACAGGAAGCCATCTCAATCCCAGTCTCAGGTAGAATAACTTAATGTCAACACAAACAATGTTGAAATGCCAAATGGTCAGGGAATAGCTATGTTATATCCCTTTTCTCTGAATATCTTTAAAATAGACACACCATTCAATTATAAGAGATGATTCAGTTTGGTTCAACACAGTGTGGAATTCCTACAATATGATAGTCTAAGTACTACGGACTGAAAACTGTATAAAACGCAGTCCTCATCCTCAATAAAATTATGATCTGCCCAGTTAGGCTACCAATTAACATAAAGGTAAAGAAGCCAGACATGGTGGCACACATCTGGAATCTCAGCACTGGAGAGGCTCAGACAGGAGCAACACATTCTTTTGAGGCCAGTCTCAGCAACTTAGAGAACCCTTCAGTAACTTTAAAATAAAATAAGACTGGGAATGTGGCTCAGAGGTAGAATTCTCCTGCATTCAATTCCCCGAAATATAAAGACAGATAGACTTGAATTATTGATTTTATTGTGTGCGTGCGTGTGTGTGTGGTACTGGGGATGGAACCCAGGGCATTCTACCTCTGAGCTACATCTCAGCCCTATTTTTTATTATTTATTTCGAAACAGGGTCTCACTGATTTGCAAAGGGCCTAAGTAGCTGAGGCTGTCCGCAAACCGCAATCTTCCTGTCTCAGCCTCCCAAATGCTGGGATTACAAGCATGTGCCACCAGGCCCGACTGATTTATTAATTCTCAAATTGCCGAAATGCTTCAACTTCTTACAACTATACCAACTGATTAAGAAAGAGATATACAAATTATAATGATGAATCTGTACTTAAAGAACATAGATAGAAAAGGAGACATCTTCTATGGACAAAGAGAAATAAACAATAGGAAACAATATTCCAGAAATAATGAGAACATATTTTTTGTTGAGTTGATATAGTAATCTCTAAGAGAGTTAGAGAAGGCTTCAGGGGAATGGTTGGACTGAAGAGTATATTGGATTCAGAAGATCAGAAGCCAGCCTTCTAAGAGGTTAGAGTTAGTGGGAATGCCACATGTGGGTTGGGGGTGGCAATCTATGCAGGTTTTTAGATATTGAAGTAAAACAGAAAAAGTAATGAAATAAATACTATAGTTAACTAACTGGACTAAAGTCTTAAAAGACAAGACCAGGAACATGTGCGGTGACCATATGGTAAACCAGATAACTAGGAGTGAAGAAAATGAGGCAAGGATTAGTATTGTTTCAGTTTTTCAAAGGGAATTTTCAATTCACAGAGGTCAGGCACTTCACAGTTATGAAGGCTGACCATCCCATTCGCATTGAGTATAGATGCTCAAGAAAAGACAGTTATTCTGTATTATTATTATTAGATATCAGATGTCACCTGAAGCCGGGCGTGGTGGCGCATGCTTGTAATCCCTGTGCTTGGGAGGTGGAGACAGGAGGATCGCGTGGGTTTGAAGCCAGCCACGCTGGCTTAAGAGACCCTATTTCCAAATAAAAAGGATAAAATAGGTCTGGGAGTGTAGCCCAGAGGTAGAAGGGCTTCCAAGAACCCCAGTACCACCAAAAAAAAAAAAAAAAGAAAGAAAGGGGGGAGAAAAGATGTCACCTGAAGAGCTCATGTATCAATATTCAGAGACTATATAAGTCAGGAGGGTTATAATCTTATCAGTGGACAAATCCATCGTAATGGATTTAGTGGGTATAATCTAGGCAGGTGGGTTGTGCCTGGAGAAGTGGATCCCTGGAGTATGGCCTTAGGCACTGGAATTTTGTCTTTAAATCCCCTTGCTTGCTTGCCATCTTGCTTCTGGCTTTAATGATGTAAGAGCAGAGCCTTGGCCCCTCCCCTCTCTGCTTACTATTGCAATGTTTTGTGATCCACAGAACCCAGCATCTTATAGACTGAACCCAGAATCTCCAAAATACTCTGAGCAAATAAATGTTCTTTCCTCTAAGTTGTGTAGTCAGTTGTTTTGGATTATATCAGTGAGAGTGTTGACTGAGACACTCAGAAATACACCCTAATGTAAAGTGTGATACATATATGACAGGGAGTATGTCTCTAACTCCCTAATTCTGAATTGAAAAATAAAACCCTTGCTTGCTTCAAAAAGAAGATCTGAGCATGCAGTTAATTCACTATACACTCTGACTTGTCACCCCAAGTAGATTAGTTTCTTCCATCAATTTTAAGTACATTAGCACTCTCAAGCAGCAAAACAATTCCTGCATTATGAAAGAGGCCATTAGTCATGTGCATCAAGCCTTATAATGGCAAAAATGATTCTAAAACTCTCTTAAACAGAAGATTGTGAGATAAAAGAAATGAAACTTTTTTGTATGGTAATAGTTTAAAAATTAGCAAGAGAAAAATAAATAAATAAATGAGCATGCAATTTCCAACTGTACCTGTTCATTATTTCCTTTGGAGACTAAAGGTATCACACCACATGGCAATTATGACAGCACACACACAGTAAGCTAAACCCCTATCCCTATTTTTTATTCCTTTATTTTGAAACAGGGTGTCACTAAGTTGCAGAGGGCCTCACTAACTAGCTGAAGCTGGCTGCGAACCTGAAATCCTCCTGTCTCAGCCTCCCAAGTACTGGAATTACAAGTGTCCACCACCACACCCAGCTCCACACTAACTTTTTAATACAAGGCTGAAAAAATATTTAAGTAAGATTTGGGAATCTTGGAATGCTTTGATGAATGAATTAAGAAGTATACATGATTTGGGAAAACCCTTTGGCTTCAAAGTATATCAGTTTTATAACTGTCCCTTTTTAGCTATTGATGCCAAAAAATAATGTGCTCAATTTACATTTAGAGGGAAAATTTTCCATTCTAGATTTCTTAGTTGGGAATCTCCTAATTGCATTTAAAAACCCAAGGTAGTATTCATTCTAGCCCCACCTCTTCTCTTTTAAAAATATTCTTTTATAAATAAGGCTAATAGCATCATTTTCTTTCCAATAATGGGATTAACTATTTATGGGCCTAACAACAGGTCAAAAACCAATCTCCATTACCTGCCAGATGAAAACAATTCAATACCTGCTTTCAGCATCTTTTTTTTTTTTTATGTTGAGAATGTAGCACAACATTATTTCAGATAATTTTCGACCTTTGTGAGAATACTATCAGCACCAGCCTACCCTAAACACAACAGGAATAAGGTAATGAGGTGTAGTTATTGCAAATTTCAGGCAGGAAGGGCTAGGCAAGCGAGGTAGCCCTCATAGCGGGTCTCTCTGAATAATAGCAACTGCTTATTGAAAAACACTTGGTTAAGGCACTACCCATGCCATTACTCATTTCTCCAATCTCATCAGGTATTAGAAGGGGAAAGAGTCCCACAGTGTCTGTTGTGCCAGTTTACCACAATAACCAGCCCAAAAAGAGAAAAAAAATTGTTTCTGACTAGAACTTAAAATATCCATTTTCTATTAAAATAACATCAGCAAAGATAAAATAGCAGGATTTAGAATCGATTATTCTGGTATAATCCTGGCCTCACTACCTCAACCTTTTTTTTCTAAGAAGAAACTCTTAAGTATACTATACCTGTTACTGAACCTTGGAGGCCAACCCACCATCCAGAAAATCTGTGCTCATAATTGTGTGGTCAGTATTATGAACATGTCAAAAAGGGTTTTAGATTTATACCTTAGTTTTGTCTGTCACATAGATCCCCTGCCTCTCTTTCTCTTTCTTGGTCTATCTTTCTGAATCTTTTCTCATTCAGACAGACATCAGTTCATCCTAGAATTAGCCTAGAAGGCCTTTTTCTCCTATGAGCACTCTATTCTTCTCTTAAACTCCATCCTACCTTTTTCCCTACCACTTCCCTCTCCCCCACAATGTGTTATTTAGAGGATATGTTTTATTTTACCTATAAGCCTATACAATGTTGGCACCTCTTAATAGGTGTGAATCTGTTCAACCATCTTTACATTGCTAAAGACAAGATAGCAAGTTGCCATCTTACTCAATCCAAGTCTAATGCCAGAACCAAGCTCACAGTCTGTTTCATTTAAGATTATTTATATAACAGGTCACTTGTTGGGGAAATCATTGTGTAGCTTTCATCCAGGACCTTAGTCCAATTTCTATTTTATCCTGGACATGGTTATAGGCTCTAGGTGGTTCAGTGAGTCAAAATGAACTCCAAACAACACACGAATGGCATTAATAAGACTCTGGGAACAAAAATAGTTTGTTTATGGTTTTTTGTTTGCAAATCGCCAAATCACACTACATACAGATTATGACACAAGTACAATAAGTTTCTTCATTGATTTGAAGCATGAAATAGAAGCAATTATTTTTTCCTTTGTTAAAAATGATTCCCTAGTAGAGAGAGGATAAAAATTAGAAAGTCCTCATCTGTTAGAAGTGGAGATCATCCCGGGAAAAATGATTGTCAGCCACCTTGGAAACAAACCAATTTCCATGATGACATTTTAGCATCCGTCCACTTCACCTAATGGAAAAGGACTCTGAACTCAAAAAGATTTTATACCTTGCCCAATGACAGACAGAAAGATAACTTATGGGTAGAGCTCTGCCATTTTCCTTGGACCTCCTCCACTTCTTTACGTTTCATACATTTGAACTCTGTGTTACCAGAAAGGGCACCAGGTTGCATTTCTCCTACCACTGGTTCCAAGTCCATGATTCCATTCTTGTGCTGTTGTTTTATCCCTAAGCTCAAGATCACATTCTCCACTTGAGAATGAGTTTCCATCTGCTTGGCCCCTTAAGTCTCCACCTTTTGCCTCCCAGACAGAGCCCATCACTCAGGCCGCCACATGTTGATTTCACACAACCCCAGGAGCTCTTTCTGCACTAGCTCCCTTCACCCATATCACCCATATCCATATTCACGTAGTAATAGTGGTTATTTTTCATCTTCATTTTTTTTTTCTAATGAAAAGAGATGGATTCCTTGGGACAGCATCTCTAGATGACTATCCCTCCAGGACAAAAATAAATTTATTTTGAAAATGTTTCATTTCGATGCCTTGTTTCTCCTTTACCACCTTTAAATATTTATCTCACAGTTATTTAAAACAATACAAAGTGGCAATAGTTCAAGTGATGCCATCTGTATTTCTAAGTATCCTAATTTCACTATGGTTGGCTGTTGGGGGAAATCAATGGTCCATCCCGTTACCTGAGCATCCATCCCATTGCCTGAGCATCCAACCACTTCATCCCATTATCTGCGCACCCAACCATATTGAGATTTCTGTTTGGGGAATCAATGGGCCATCCCATTACCTGAGCATCCATTCCATTACCCGAGCACCCAACCACTACATGGTCTCACTCATCATCAGTTCATAAATTGCCCAAGGTTTCCTGCAGATAATTTAATAAGATGGATCTGCATATACTAATTCCAGAGCTAAGAATCCAATAAATAAGCCTTCATCATACCTCATGATAAAACCTTCTTCCCTCTCTTAGAACAATCAGCATTACTAACAGAGATTTCAGAGTCACGGTTTACTTACCTGCATGCCTGCCAGAATTCAGCACTTCCTCTTTTATTTTGACTGCATGTATTTGCTACTGGCATAAGGTCATTTCCCACTTAGGGCTTTGTGTGTTCTGTGGCTTAAGGATTAAGCAAAATTAATCGGTAGTAAATTGTTGACAGTTCTGTATTTAAGGAAATGAGAGTGGTGGTAATCTCAATGAGGTCTGTAAAATAGCAAAACATTCTAAGAAATCAAAGACTCAAATGATGACCAGCTTTAGCCAGGCATGGTGATACACACCTGTAATCTCAGTTCTTTGGAGGCTGAAACAGGAAAATCTCATAGCTTCAACAACTTATCATAACTGTTTCAAAATAAAAAATAAAAAGTTCTGGAGGCATAGCTCAGAGATAGAGTGCCTCTGTGTTAAACCCCCAGTAACAATCATCATTATCACCAGCATCAACTTTGGGAATGGAATAAAAAATGAAAACACAATCTCTTGGATTTTAGAGGCTGGAAAGGGGTATTTTAGGGCAGTGTAAGTGGTTCAAAAATGGCTGAAAATCAGTGATTCTAGAATGATCCCTGAATCTAACAAATTAGAATTGTGGGATTTTTATCCTTTCTCTAGCAGGGATATGTTTACAATGGGAAAGAAAATAGCACTGTACTTTATGCTTCTGATTAACTGAAAAATATCTTGTACTTGCTTAGTAATCTGTATGTGGTATTATTTGATGGCTTGCGATTTATATTTTTATTTCCAAAGCCACTTTATCCTCATTGTCAACTACAATAGATACTTACAATATTATAATGCTGCTTGCGGCAGTGAAAACTATTACAAAAATTAAGAACACTAAGTCAAGAAGACAATTTTCAAGTTCAAGTTTTAGCAGCTATTCTCTGTTTATGTTTTTTTTACATGAATTAAAATACTCTAGCATAAAAATTAATCCCATTATTTTGGGTGTCTTAATTACGATTAGAACCTACACACTGGTGACATATAAGAGAAAAGGGATAATATAGCCCTAGGTAGATACAGAACCAGTCCCCATCCATCTTGAACACAAATTCATTAAAAGCACATCTCTGTAAAGCATTTCATCATTCAACAAACATTTAGTGAGAACCTACCATGTACATGTCACTGTTATTAGCACTGAAGATATAACAGTGAGCTCAACAACAAAAATACCTGCCATCAGGTGTTTAAAAAGGAGTATTTTTTAAAAAAAAAATACGTTTTTATTGGTGCATTATAATCTCACAATACAATGTAAATCATGCTGATGGTGAGGAGGGATTTGAGTTACCATTTGCTTAAGAAAAGACTCATTGCTCTGTAGTCAGAGTTATTAGTAACCACCAGAACTGGTCTTCAGCGCACTTAGTCAATAAATGACAACTCATCCCAGATAATGTTCCTCTAAAAAGACAACCAAATGATTCAGCTCTTGGTTTTTTCTTTTTCTATTTTCCCATGTCTTGCTTAGACAAAAAGGCTTACGAGGACAGAGACAGACTCTGCCTTCCTTGACCCGTCTCACAAGGATCTACTGCAGTGCCTGGAACATAGTGGCAACAGAGTTTAATCAGATTGCTGCCCTCATTCCCAAGCAACTAACAATATTTACTAAAGCATACAAACTGAATGATATTCCAGAGCTCTTGTACTTTGAAAGGGCCAAACTTGTTAAAATCAGATTTTCTGATACTTGGGAGCCATAGAGAACCCTTGTGCAGGTGACCTGGACTTGTCCAATTCCTATCCCCATGGTTGGCTGTACATCAGGGTCTAGCCTCTTCTGAATGTGAAGAATTCTAAAGCTTCATATTTTCATAGCATTGTTTTCTGTCCGTGACTCTCGCCACAGATAAGACATAACCATATATTTAGCTGACCACCTTCTGAGAAGTAATTGCCTAATTTACCCTTGCCCATTTCCCTGTAACAACACTATAAAACTATCATCTATCATCTGTCCATCAAACCTCCAGTATCTGAGGTTTGTTATTTTCACTGATTGGTCACATAGAGAGTGCCTGTTTTATGTTATTGCTTCAATAGTTTGAGATGTGTCTCTAATTTTGGCTTCATATTTAAAAGGGAAACAGGTGAAGAAGCAACCACATTTTTTGCAATGCCTCTTAGAGCAAAATAATTTATTGCATATTCTATTTATATTAAAAGAGATAACTCATTAACTAATTCATTTGTTCTTTCAACAAGTGTTCACAGGGCATCTATGATATGCTGGTGTTGTGCTAGACACTAAAGATAAAATAGTGAACAACTGATCTATTGAGAAATATATGTTAGAACAATATCTGAGGAGATGGTATCATTAGCCCTATTTTTCACATAAAGAAACAAGGCCTCCAAATTCTAAATGACTTGGCCAATCATGTAGTTCGCAGTTTTATAGCAATTCAAACAATCTAGGTCTTTCTTTTTTTTTTGGTGGTACTGGGGTTCCTGGAAGCCCTTCTACCTCCGGGCTACACTCCCAGACCTAATATATATATATATATATATATATTTTTTTTTTTTTTTTAAACTTGGAAACAGGGTCTCTTAAGCCAGCGAGACTGGCTCTGAACCAGCGCGATCCTCTTATCTCTGCTTCCCAAGCGCGGGGATTACAAGCATGCGCCACCATGCCCGGCCAATCTAGGCCCTTCTGATGGTAAAATTCAATCTCAATCCTTTTTTTTAATTTTTGCTACCAACCTCCTTCTCTTCATTTCACCATTTCTCATCAAATTATGGTCCCCAAACTAACAGCATTAGAGTATTATTAGCTCTTGAAGCTTATGAGAAATGCAGATCTTAGGCTTTGATCCCGGCCAGACCCACTGAATCACAATTTGCATTTTTACCAACCCCCAAAGTGATTTGTGTGCATTTTAAAATCTGCACAGGACAAGAAGCTATTTAATCAGGTAAAGGAAGGAAAACAAAGTGTTAAAATAGTTTGTTAAGATGACGCCACAGGAACTATTATTCCACCAGCATGGTCTGCATTTTGAGATTAAAAGATGCAGGCTGAACCTTAAAGTTTATAACCTCACTTGGTAAACAGCTTATTCCCTTACACTCAAAGAAAAGCCCAAGAAACACAGTCGAAGCTGCACTGAGACTCTCAGAACTCATACTGGCTCCTGAAGTGCATTGATTTTAATATACCATTTTGCTAAGAGTCTTCAGGACATGCTAGACTTGTACCACTTCTATCCTTCTTCAGGAAAATCCTCTTAATTAGAATGACCTCATCTTCTCTCTGAGCTACCATGCTAACCCATATTTTCTTCAGGATGCAAGTTAACTACTAACCTCCTCAGGCGTTCACTCATCAGATTTTTGAAAGCCTCTTATTGAAAAAAAGGTCACTCATCGGGAAGCTTGAGTTCTTGAAAGATGTCAGTCATTTGCAAAGCTTTCTCTACAGGCTTTTGTTTATACCCCAACCTATGACTTCTTATAACCTCTCTCCATCTCTCTCCTTAGGACCTGACCTGCTGGATGCAGGCCTGCTTCCTCTGTTTGTCCTGGGTTCCTGACTTTAATTGCGGTAGACATCTTCTGAGCTCTTAAAGCTTGTAATTTGGATCTGTGTATTCTTTTCCTATCTAACAATCTAGTACCTTTCTGTATCCACTTCTAACTTCATATCTAAAAACAAAGTTATCCAGCCAAAAAAGGAAATCCTCAATGCTTTCTGAACCTTGGTCCTAAGACAGTTTCCTTCTTTTTCAATGTCAAAAGTCACAAATAATCTCTGAATTACTAAACCTAATAACCACTTTGAAAGTATTATTCTTCCCACAAAATTTCTTCCTCAGAATCCAAGGGCTCTTTTATAGAATGCATGAGTCACCCATGGAGAAACCAAAAAACACACACACAAAAAAAAGAAAAAAATACATTTCTATTGAATTCAAAAGCCACCCTTCAAAATGGACCAATACATTTGTACAGAAAAGCAGAGAAAGAGGAAGGAGAAGGGCTATGTAAACAGGAAGGCAGGAGATCACAGAAACGAGCACCACATCCTAAAACAAGTGTCACCCATGACAGAAGCCGGGCATGTGAGGCCATCACATTGCACAGACTTTTCTTTGATACCACTGAGGATCGTAAACTCACAGTGGGCAATATGATGCCTGGTAAGGTCCATTGACACACATCTGGGTTCTGAGACTTTGCTACTGATGCCATCTGCCCCACTGCACACAGATAGTCCTTTTTTTGAGGATGAGGATGCTAATTGACCCCTGGACATAGGAGAGTTCCTGAACACCTGAAGGAAGAAGTATACCCTAATGAGACAATCCCCCTACACCTGGTCAGGACAGGACTAGGGGAAACCAACTCAAGATTGAACAGAATTCTTGACTATAACTTGAACAATTAATGGTAAGACCATTGATCTTACCAATGATGATTTACCATTGATCTTACTGATCCTGGGTCCCCCCCCCCAATGATGACTCCTCCCCAGCAGAGGGTGCCTTCTAAAGCTTTGACTGCTTCAGCTTCCTCTCACACCACACTCTTCCCAAAGCAGCAGTCCACAGTTTTCTGTTTCCTGCCGCCCTCCTCAAAGACCTTTCTCCTCACACTTCCCTTTCACCAAAAGGGCGTCATTTCTCCAAATTACCCACTTTCTTGGTTTCCCACTCCAGTCTCTCTTCTCCTTTCCTTTTGTATTTCTAAAATGGAACCTCATCAATTTAGAGGTGAAATCGCAACAGTTTCACTGAGAGATCAAAGGGACCAGACGAGCAGACAGATAAACAAAGGAGCATGAAAAGCTTATACTTTAGAAACAAACCTCAATTGTACCGGCCACCGGGAGAATTCATTCAAACAGGCTAAGCCTTCAATGCTAGGGCGGATTAGAAAATTGGAGTAATTAACTGGGTGGTTTAGTAAAATAAATAAATTCCAGCAATGGAGAAAAACGTGGCATTTAAAAAAAAATTCTCTCTTAAAACTAAAGGCGTCAAAGTTGCCAATCTACCATGATCAAATTGATGAGGAGATTGCTCAATTCGCTATTTCACGTTTCCTGGTAAAGAGAGTGAAAAATGCCCAGTGGACTGAACAACTTGGTGAAGTAACTAAAGTCTATATATTACAGGCAGGCCTTAACACAATTCATATTTGTACAAAGACCTCACATGGGGCACCAGGGAAAGAAGAGCCTTCATTTGCATAATAACCTCTGCCAGCAGCAAGCCTGTGGGGAGGCGCTTCAAGAATGGAAAGGTAAATGCCACCCCCCTTCCAGCAGGGAAAGCTCAGTTAGGCTGCCCTTGGGGGTCTTTTGGATGGAGAATATGCAGAAATTCTATTTAAAGACGACTTCTATCCCTTCAAGGCAATAGGCCTAAATTTTCTCAAATCCAAACAAAATATTTGGCCCCTATCCAAACCAATAATTTAAGAAAACTTTTTTTTTTTTCTGTAAAGGGCCAGATGGCAAATATTTTAGGTTTTGCCAGACACATGTCCCAACCACTCAACTTTGCTGTTGTAAGAGGAAAATGTACATAGGTGATACATAAATGAATAGCCATGGCTGTTTTCTAATAAAACTTTACCAAAAAATGAGCAAAGGGTCAGATTTGACCTGCAGGCCACAGTCTGCTGGCTTCTGATTCAGACTCTGAGGTAGAAATCTCTGCTTTCCTCAGAGTTGGAAGAACAAAAACAATTACCTAATTACTATCTTTACACCAGGTTCATCATCATTATCACAAATAACAGTCCCATTTTATAGAAATGGAAAGGCTAAAAAGAAAATTGCCTCACTGGTTAAGTGTTCGGGCTAAGCCTCATGATTTATTCTCCAGTTCAATTTTCTTTCCAGTAGAGCACAGTAGATATTAAAAATAACACATTCTAGTAGCACTTCAATACCAAAGTACAAGAGTTGGCCAAAAAATAAGCAAAATTATAATATTAAAGGAGTGTAAATTGAATGTATGCAGCAGTAATAGTTTATTTAAAAAAAAGGAAATATAACTGTCAATACACCCTTTTATCAGTCTTCCATGAACTATGTTTATTTCTGGTCTAAGCTCCTTTTACTATCTAAACTGTATCATTGAAATTGACTATTTGGTCCAATTCTTAATTACTACTGTCTGAGGAATAGACACAGGACATTAGTGGTGCACAGAGCAAGCTTTCTGGAGCACCTATTTCCCAAGTTTAGAAGTGGACTTCATACGTGACTATGCCTGAACCATAACAGGTAAAGATGATTAAGAAAACCAGGCAAAAGCAGGAAAAAACATTTCTAGAATCCTCACAGTGCTATTATTTTGTTATTTATGCACTGTATATGTAAGTATATTCAATGATAAATGAGTTTTAAAAATTCAAGAGAAAAATTTTACTCAGTTTTTAAATACATGTTTCAATAAAATAAATATAATTTGTATATTAATATAAGACATGTCTGTACTAAAACAGAAACAGTTTTCCTTGCTCCAAACCACTGTACTCTATAACTCCCTTGAGGTTTATTTTTTTCATTAGTTTCTACTAATTAGTTTCTAATAGTATATGAATTTAGCAAAACATTTTAGTTTGAGGTTGTTCTATTTATAATGAGGATATTGGCAAAAAGCAAACATATTTTAAATTTCTAAGCCACACTAAATTTACCAATATTGAAACATAGATAATATTTGCAAACAGCAAAGCTTCTATTTTCCTTTCCTCTCCTCGGAGACATAAATTAGTTTGCTCTTCTCTCTTCTACTCCCTCTTGGGCATACACAAAACTTGAGCTCCTGACTGCCTTGATGTCAATCAAGACCATGGGACTGGTTCTAGCCAATGAACTGTGAGCAGAAACTGAATCCTTCTGCACTGGGGTAGCAGGGAGCCCCTGGGTAGCTCTCCAGTTTGTCTTCTGCCTAGTTTTGGCAAACACAGACGAAACTGTGTTGATTAGCAGCTTAGACTGAAGCTGACTGAATTACTGAGTTACCAAGGAGAATTAAAAAGCATCTCCTAGACTCCAACCCAAGACCAGCCTCATGGCCCCATGACTCATATGACAACCCCAAACCTTGTGCTCAGAATAGCTTTGTGCTTGGTTGAGTGCTTTGCTGTCGCCATCTTGACTATTTGGGGGACAAGGACCCGAGAGTTCTATTTTACACGAGGCTTCAAAACTGTAAACCAGTCCCAGCCACAGAGCAGACTATGCAGGAGTTTTGTATGTGTTAAGCCACTGAAACTTTGGGAGCAGTTTGTTTCTTTATTATACAGCTATCCTATCCTGACTAAAACATATAACTCTTGAAGATAATGTAAGTATACCCCTACTCTAAGATGCTTTTCTGAACACTCTTCCTTTCCTCTTGGATAGGTGCCTCTGTTGGGTAGTGCCACAGCATTATTATCAATTCTGCTTTAACACAATTTATTGTGGTTATCCACTTACCTGTCGCCCTGTGATGGCTGCTGTGGATGCATTTTCACCATACAGACTCCAATCCTTCAGATATAACTCCTACATAACAGAGACTGAAAGCTAAAAAGTACATTACCCAGACTCCTTTGCAATTTAGCAGACCGGCCTACATTTTGCCAAATAGGTATGTCTATGAGATTTTTGAGAAGAAAAAAAAAAAAAAAAGGTAACAAGTAACATGATGTCATGGAGGTACTAGAGGAGATTGGGTTTTCTTGCAAGTATGTTTGAAAGGGATTTCTTTTGCAGCCCACTTGGTGTATGGTCCTGCCTGATATCAAAAAACAATAGCAGAGGGACTTCCTCTAGAACAAGTCTGTGAATGAACAAGTATCCCAGTTCCCCTCATACCTGGGCATATCGCAATTAAACCAGAGATCCTGGTCCTGCCAAAAACTTTGTCCGCTAACTAATCCCCTCAAATAACCTCGTCTTTTTTAGGGGTGAAAGGTAGCAGGTGGTATTCAAAATGGACTCTGTCTGCAATGAAAATAACAAATATAAGGTCTTTAAGGGTAAGAAATGAATTTTATTTTCAAAGTTACCTTCACTTCCCACTACCTCGCCACCTAAGACTAGCTTAGTGTTTTGGTACATACTAATGGCTTGAAAGATATTTTAGGAAGAAAGGTAGGCAGACAGGCAGGAAGGATAGTAGGAGGGTGTGATGGTTAAATTTATGTTAAGCTAAGAAAGGCCCAGAAAGCTAGTAAAACGTTGTTTCTGGGTATATCTCTGAGGGTGTTTCTAGAAGAGATTAGCATCTGTAGATTGGGTAGAGATGACTGCCTCCACCAGCGTGGGCAGGCATCATCCCATCCACTGAGGACTTGCACAGAACACAAAGGCAGAGGGAAGGATGACTTTTCTTGACAGCTGTGTTCTGCTGGCCTCTGGCATCAGCATTCTTGATCTCAGGCCTCTAGACTTAGTTATGAACATGTACCACTGGCTCCCCTGTTTCTTTAGTCTTCGGGTTTGGGATGGAACTAGACCATCAGCTTTCCTGTGTCTCCAGCTTACAGATGGAAGACTATGAGACTTTTTGCTCATGGGGGAGGGATACTAGGGATTGAACTCACAAGCACTCTACCTTTAAGCTACACACCAGCCCTATTCTTTTATTTTGAAACAGGGTCTTACTAAGTTGCTAAACACATGGATAAGTTGCTGAGGCCAGGCTAGAACCTGTGATCCTCCTGTCTCGGCCTCCCAAGTACTAGTATTACAGGTGTGTACCACCATGCACAGCTCAGGATTTCTTAAACTATACGATTATTATTTGTGTGTGTTTGTGTGGTGGTGCTGCTGAGTATTGAACCAGGGGCATTCTACCTCTGAGTTACACCCCTCAACCCAATTTTTTATTCTTTTTGTTTGTTTGTTTCAGCGATACCGGGGATGGAACCCAGGGGCATTGTACCTCTGAGCTACACCCCCAGCCCAGTTTTTTAGTCCTTTTATTTTTGAAACAGGCTGAGTTGCAAAGGGTCTCGCCAAGTAGCTGAGGCTGTCCACACACTGCGATCCTCTGGTCTCTACCCCCAAATACTGGGATTACAAGCGTGCGCCACCATGGCCAGCTTCTGATTTTTTTATTCTTAATTTTGAAAAAGAGTCTAAGTTGTGGATAGCCTCACTAAGTAGCTGAGGCTGGCCATGAATCCTGCCCCTCCTGTCTTAGCCTCCCAAGTACGGGAATTATAAGTGTGCACCACCACACCCAGCTGGACTGTATTATTCTAATCACTCATAATAGGTTTCTTCACTTACATACATACGCAATATACATACATACAAATGCATACATAGATATAAAGATATAAGTTGGTATGTATCCTACTGTATTAGATAAATTACATTGGTTCTTTATCTCTGGAAACACCCAACTAATGCCGAACGTAATAATTCTTTCCAAGCCTTCATAGAATTGAATACAAAACTTTTAATATGTCACTCCCATTTTAAATAGAGAAATGCAATACATTCTCAAATATATAGTCTCACAGTTACCAGAAAATCGAGTATTTTAAAAGATCTCCTGGCTATCTTCACATGTTATGGCATGAAGGCAAACATGGGCATTTGTTGGATCTGTGTGTCTATAAAGAATCTATTTAACAAACCCTTTGTTGCCAAGTCTATTTCCCAAACAATGTTTCAAAAAAAATAAATGTTATACAAATACAAAACCCTGTGCTTTTCCACAAGTAGCAAGCCAGGTTTTCATCAAGCACAGATGTATCACATTACCCATAATGGAGTAAGCCATGGTCCCAGTTAGGGGAAGAAAATCTGTCGAAGTGATTCCAATTTAAGCCTATCCTTTCACCCCGGGTACCTCCGTATTTTTCTCACAGTCCTCATGGCGGCGTCTTGGGTGGTAGAAAACAACTCAAGCTGCCCCATGTCTTTAAAAAATCTTAAGTTGGCAGGCGCCACAAGTAACAGAAAGGGATCAGAGCTGCTCAGGCAGGTGTATTCTCTCCTTCTCTCCAGCATAGAATGTAGTACTACTTTATATAGTAGCAACTTCTTACGTGTAATTGTACAGTCGCCGGAAAGTAGGTCAAGACACACTGCAGCAGCCCTCCCTTCCTGTCCCCAATACTCTATGCCAGGCCTCAATGTTGAGACTTACCAGGGTTCAAGTGTAGGGAAGGAAGGAGAATAAAAAGAAAAAAAAAAAAACAACAGAAAAAC
The DNA here is from genome assembly GCF_963383645.1 of Muscardinus avellanarius. NCBI lineage: Eukaryota > Metazoa > Chordata > Mammalia > Rodentia > Gliridae > Muscardinus > Muscardinus avellanarius. The sequence goes on from NC_137804.1 coordinate 12,317,197, forward strand.
AAGCAGAGGATAAAGAAGAGATGCGATATGTTTGCCTCTAAGCTCTTTCATAAATCTTCATCTTCTTTCCAACCAGAGCTAGGAAAATCACAGTTCCACTCTGGGACAGGGATGCTCATTACCCAAGTTCAAAAACCTATGAAAAATTACAGTGGAAAAATCATTCACCATTGATTTATGGCTAAATTGAAAGAAGTGGAAGTGGAGGACCAATCACCTGCTTTTTAAATATCTTTCAATCTCGAGCCCACTCTGAAAGCTGGGCTCCAATCTGCTTCTATAATTAGAGGACCAAAACAGAGGCATTAATGCCTCCAACAGACCATTAATCATCCTGGCTACCTCATGATGGAGGCTACAGCCATGGACTGGAGGCAGGGTTGAGCAAATAAGATAGTCATTGATCTCTATTTGAGGACCAGAGCAAGACAGTTCACTCCATGTGTGTTTGCTGGCATCTATCACACCGGAATTTCTACGTAGCCCATCAATAGCAAAACCCAGTTCACTTTCATGCCCTGAAGCAATGATTAAAAACCTGAACTGTTTCTCAGTTATGAGAAAATGAAGACCCATTTCAGGTGTCTACCCTCAGTGAGTACTTAGTCTCTATTAGGTGACTGAAGAGCAGCTATTCATTGTCCCCTGCTGTTTAAATATTGAGACCCAAAGTGATGTATATATACTAAATGCGTTCACAGTTTACTGGATTCTCCTGAATCCTGTATAAATGGCAATCTCTTTGAGAGTGGTAAAACATCATTAGGGCAAACTTTCTAAACAAATGAGAAAAAAGTAGTAATTACAGATTTGTTTTCCTTAAATAAGCGAGGTTGTCTTCCTTTTATGGCTGGTTAGAAATATCTTGAGATTAGGGAGCCAACAGATGTGTAATCAAGCCTTCGAGCAGTAAACTCCCGGTACCCTGCTTCTCTCATCTGTTCATTGCCAGATCACAATACTTATGTAACCGTCCTTAAAAGGATGACTTTGAAGATGACAGGATGTAAAATTTGCAAGTACCTTAGCGGGGTTGCTTGCACTGCGCAAAGGTAAACTTCCACTGGGAGAAATAAAAGTCCTTTTAAGGATCTGCATTAATGAAGAGATAAGGATGGATGGCTCCTTGGAGGCCCATTACTAGTTTATCTATAAATGTTTGCTAGCATATAGAAAACTATCTTAAAGCCACCCTTTCTAATTTGACACCTCTGACTCATTTATTATATACACTCTTTATACAAGTATCAATCCCTACATCTAGGTGTGAAGATAAGGGGTCCTCTAGAAATACACACCACATGATCCCCTAGAATTCTTTTCCTACTTGTTACATATCACTAGAACAGATTAGATGAAATTGCCTGAATCTTTTATTGCCTACCACCCTGTGACCCATAAGAGTTGAACAGAACCATTGTCATAGAAATAGGATTTGCTTCTGGCTCTGATGGTCTATGTAAAACCTTGATCTGGAGATTGATGCTAACCCAAGATGTAAAATGCCTTTAAATATGATCTAGATACCTAAGAGCTGTGCTGTCCAGTGGAACCTTGTGCCTGCGCTGATTGCCATTGAGTCTGCGCCGTGTAATATGGTAGCCACTGGCCGCATGGGGATGCTCGACATCACTTGAAATTTGGTCAGCGTGGCTGGGGAAGTTCATTTTTACAAATTTAGCCAGTGTAGATTTCAATGGGAAGATGCAGTTGATGGCTACCATATTAAACACAACAGTCTTAGAGTCTACTCCTACCCCAATTCCAATTCTAGTGTGTTCTCTTGTGGGACTTAATCTGTAGGAGCCCGACCTGCAAACTCGTGGTAATAGAACCCATCATATAGAGTGATAGTACCCATCATCTAGGGAAACAGGGAACCAGGAAGTCATTGTCTAAAGTATATTGTGATCCGGAGTTGATTACACATGTATAATTAAAATATTATATAAAAGTCCACAGTAGACAGCCAGGTTATTACTATCTAACATTCTCTAATTTTGCCGATCCTTCTCACCTTTTAGCTTACCATCCTCCAGTTCTCCTCTCGTGGTTATAAGATTGGTTGTAAGTTCCTTTCCTAAGAGGTCCTAAGGCACCTGCGTGTCCATTATTTTTCTGGATTTTCTTATTAGAGTTTGGCCTGCTATCTGTCAATATATACCAGGCATCAATGCACAGAACACAGCAACCCAAGGAGGCTCTTCAAAGGCCCTAACAGAAATTTTCAGTATATCCCAATGTTCTACACACTACAGGCTGTTTTTTCAACTTGTAGATGCTGGCTACCCAGATGAGAGCTGAGAAATGACTGGTCTGGAAAGCATTGCCTACATTCTCGACACAGAGAGACATGAAATCTGGTTATCTGTGAGAGACCAGTGACTCACTAAACACAAACTCATTGGAGAAAGCACCATAAAAGGACCTGCCAGGCCTACGGTGCAGAGAAGAAAATAAGTAAGCCTAAGAGCACTGTCCTGGATTCTCTTACCCTTCAGAAGAGCAGCAGGCTCTGAAATCTCCAAATTGTCCTTCACTGCTGAGATCCAGAAGGCACCAGACCCTCACATACAATCTACTTCAATACCCGGATGAACTATGGTGTTGCCCATGGCAACACAGTGACTGCATGCTCTAAGTCCTGTTATGCCCAATAAAATTAATACTGGCTGCACCTCCACGGAGAACATGGTGCTCTGCTGTTTCAAACAGAAAACAAACCACAGGGCTAAATACTTGCAGCTCTATGTGCAGGTCAGAACCATAGAGGCCGGGCAGATTCCTGGGATTTTTGTTGTTGTTGTTGTTTGATTTGTTTTGTTTTCAGAAAGTCATTTTCACTTGGAAGAGAGCAATAAATGTGCCCAGTGCTTAAAGGAAGGGCGGCCATTCTAATGCCTCAGGACAGAACTATGCATATTATTTCATAGAATCATTGAAGGGCTATTATTGTTACATCATGTTTATGGCACTCAGTCTCCACCATCGGCAAAATAGCAGCAGCAGCAGTAGTAGTAGTAGTAGTAGTAGTAGTAGTAGTAGTAGTAGTAGTAGTAGTAGCCGCCACCATGCAAGTTTATGGTTAGCACTAAAGATAATGCATTAAATGTCTGGAGGAGGTACTTAGGCTTTTACTACTCAGCAGTCTATATCTCCCTAATTCTTCTATTACTCCCTCCAGGAATCCTATCTTGGAACCTGGTCTCAAAATGTAGTAAAGGACCCTTCCTTTGAGAACTCAAGGCACTTGCGTTTTTTTCTATTTACATTTCTTTTCTCCTCTACCCAGTCATTGGCCACTGTGTTTACCATACCCAAAATCAATGCCTAGAAGACAACAGGAATTCATTGAAGAAATGAAGAACCATTATAGTAATGAATGCCTATCTGATGTCAGTCAACAGAATACATGCGAGGGTGCTTTGCTTCTGCTAGCTAGGGTCCATTCCCTGTTCTATTCAGAATTGGAATTAGTGCCATAGGCAGAGTAACAGACTTCCAAGGCTGCCCATACATGACAATCTCCAGGACCTCTGGACACAGTAGGTTATATGGCAGATGGAATTGAGGTCATTCATCAGCTGATCGTAAATTGCTGAAGCTGGCCTCCAACTATGATCCTATCCTCTTGTCTCAGCCTCCCAAGCACTGGGATTAACAGGTGAGTGCCATCACGCCCAACTAGCAGACCTTAGAATAAAGAGATTACCTTGAATTATCTGGAGAGACTCAATGCAAAGGTCCTTTTTTTAAAATATGCTTTTATTGGTGCACTGTAGCCCATCATAATGTAGTCCAGAGTGATAGTGAAGTCCATGCACAGAGCACTTGGTAAGCTCACCCTTCTCCAGCTTCCTCCCCACTCCCTCTCCTTCCCCATACATGATATTGAGATTGCCATTGGTAATTTCGTGTATGCACATAATATCAGTGGAAGTATTTCTTTCATTAATTCTCTCTACCATTACAACCCTCTCCTAGGGAGAGAAAACCACAGAAGATTGAAGTAATAAGATAGAGGAAGTTTTTATTTAGTGTTGCTGGCTTTGACAAGGAAGAAAGGGGGCTGTGAACCAAGGTACATGGGTGACCACTAAAACCTAGCAAAGGCAAGAGAATGTGTTTCCACTCACAGCCTCCGTGAAAGAACAGATCTCGGCTGGTACCTGGACCACAGCTCAGTGAGACCCTCATCAGACTTCTAACCTGTAACACCATAAGACAATACATTGGTGCTATTTTAAAGGACAACACGTGTGGTAATGTGTTTCAGCAGCAGTAGAAAACATGGGTCTTTGAGTTTTAAGTATATACTAATGCTTACATCCTACTCCCAGAGATTCAGATTTAATCTGGGGTGTTTCCAAGGCATTAGTATTTTCAAAAGTGCTGTAGGTCAGGCAACTGTGAAACAAAGCTTAAGAATCATTAAGTTATCCAATCTCTCTCTCTCTCCCACACACGTGCCCAGAAAATGCAACCCCAACTGAAATACCATGTTCAGCTTGATATAAGATATGGTCAAGCAAATTTAATATTTATTTTTTTAAAAATATTAATATATGATAAAGTGAGCTCCTGAGTAGTATCTCACATAGCCATTACAATAATCATATCACATCTGTTTTTAACCAAACACAGATGTTTTTAACCAAAAACATTTGAAGTTAGATGCAAAGACATTCAAGAGATTCCCCAATTTGACAGTTAATAAGGAGTCCATACTGAGACCACTTGGGGCCAGGATCTTAAGAAAAGTGCCTAGAACACTTGGAAATGGAAATTTCCCCTATGGCACCTAACTTTGGTGATTCCTGTGCACTCTGGCCAGGAATACTCAAACCAGTAAACAAACAACATGAACATAAGTCATTAAAACTATTTTCAGATTCTTGAGCTTGAAACTGTTTCTCTCTTGCCATTGGTTCAACTTAGTAATGTACCTAAGAATCAGCTCATGAGAAATCAGCCAACTTTAGTCTAATCACTTGGATCCTGTGTTGGCAAACTGTAGCCCACAGGCCAAATTTGTTGTTGTTGTTGTTGTTGTTGTTGTAAATAAAGTTTTATTTGAACACCCCATCATTTATTTACCTATTATCTATAGCTACATCCATACTACGTGTGTGTGTGTGTGTGTGTGTGTGTGTGTGTGTGTGTGTCGGGAGTGTTGAAAATCTGTGACCCAGACGATACGGCCTATAGAATTTATAATATTTTTATCCTTTGGCTTTGTACAAAGAAAGTTCATCAACCCCTGACCAAGATCAAGCATGGACCTTAGTCTTCTCCACTGCCACAACTGTTATTCCTCAGCCTCTTCACCTCATGAGAATTGTTTAAAGAGCTTGGTCAGAGCATTCAACAAGAACAGCTTATAGAGGGAGACAGAAATACTTAAGACTGATATTTCCATAAAATAATCATAATTTCTTAAGAGAAACTCAACAGACTTTGAACATCATCTCATTTTATTCTGATCATTATTATTGGGGGGAAGTAGGGGATAACCAATATATTAAAGACATCATTTAAATCACTTAAGATACTTTCAGTTCCTTTGTGCTTTGTCTCACTGTCGGTGTTTTGAGAATTAATTGCTCGTTTGTGAACAGCACTGTACAATGCAATTTTAAAAGACATAGTATTTGCCTTCTGGGAGCTTACACAGTCTAAGACAGGCAAGGATGGCAGAGAAAGAATGCTCACCAGGGGATACACTAAACAAATCTATAAAACAAATAAGCATTGATGTGATGTATTCACAAAAGGTAAGTCCAGATTGAACAGAAAGGCAAATAAACAAGCATTCCTGAAAGTAACCCAACAAACTCGTTTAATTATTTAAGGGAAGGTTTTCTGGAGATGAAGTTGTAGATAAAGTGATTAAGGTGACCCGAGAAACAATACCAGGCATATGGCTTAATTACACTTCAAAGGAAAAATTAGATGTATTAGTACAGAAACTTACCCAGGAAGACTAGAAAGGAGCAAAAGCACTGCATCATTCAACCCTAAAAGGGAAGATTAAGCCCTGATACAGGATGGCAAAAAACAGTCAGTGAATACCCTAGTCTCCTAACCAACTCCCATGGTAGACATCATCTGCGATTACGATTTGTGCTCTTCATGCAGATCCTAAAATCTTTGGACTCTCCAGAGAGATAAGAGTGACTTTTGTATAAAAGCAACAGAGTTGATGAATGGAAATCCCTAGGTATCTTCGGGATAAAGGTTGGTCATTGGAAGGACCAAGGCATAACTGGAGGGTTGAAACTAAGCACCTCTCCCCAACCTCTGCAGCAAAGGGATAAGAGCTGAAGGTTAAATTGATCATCAATGGCAAGTGCTTTTAATCAATCATGCCTACATAAGGAAGCCTCCCTAGAACCCCAGAGGAACATGACTCAGAGAGCTCCTGGTTAGCAAACATGTAGAGGTACCTAAAGGAGAGCAGCCTCAGAAAGGTCATGCAAGTTCTGTGGGCCTTCTCTCAGACCTCGCCCTAGGTTCATTGGCTGTTCATCTGCATTCTTTGTAATATTCCTTATAACAAAGCAGGAAATGTAAGAAAAGTGTTCCCCTGCGTTCTTTAAATTGCTATAGCAAATTAATCAAACTCACGGGCAGGGTTATGGGAACCCCAATTTATAGTAGAATGGTCAGACACACAGGCAACAACTTACTACTGTGTTGGCAGCTGGCATCTTGTAGACTGAGCCCTCCACCTGTGGGATCTTACACCATCCTCTAGTAGATACTTCCAGAATAAAATTGAATTAGAGGACACTCACCTGGTGTCCACTGGAAAAATCTACTGCAGAATTGCTTGTCTGGTATCATAGAAATATTCTATGTTTTGAGAATATAGTAGACATATCATTACACATCACCAATAGATCATAGCAATTTTTTTTCTGTTAAGGATAGATACAGCCTTACAACTTTCTTCACCACAGCATAGTCGATTCAACACCAATAAATGATCAGAGGTAGCCCCTAAATTTCTGAAAGTAATATATAACCTTCACTGTAGGCCTTTTTTCATTGGACAATGAGAGATGAATACCTGCTTTCCCTGATCTTCACCCCACTGTGCTCCAGACAAAAAGTTGAAAAGTCATAACATGATATAGTACCTGTAGCAACTCAAAAGGAACAACATTGGCATGAGAGGACTCTAGAGAATGAAGCTACTGCTTATCAGAGTGAAACTTAGAGCTATAACAAGAGAAATGAACACAGGCAATTCGAAATTTCTGGGCACACAACGGATGCTGAGATGTGTCCCAGATGCCCTTCGGGACTGAGGCATTCAATTCCCCAGCTATCAGAAGTGCTGCCTACTGGCCGCTCATGACTGCAGCCCTCTCTAGAATTCCCTAGTTGAAGGAAGCTATACACACAATATTGCACACCTCCCTTGGTTAAGCCCCATCCAAAAACTGAAGATGCGGCGGCACAAACTAGACCCCTTGGGAAAATTCTTAGGGATCAACCTAACTGGCGCCTTCCCTTGGGCTCAAGGTTTGCTTAGATTCAAGCCTCAGCTGCAATCACATTGTAAGTTAACTCCTTCCTCTGCCCAACCATCTACCACCCACAATTCCTTCCTGACCCCTCCACTGCCTGTAAATCTCTGCCTCAGAATCTGTCTCCAGGGAAACCAACTTAAGACAGAGCACCATTTGCGTGGTACGTATAGTCAGGTACCTTTTTGTGCCTTACCTCATTTAGGTCTCACGGAGATATGATGCGATTATGACAATGACCATTTGAAAGAGAGCTGAAGTTTAGAATATTAACTTGCATTCAGATGAAGTTAGAGGAGCCCGAAGTTGAACTTAGGTAGCGGCTCTAGTGTTTGGATCAAAAATTAATGGGCAGGGGCCACAAAAAGGATACTGAAATTTCAGGTGAGCCTCCAAAGATCAAAATTTAAAAGATCAGAAGAGGCACTAGGTCAAAGTCAAGAAGGGGCAAGATTGGGCCAGATGCAAATGGGTAAAAACTCAAAACCGGACTAATTATGAGAGAGGAAATGATAGCCCTTCAGTCTCAATTATACTTCTTACCTATGAGTAGTCTCAAGCTCATGTTTGTATACCAGAAACGAAAAAGCAATAATAATGGCAGCTACCATTTAGGGAATAGCAACCTTAAGCTAAGCATTGTGCTACGTGTTTGACATATATCAACGTCACATAGGATAGGATTCTGGTTAGAATTGTCAAAGCTATAATCTAAAATATCTGACCACATAAGATCACAATTTTTCCTGAGGATGTTGGGGTTCGGTCCGTTTGAGGCCAGGGACCATGGATCTCAGGACATGGTGGCAGGAGTGGAGAAAGGGAGAACATGTGGGTTGTGTTCATCACGAAGGCTGAAAGCAAGAGAGAGATTGGGGGGGGGGCATATATAATCCTCAAGGCTGCACTTCCAGGGACCTACCCCCTCTAACCATACCCTACCAGCCCAAGCCATCACCCAGGTAAATACATTACAACGAATTTATCTACTTCTGGGATTACCACCCTCGTGACTCAATTACATTAACTCTAAACATTAATGTATGAGCTCTTCCAGGGATCATTTTTTATTCTAACTATGACAGGTAGGGTGAAGGAGGTAAAGTGGAGGGACTGGGCTTACACGCCTCCCCTTAAAACAAACAATGAATGCATAATTGCTCTCAGTTTGGGATTTGAAATCGCAGAGATACAAGACAGTATAGTCTCTACCGTTATGAGGAAATTATAATTATAAAGGAATCAGTCAGGGTGAAATAGGCAACTTTGTTCAGTTAACTTTTCAGTGTATAACTAAAATATTCTATCAGATTTTATACTTAAATGATGCTTTTGTATTATCAAAGAGTTAGTCCTATACAGCTGGCCTTTTGTATTTGTGAGTTTGACATCCTCAGATTCAAAACTATTAAAAATTTTCACCTATAATAAATATGCACAATTTTTCTTGCAGTATTCCCTAAATAATACTACATCATCATCATCATCATCATCATCATCATCATCATCACTATAACTATGCACATTGCATTAGATATTATAAGTGATCTAGAGATGATTTAAAGTACATGGGCAAATGCACCTTGGTTATCTGCAAGTCCTATGCCATTTTTTATATTTAGGACTTGAGTACCCATGAATTTTGCCACTGGAGGTGGCATGTCCCATGGATACCAAGGGATGGGTGCATCATTACAGAATATACAGGATATATATAGGACTGGGTCAAGAAGACCACACTGCAGTGACAAGATTGAGGTAACATCTAAAAGTGAGCGGTAGTCAAACCCAGAGGAGAGGCAGCTGGTGGGGATTGTGAAAAAGGGGAAATCAACAAGAAAGGGAATGGGAAAAAAAAGTCTGGCAAGAGGAAGAAAGTTACATAAAACATGAGTGTGCCCCAGATATATGAAGCCTAGCGTATCCAAGGGATAAAATAGCCTGGAACTTCCATTTAATGGCAAGTGCATGAATATTAAGCCGTTGTTCTCATTTTTGCCTTCAGATGCCTCCTTCCAAAAAGGGCCCGTGGTTGTTCCCATCCCCAGTCTGACATCACCTCAGGAACCCAAATTTCTGCAAAACTTGTTTCTTGATAATCGGCTTTCGGGACATTCACCAAGTCTTCCACAATCTGCGGGTTCTTCTGGGCGAGGTCAACCCCATCTGAACCCCATTGTGAACTCTCACTGAACCCTGCCTGAAATAGCCCTTTGACTTGCTCTGCAAACTGCTTTCTTCACCACAGACACTATGGGGACCATCTCCTTTCAGCCTTCTCTTCCTGATACTTGAATGGAAAAAATGGAATCCGCACCCTTTTATTTTTAATATACTTTCATTGATGCTTTGTAGTCTCATATCATAATGAAGTTCACAGTGATAGAGACATGCACACAGCACTTGGTGAGCATCCCACAGCTCCACCCCCACTCCCTCCCCTTGCCTGTACATGATATTGAGATTGGCATTGGTGACTGCACATTAATACATAACACCAATGGAAGTGTTTCGATCATTAATTAAACCCCCCGCCACTCCTTTCTAAGCCCCCTCTATCTCTCCACTGGAATTTTTCCTTCATTATCTGAAGTCCCTCTGGTATCCCAATTACTCCCTGGCTTCCACATAGGAGAGAAAACTTACTATCCTTCACTTTCTGTCACTGGCTAATCTACCTAACATAATATTCTCCATGCCTGTTTTCCTGCAAATGACCTAATTTTGTTCTTCTTTATTGCTGAGTAGAATGCCACTGTGTGTCTATCCGATGATTTTGTAATCCATTCACCTAGTGGTGGACACCGCGACTGGTTCCACAACTTGGCTACCATGAATTCTACTGTGAACTGGCATGTGTCCCTTTGGAAAGATACCCAAGAGTGGTACAGCTGTATTGCATGGCCACGCCATTTTAAGATTTTTTCCATTTTCTTTCCCTCAATTTGGCATCACCAGTTCATTTTTCTTCCTTCTGGGATGTTCATTATTCCTTTATTTTTAAATAGCATCTCCTCTTCAGACTCCAGATAATGGAGGGAATCCTCAGAAAAGCCATAAAAGAAAGGGAGGGAAGGAAGAAAGCTGAGGTTTATTAATGGAAAATCTACATTTGAATATGTGTATACATGTGAATATAACGTTGTTATCTGGACACTCTATATTGGGAGGGAGGGAGAAGGGGAAGTGGGGCAGGGGGTACCAAGTACTGTGTGAATATCTGCCATTGTCAACATGATCCACATTATGATGTGAGGCTATAGTGCACCAATAAAAAATTTAAGGTGCTGGGGTCAGCAAGGCTGGGATTGGTCCTGCCATGCGGTGAGGCCGTAACTGGAGCCAGTGAGGCCAGGATAGGAGCTTGCTTAAGGCAAGGCCAGTTCTGGGGTTCCGAAGCCGGGATTGGAGCCTGTCATGAGGCAAGGCCGGTGCTGGAGCCAGTGAGGCCAGGATCAGAGTCTGCTGGGTAGCCAGGCCGGGGCCTTCAAGAGTTTGATCGGAACTTGCAATGCAGCATACACTGAGAAATATCACAGAAAATAAAAAATCAGATGCTTTCCCTAATATGCAAAAAATAGGAAGAAATGGGTAATAGAAGGAAAACTAGTTGAAGAAAGGGCCCTATGGAGGAGCAATTAAGGTGACCAATCAGAGGGGATGGCATGGGGGAAGATGGAATCTCTTTAAAACACATGATATACGTAAACAAATATATCAAAGTTAATCACTAAATCAAGCATGGGATTCAGGGAGGGAGAAGGAGGGGAATGGGAATTAGATAAAGCCTAATTGGATGATGTGTGTTTGAATATCCTCACAAGTCTTGTATTCTATTGTGATGTTTGACTACAATGCACCAATAAAAATATACTTCAAAAAATTTAAAAAATAGCATCTCCTTTTCCTGTTCTACTACTGAAAGATATCTGATCAATCACTAAGCCCATGACAAGCATCTGGAAAAAATGTCTCAAAGATCTGCTGGGTCCTCTCCTCTTCCTTTTCCCACTGCCATTTATCACTCTTCAGTGTTATCGCTTCTCCTGGAGGTCACAATCCTCACCTTAAGGCAACAGACATCTCATGGTTTATTACAATTCTTCCCAGGCCCCTGTTAAAACTAAAGGATAAACCCCACCCCTTGGGCATGTTTCATAAAGACATCCACCGCCTCACTGGGTTCTTGCCAGCATTGCAAAGGCTTCCATGTCTTAGTTCCTATTTTTTCACTCTCTACACCAAGTTCTTATGTGGTTCTCATCTATAGTTCCCATCCGTCTCTAGAGAAGAGTGACATCAACTCTACGCATGTACTTATTCATGCCCATGTAGTTTGTAAGTAGCAGATACCTTTATCTAGTTCATAAAACGCATTCAGTAGTCTATCAGGATATTCATGGCAAGAAACTTTCCAAATAATGCCAGAAAATAAACATAAGTGCTTTATAAGATACTGTGCCCCTTGCTTCAGAGTCTAGATATGATGGAGCAGCCAGTGTCTCCAGTTTAGTTTAGAAAATGAAGTCATGAAGTGTTTAGAGACACCTCTGGGGCTGATTGCATCAGATTTAATGCCAACAAAAATCCAGGCATCTACTGACACTAAATGGGTTACCAGAGGGCTGTCTGACGCCGCCCTATAGACTCTGTGCCATCCAGCTATCTCACTCCAGTTGTCTTAGAGAATTTAAGACATAATGAGAGACAGGCTGGTGTCGGGGTCACTTCTGATAGGATCAGGGAGGCTCAGTCCTGGGCCACCCCTCAGGAGCACAATGTTTCAGAGGAAATTGCCAAATTCCTGTTGGATTGGAAAAAAAAAAAAAAAGAATGGGAGACCACGAATCCAGGGTGAGGGTCAGAGGAAAGCTTCAATGAGAAAATGATTCTAAGAAGCCAAGATTCAGATGTGCATGTTATTTCAGGTGCCCTTCAGGCGCCCGCCAGCTGGACACCTCTCTTGTCAGAGGGCAGGAAGCCGACTGGAGTTTGATTGAATCACATTTGAGATGACTATCGGGGATTAATTCAATTAGAGGCGCTGAGAAATTTTGGGCTTTAATCTCAACCACTATTGTCCTGGTCTAGCCACTGACTTACTCTGAAAGTATAGCTATGTAGGAAAAGTTGAGATTCCTAGAAAAAACTGCCTATGTTACCATGCTGTTAATAAATTTTATTGAACTTACTGGTGGAAACTACATAGAGAATAGATGAAAAGACATGATTGCCACTCCTCACATCCCGCTCCAGAACAGTCCCCACACCCCAGTGATCCACCAGTGCACACCTGGAGCTGCGGATCACCATGCCCTGAAGCCTCTTTTCTGTTAGATAAGCATGGAAGGCGGGGCTGACTCTGGGAATCTAATCAAATAGGTCTAGTGCCTCTTGCATTTTTGATTAACCAAGCTTTACATTAATATCAACAGAGCACATGAGATATGAGGGCATTGATGGATTTAAGTAAAAATCAATGTGTTTTGCAGAACATTTTCCATAAAGTTAGGAATCAGGGAGAACAATTGCTCATAGGACAGACAATGAGAGGAGCTGAAAAGTTTGGGGCTTCAATCTCAACTGCTATAGAAAAGGGGGAAAAAAAGAATACCCAGAACTCTCATATTTTAAATTTAGGAGAGGCTGAAGGAGTAAACCTTGCTTTTCTTTTATAAAATGGTGCTTCAGGATAGGGCACAATAGGTAACTCCATATCAATAGTAGAAAGTCAACAAAGCTGAAAAAGGAAGGAGTATTTCTGTTGATATTGGCTTTAAAATAAGAAAACGGTGAAGGCAGAAAAAAGATTCTCTATGCAGAGTGACTTGTTCTCTTCCTTCTCTCACTGAAAATGAACAGGACTCTATAGAAATACAGGCACGTGTGCAGCTCACCACCTGACAGGTTAGGAAGGGCCGCCGAGCCACAAACCAGCTTTACAACCTCAGACCATGCTGGCTTCCGGCTGGTAGGCAACTGTGATGGCGTACTTGGACACCCAAACACCCTAATATGAAATACAACCCAAACACACTCTGAACCAGATGTTTCTGCACTGGATCCTCCAGGTGCCCTCCACTCTGACTCACTTTAGTCTCTTGTAATTTTCTGAACCTCAATATTCAACATCTAACATACCAATAGCTGCCACACCAGGTAGCCTTCAGGACTCTGCTGAAGGCTTAAACTCAGGGGCTTTAGATTTCTGAGTCTCTATGCCTTACCATTTATTAAGTATGAAACATTACCTCTAGCTGGGCATGGCGGCACAGGCCTGTAATCCCAATACTTGGGAGGCTGAGACAAGAGAATTGAAAGTTAAAGGCCAGCCTCAGCAACTAAGCAAGAACTTTTTTTCAAAAACAATAATAAAAAGGGCTGGTGGTGTAGCTTGGAGGTAGAATGTCCATGGTCACCAGTACCTATAATAATTAATGATAATAACAATCAAAACAATGATAATAAATGTCATCTCTATCTTCTGTCCTTTTTGTACGTGTCACGAGTAAATGGATCATACGAAGTATTACTTCTTTCCTGGGTCATACCACTCCTACCACTGCCAGAATCCAGTGGAAGTATGGTTTTCCATGTGTCATTCCATGTCTTTATTTATTTGCCCTTAGAATGCAATATGCAACACTCCAAGAGTGTAGGAAGCTGTGGCATCAGAATGACTTGGGTCTGGAGTCCAGACTGTCCACTAGTTGTGTGGCCACGGTGAAGCCATGTTCACCTGGTGAACATATGATTAAATGCGCTCCCATTATTATCATACAAGAAAGAGCAGAAGATAGTTGATGTAGAGCTAATAATCCTGTCTACCTCTGTCCTCCAAAACAAATTCCTTTTACTGGCCAAATTCCTTTGCCAACGAAACTCTCATTTTCTATAACACCAATCAACATCTTGCTCTGCGGGCCCACTAGAGCAAATGTTTCTCTGTTAGATAACCCTGGACACAATCATGGAGCCAGCTGGTACATCCCTGCATACTGTCTCCATCAAAGGACAACACCAGGACCTCAAAGCCCTGACTACCAACCATCCTTAACTGCCCTTCCACATGAGAGAGATGTTCCTAAAATAATACCTGAAGCCAATACTGCTCTGGTCGATTTTCTGCTGCTACAACAGAATGCTTCAACTCGACATTCTATTTCCAAAAAGACATTTGTCATTTCTGACCTGGGCTGAGTGACTTAAACTCCCCTTCCCTCGATTTAAACTCCCCTTCCCTTCTTCAACTTCAGGGACTTGGACCAAGATCTTGTCATCTACTTCCTTCATGAAAAGGATACTCCTCCTTCCTTTCTGACATCATTAGTTCAAGAAATTTTCAACAGAAGGCAGCCCGCCCCGTGTGACAGAAGCCGTCAATATTTGGCAAAAGGTCAATGTGTAACTCAAGTGGGCAAGCAGAAACGGAGGCTAAATCAGCAGACGCTGCTGCCTGCTGCAAAGATCCTACAGAAAGCTCTTAGTCTTACATCCTATCCCTTAATTTCAAGCAGACAACGTAAAGGCCTCTGCTTGAGAATATTCAAAGAGTAGATAATGAAATCTTAACAAATTCAGCAGCTCTTCTACCCAGGGGCTTGCACACACTGCCCCAAAGCCACCTGACACACAGTTAACAGAAGGGAGTAAAATCCCTGCCCTTGTCAGCAATGCAAATTGGCAGGTGATCCGAGGGTGGCTGGGGTAGGGAGAGGGCAGAATTTTCTTATTAAGAAGCTATTTTTGTATAAAAGTTACATTCCAAAAAGAAGAGAGATATAGTACCTGTCTGGAATTCCAACACTTGGGGGGCAGAAACAAGAGGATTGCAGGTGGGAGGTCAGGGTCAGCAACCTAGCAAGACTCAGCAAGTTAACAAGACCTTGTTTCGAAATTTAAAAAAGGGCTGGGGGTGTAGCTCAGAGGTAGAATTTCCCTGGGTTTTAAATCTAGTACAAATATTAAATGAATAAATATTAAGAAGGAAAGACAAAGCCATTGTCAGAATCTAAAATTTTGTACACTGAGCCTGGTGTGGTGGCACACGATTGTAATCCCAACATTTGGAGGCTGAGACAGGAGGATCATAGATTCATGGCCAGCCTCAGCTACTTAGCATGTCCCTTTGCAACTCACTGAGGCCTTGTTTCAAAATAAAGACTAAAAATAGAGCTGGGGGTCCAGCTTGAAGACAGAATGCCCCTGAGTTCCATCTCTAGTACCAAAAATAAAAGAAAGATTTCAAGATTTCACACACTGCAAGAATGAGAGAAAGTTCTAGGACAGCTTTGCTAATTTACATGGCTGAGAAGGCCCCTGATGCTTCACTATAACCCAAGATGTATCTCCTCACTCCCTACCACAACGTGGAACTCACCCTCCCTGGACCAGGGCCAAATGACTTTGACACTCCAGCTGGATATTAAGAAACTCAGAGCTTTGCCATCCTTAAATATTCTAGTTATTCTGAACTCTTAGAACAGTGGTGGCTTTAACTAAATGGGGCCCCAAGAACTGACAGGGAAAAATTTAGCACCTAATTTATCTTGAGAGATCATGGAGTGAATTTGCTTCTGTGCTTCAGGGAGGAAGACAAGGAGGTACCAGTGGAAAAAGACTTTCTTGGGGCTCTAAAAAGAGATGATTTTAGCCAGGTGTGGTGGTTACTACCAGTAACCCCAATAGTGGGGAGGCTTGGATAGGAGGATCACAGCTTCAAAGCCAGCTTCAGCAACTTAATGAGGCTCTCAGCAACTTAGCAAGCACCTGTTTCCAAATAAAAAATAATCAAGTAGGTCTGGGGTATAGGTTGGAAGTAGACTGCCCTCAGGTTTAATCCCCAGCACCACACACAAAAATAAAAATAAAAAGACAATTTTAAAAAATATGAGGGTGCCTATCATAAACCAGAGTGATTTTGTAAAAAAAAAAAATAGATATTTTTCCTGGTTTATTCATTAAAAAAATGTTTTTTATCACTTATGGGGAGCTTTAAAAAAACTTTATAAATATTAAAGTTGCCTAGTTAGGTAGTTGATTTTTTCAAAACATTACACCCTAATGTCAACCTCTGCCAATATTTATATCACAAAGCTTACACCATCATTAAATTCTTATATTCTTATCTGCCCTCAGAGGTTCTTGGGCTATACAAACCCTCTGCTCCTCATTCTCTTTGCAGAGAGCTGTAATGCTCTGCCTGGCTTCTCTATGTGGCTGAAATTGTCAAGCATTACCCAACCCCAACAGGAACTCTCAAGACCAGACTTCTATCCTTCCTTTGTCTTTCCCAACACCCATCTGTTTAAGCAAAGGTACATCAGTCAGCTCTGATTTCGGTTCCTGCCTTTTGTTTTATCCTCCTCTTTCCCCTTGAACCTGGGTAGAAATATGGTAGAGTCGATATCTAAAATCTGCCACAACCACAAGTGTATGTGTATGTATATATATATATATATCTTATTTGTGGTACTGGGGTTCCTGGAAGCCCTTCTACCTCCGGGCTACACTCCCAGACCTATTTTTATATTTTTATTTGGAAACAGGTCTCATAAGCCAGCGCGGCTGGCTTCGAACCTGCGCGATCCTCCTGTCCCTGCCTCCCAAGTGCGGGGATTACAAGCGTGCGCCACCACGCCCGGCTAAGCACTTCTCTCTTTTTACTGCCAGCATCTTAATTCAAACTACCATCATCTCTCAACTAAACTGCTGTGACAGCCTCTTAACGGAACTCCCTGTTATGGAATGGATTGCCCTTCCAATCCGTTCTTGGTTTAGCCCTGACAATCATTAAATATTATATGCGTATTAGATCATATCCCCCTTCTGCTTATAACTCTTCAGTGGATTCTACTGCTCTTACAACAAAGTTCCACATTCTTACCACCAAGTGCAGGACCCTGTGTGAGTTTAACCTTACCTAGGTCCTCAGTATTAGCTCAGATTACCCAGCACCTGCCCTGGCTGTAGCCCCTGACAGTCTCTCTGGCCATCTTTTCTGGGATTGAGTCCACCAATCTCTTCCACACCTGCTGGCCTTCACTCCGGCCTTTTCTCTACCTGGACTACTCGTCCCCCAGGCATGGACACGTCTCTTTTCACTTTGTCTTTCTCACTCCAGTCTTTTCCTAGTTACCCCTTCTGCCGACACAGTTGCCCTCGACCATATGACCCTTCTCATTTCCTTCTTGAAATGTGTTCAAGTCCCTTTCACCTCCAAGGCATCAATCACATTTGCTTTTGAATTTTCTCCATCCATAACAGTACCTGGAACAAAATAAGTGCTCAATAAATATTGGTGGGCTGGCTTAATATCCATAGTCATCACGTTCTGACAATCTCGTGAGTTTTCTTTTGTTTCATGGTTAATTATCACCTGTTACCATACAACTATCTTTGAGGATGCCTCAACAATGACTATACTCTTCTGGTTTCTGGTAAAATCCTTCCAGTTACCTACAATCCAGATAAATAAGCCAAGCATCTGTTATCACTGAATTCCAGCATAAGAGTTAATATGCTCTGAATAGAGATAGAAGTTAGGAGCTGATATTTAGTGCTATAATTTTATGATGTCTCTGTTAACTGACCAGGAGACTATTTTGGCTGGCCTCTTAGTTACAGGCATGCCTGAAAGAGTATGTGAAAAGGAAAATGACCTGTAGAGAAAACTTCAGTGAGATGGTATTAGTAATAAGAATGATTTTTAGTAAGAATTAATAATCGAAATGATGCTATCAACTCATATCTAAGAGTAGTTCCTAATTGCCAGGCACTTTTATCATTGCTTTATATATATTTAGCTCAATCTTCACAATAATTCTATAAGTAGTCATATCATGCTCATAAAGGTGAGGAAATTGAGAAACAGAGATGCTAAATATAGTAAATTACAAATTGAGACAGCTAATGGCAGAGAATAAATGTGATCCCAAAAGATATAATTTTAAAATGTGTGGTCATAACCATTACCCAGTGATCATTATCCAATGAGCCCTTACTGGGTTACAAGTCTACATTTTAAATATAAATGGCTCAAAATATACATATATGTGCATATATGTATATATTTGAAATATCTTAAAATAACTGATAATCAACATGTAAGTTCATTAGTCATATTTCTTGACTTTTAGAAATGTTTAAGTGACAGGAAAAAATAGAGGCTATATAAAACAAAACCATGCAAGAGCAAAAACTCTTAAAATAGCACTTTTGTACATGTAGAGTAAATCACAAGCCACTGGCTTAGAAGAAATATTTGTCTGCTTGCTCTCTACACGGTTGAAAATATACCATCACCATAACTTTTTCATTTTTTTTATCATTATAGCATTGTGATTTTATGTCATATTGGAATATAGAATGACAAAAAATACATGCCCATGACCCTTTAAAATATCTGACTTTGTACAATTTTCACGTGGCAAAACTAATTTAAAATTGGAAGCACTGGTCCCATTATGTCACATGTGTTCCCAATATTCATGGATGTGCATTCAAGGATTACTGGTTCAATGACTCAGGAGAATGCTCTCCCCAGAGGTCCTGAGGCAAGAAGGTATTTGGCAGCCCTTTGGTGCAGTCTTAGGAACACCCTGGGACATGCAGACTCAAGACAGAGGGAGACTGTTTCTGAGTTTCTGGAAAGCAGATCCTGGATCAGAGGAAAAGATAAAGGGGAAAATGGGGAGAACAGGAGGGAAGGAGAGCTGACACAGAGCCATGAGATGCTGGCTTTTACTTCTCAGATGCAACTCAGGTGGTCTTCCCAGGCAAATAAAGGGCAAAGGATGCATCTTTAGATTTTACTCTCTTAGCTCAAAGATTTGCTCCACAGGGCAGAAAGCATCTGCAGGCCAAATGTGTATGGGCTGCACTGTGGTTCCCAAGATATCTCGTGCCTCAGTGTCAACGAGAATGTCTCTGGACAGAAGGTGAGGGACTCCTTCACAGAGCTGGGGAAGGCAGGCGCTACCCATATGCACCTGGTGGAGCCCATGTGGGCAGGTCATGACTGCAGCAGCTGGCCGAAGTGCTGAGGCAGACAGTATCTGAAGCAGCTGGTGTGCATGGCTTCCTGGAGCAGAGGTAATAGGCTATGTTTGTAGCCTGCTGAAACATGGGACCTGAATGGGGCCGATGAGCAGCTCTACTGCAGCCTGTACGGAACAGGCATTAGAAGGCTTTGAGGATTTTCCTTCAGCTTAGAGCAGCAAGGGGTTAGTAGTCAACGTCTTTATTACCTTCTTGGATGAGCTCATCAGCCATTCAGATGTTACAAGGCTTGGAAGGATAACTAGCAGATTGACTAAGCCAATCAAAATACGAAAGATTTTGACAGGCTTGAATGATGAGCGGCAACCAGTAAGATCCAATTTTGTAAGGGGAAAATGTGGTTTAGGTAGGTTCCCTGGCTAGAAGATGAATCATGACGAGGAATACACATCTGCAGGAATACACTGTGCAAAAAATATCTTGTGTCTAATTCTTCCATGCACAAAGCTGGACAGGGCACATGGGACAGAAAGATACGACACAGAGTCATGAACCAAATGTCAAAGAAGTTCATGTCTCCCTTCCCCGAGATGTCAATTCCCTGGGTTCTTTAGTCCATAAACAATAACTGCCTGTTGAATTTGCCTCCCCTTTTGTGTTGTTTTTGAAACGCCCCTATATAGAAAGGTTAAAGGACTAGTACAATGAACTCTCCTATTTCTACTTCATAGGTCTAAACTAACATTTTGCCATATTTCTTATATGTGTCTGTCCCAAGCATTTGAAAGAAACTCAAAAAACATCGGCATATGCTGTATTGACACAGTCTTATCATATTACCATGATGCATACTATTAGTTAACAATATTTCTCTAATAATACCTGATCTTCGGTCCATATTCAAATTTCCTACCTGGCCCATGAGGTCCTTTATGGCTTTCCTTCTTTCACATAGAACTCAATCAAGATTCCCATATTACATCTGGTTTTTAGAGCTCTAATATGAAAGAAGAGCCCCTCCATGGTCTCTGTTTTAGATTAGTCTGTTTCCATTAGCATCATTCCATTAAACTGATTCCTACATTCCCAGTATCTGCTATTACCTGGAAATGATAGCTACATCTGGAGTAAGTTCACTTTCCATGTTTTTGGCAAGAAGACTTTTCACAGATGACAGTTTCTCAAAAACTTGCATACAATCCCACTTTTGGTGAGAATGAGTTTAATAACTCAGATAAACTAACAACTACCAGGTCTCTCCCTTCTAAAGGCTGTGTTTTTACTTGTACAATTAGGAAGCAATTTGTGATATCATGCTCTACCACAGTGGGGGTGTATTTTTTGCTGAATGATAACTTTATGCAAAGGCTTTAACATCCATTGACAATCCTTACCTGCACCAATAATTTCACAGGGACTACAAAAATGGAAATTTTCTAATCCTATCATCACTTCTTTATTTATTAGCTGCCACTCTTTATTAAAGAAGAGCTTCCTCTCATCAACCGAAGATTCCTCCTAAAATTTTTCATTAGTTACATTACTGGTTTCCTCCCTACATTTGGGAATTCCTGCCAAAGAGTCAATGGGGTCTTTAACAGGAATCAGCATTTTTTTTTTTTTTGTACTGGGAATTGAACCAAGAGGCATTCTATCTCTGAGCTACAACCCTATTTTATTTTTTACTTTGAACCAGGGTCTCACTAAGTTGCAGAAGCTATCACTAAGTTTCTGAAGCTGGCTGTGAACTTGCAAATCCTCCTATAAAGGCCTCCCAAGTACTGGGATTATAGGTGTGCACCACCACACCCACACTTGGCTCAGATTTTCTATCCAAAAAACCCATTAGTATATAGTTTAGGCTTTGTGGGCCATGTGGCTTCTGTCATGACTACTGTCATTGCAGCATGACACAAGCCGTAGGCAATAGACAAGGCAATAGACAAGTAGACAAGGCTGTGTCCCATTAAAACCATACTCATAAAAACAAGCCGCAAGCTGGATTTGGCCCTTTGGCCAGAATTTTCCCACCTTGGTCTGCCAGTCTCATTTGCCCTTGTGATGAGGTGCACAGTCCTCCTCCAGTCTGTCACTCACCGACATCACGTTCCACAAATGGGACATAAATGGTATTCAACTGATGAGACTCAGAGAAACATGATAAAGTAGGGCCTAGAACCTGGAGCTCTCAACTCCTGGACTGGTGCTTATATCCCCATACACAGAAGGACACGGATCCTAAACCTACCATCCTCCACAACAAATGCCATGCCCCAGGGATTTCCAAAAGGTGAGAGATAAGACACTCTAGCCATTAAATCATCCTATCTCCAGAGAATTAGCAATTGTTTTGCCAAAACCAGAAATAAACCATCACAGCCTAGATGTTCTCTGCAGACTGTAGTTATCGTTTTATTTCCATTAAAAGAAAACTTAAGATGTTTGAAATGCATAGCCCAGATGTCAATGGATGCCTGGACTCCGTTGGTTAATAAAATATAAAAAGAAAGAGAGGCAAATCCATGCATCTTGCCAGTTCTTTTGCAACCCCGACTATCAAACTGTCAGAAGCTCCGGTTTACTTTCATAACTTATTAACAGGTGGTAAAATACTTCTAACCACATGGAACATTGCAAAGTGCTTCTCCATAGTCAGTTAATATTGTTGTTGCTACTGCTGTCATTGCTAAAGACAGAGATGATACTGAAATGGTGAGAAAACGTGCATATTTTGCCGACTAAATACACTTGAATCAGTCCCGGGAAGAGAGTATATTTAAATACCAAGTAAAAAAGCTCCAAGTCTAGCCTGTCTGTTACTGGTTCTCACAAAGCTGCAGTTTTCATGAAAATAGAACATTTAAGGGCTCACATTCCATTGTTATTCTGTAGTATTTGTGTTGAACTCCATGGGAAACAAACCGAGCTATGTAAAACTGGAAAAATCTTTAGCCCTTGTCCTACAGTTTATCCTTCATAAATGAAGAAAAACTTCAGAGATACAGCCCTTTGCTCACTGTGAAAGGCACATAACTGAACAAAGGGGAAGCTAACTTTTATGAGGCAACCACCATCATCCAATATTTTCTATTATGTATTTTTATTGGTGCACTGAGCCTCGCATTATAATTCAGAGTGATAGGGGCATACATGCACACAGAACTTGGTGAGTTTCCCCCGGAGAAACCCATACATACTATTGAGATTGGCATTGGTAATTTTACATGTGTATATAACATCAGTGGAACTGTTTCCTTATTCCTCCTTCTCCCCTCTCTTCACCATCCTCTAGACCACTTCCCTTGCTCCATCAGGGTTTCTCCTCCTTTATCTGAGGTTCTTCTTGCATCCCGATTACTCCTGAGCTTCCCCATTTGAGAGAAAACACGTGACCCTTTACCTTCTGTGACTGGATAATCTCACTTAACATAATGTTCTCCGGGTCCTTCCATTTTTCTGCAAATGACATACTGTCTTCCTTATTGCAGAGTAGAATTCCATTGTGTGTATATCCCATAATTTTGTGACCCAGTCCTCTATTGGTGGACACCCAGATTGGTTTCATAATTTGGCTATTAATTGTGCCGCTATAAACGTGGATATGCAAGCATCATTATAATATTCTGATTTCAGTCCCTTTGGAAAGATACCCAGGAGTGGTATATCCGAATTTTCTGGTGGACCATTCCTACTTTTCTACAAAATTTTCACACAGGTCTCCATAACAGCCACACTAATTTATGATCCCACCAATGGTGTATAATAGTTCCTATTTCTCTACATCCTCACCAGCATTTATTATTGTTTTACTTCTTGATAATTGCCATTCTGACTGGCATCAGATGGAATCCCAATGTAGTTTTGATTTTCATCCCCCTAGTTGCTAATGATGTTAAACATTTTTCGTATATCTAGTTGCCATTTTAATTTCATTTGTAAAGTGCCTATTTAATCCAATTGCCCATTTATTTATTGGGTTGTTTTGGATATTGATTGGGTTGTTGCTTTGTTTTTAGTGTTATAAACCCAACCCTGTCACATTCACAGGGTTGTGGGACAAAAATACAAATAAAAGCCTACATATCACATGTTTAATACTCTTACATCATATATAAAGCGAACAAGCAGCTAAATAAAATATGTTCTATTTTCCTACCTTGGAAAACAATTCATAACTATGAATTTTTTAGTACATGTTAAATCATGGCTCCTATGTAACTGAACGTCAGCAAAATATCAAAGATGACTGAATCCAACTGTTACTGCACACATCTGGCCGTCTGTTGATGGACCAGTGACTTGGGAAGAAGTCGCTGTTAATATTTCAAAATGTTCTCCAGTCTCCATGCACCATCACCGTGGAGAGCACGCTGATTCATGAGCAGCTCACCGCCACCCCACGCTGAGAGAAAGGCTTCACGATTTAATTAGTCTTTTGTCTTACCTAAGTGCTTTTGCTGCTCAAATCCTCCCCACACTCCAGAGCAGCGCCTGCCCGGTTCAGACAGCACAACCCACAAATCTTTGTGGCATTCAGATGCACTCATCGTTTGTTTGAGAACATGGAACAAGATGTGGGGAGGCATTTCCCTGGGGCCTGGACGACATTAGTAGTCATGAGAGTGGATGTTTGGCTGCCAGTGCTAAGGGCTGAATCCTGAAGTAAGTAAGGCCTTGTGTATCCTTTATTAAACTGGAGAGACAGAGAGAAAGAGACAGAAACAGAGAGAGAGAGAGAGAGAGAGAGAGAGAGAGAGAGAGAGAGAGAGAGAGAGAGAGAGGAGAGAGAGAACGCACACACAGACTGGTGAACATGAGGTCTTCCACAGTGTGAGGCCCACTTGTGCAGCTTTAGAAATGGTATTGTTTAGTGTAATTTTCTCTCAGTGTTACTGGGGGCCAACCTCTGGGTGGACATCATTCGGACCAGAGCTGCAATGCCACTCAATTTGCCACATGGAGCCAAACCCAAGGTTTCAACATAGCCATTTTGTATTGACAGGCACCACTCCTCATGATTACAGCAAAGACGAGTTCAGTTTTCCCACTGCACAGTTTTTTATGGGCAGGCAAAGAGAAATGGCAGTGTGAGGCTAGCAGAGATGGGAGGGGAAAAGCTGGGATCATGCTGCTTCCAAGGTTACTTTTTCTACAAATTACATTTTTTCCTCCCTTTTCAATTGATACATAAAAGTTGTACATATTTATGAGTTACAGTGTGATATCTGCATACATGTATACACCACATACTGCTCAAATCCAGGTAAGCATGTCTTATCTCTCAATTTAGTCTTTTCTGTAGCAAAATCATACCACCGCCTTCTAACAGTTTGGTCATTTGAAACCTTCTTTGAACATTTACCTAACAAGGCAGACAGTGTGTTGGACTTTGGGTATAAAGAGACTAGACTGTTTCATTAAAGATCTGAGTATTCCACGTCCATAGGCTTCCCATCACCATTTCTTGGGCCACTGCAAGATAAATAGTCATTATTTCTTTCCAATATTTCCCCTTGCCGTTTTTCAGTAAAAGGCATTGGCAATAGAATAAAAGAATGATGTCAGGTACAGAGACCTGACTTTCCTGTAATTGAGAACAGGTGCATTACGTATTCCATATGCTAAGGTCAAAGAACTAGCCACCATTCCCTGGGACTTGTTGAAAGGTAGAATGCACATTAACCACAATGTCCTATATCCACGTGGCTAATAGGAAAGTAAAAGAAAAAGAAAAAAGAGGAAGCTGAGGTACTGAAGAATTCCTCAATATTAGCTATTCTCCTCACTTCTGACAGTGTGAAGAGAAAGAGGTACCAAGAAAAGGCCAGATGACATGGCGTTCCACTACTAGACATCGATTTAGGCATTGAGCCGGCCTGCCAAGTCCTTACATCTCTGGAAGTAGGCAAATGATGCTGGGTAGAGATGGTTTAAAGAGAACAAAACTTCAGAAGTTTTCTGTTTCCAAGATAGATATAAGTCAGAGCTGAACATAATAAAGGACCAGAAAGCGCAAGAAGATGGTGCATTACGGTCTTGCCAGGCATGACCGCAGGCCAGGAAAAGAGACGGGATGTCTGAGGCTAAGGATCAACTAGATGATGGGGTACATTTTGCATCTTAAGTGAGGCCTTTATTAGGAGGCCTGGGAGTTCCCACCCATCCTCAGAGAGCCCAAAGACTAAGTCATAAACCATGTCAGCAGGTACCACCAAACAAGAAGGGGCACAGGACCCCCCACAGGCAGACATGCACAACAACGCTGTCACCTCATCTCCTTCCTCCCGGCCTCAGCCCCAGAGTAGTCACTGAAAGAAGACAGAAAGTATTGGAGTGAACAAACCGTGACCCAGGCCCCTCAGTCCTAGCCAGCAGAGCCACAAGTTTAGCCTTGGCCGTGGAGAGGAGGAGGAGGAGGAGGAGGAGGAGGAGGAGGAGGAGGAGACCAAGAAGGAAGGAGGATAGTTAAGATTCAAAAATTATATACCAGTGAAGTAGAGTGAACTTTTAAAATTCATAACATAGACTCAAAGTATATGGGATTGTTTCAATAAGAAATAAAGTTGGGCTTGCTAGAGCTAATCGGTAGCAGTTACTGAACAGCAATAACAAAACTAAGCATTTGATATATAATACTGATGGGGTACAGGAAATGCTACCCTAAAATAAGGCACCTTGATGTGCAGAGTATTTAAGCTGATGGAAATTGACAATGCTCCCAAGGCAGGAAGGTCTCGCTGACCCCTCTCTTGAAGATCCTCATATGGTAGATGTCTTGCCCTGTACCCATAGGGAAAGAACGTTACACAGACAGGACAAGAAGACCAAAAGGATCAAGCAAGCCTTGCTAGGTCGCCTCAGTTTATTACCATTAAATCCCTCCTTTCTGTCCAATCGTATTTCTTTTATTTATTTATTTATTTATTTATTTATTTATTTATTTATTATTTATTTATTTATTTAATTTTTTTGGTGGTACTGGGGATGGAACCCAGGGGCTTTCTACCTCCAGGCTATACTCCCAGACCTATTTTATATTTTTATTTGGAAACAGGGTCTCACTAAGTTGCTGAGAGCCTCACTAAGTAGCTGAGGCTGGCTTCGAACCTGCGCGATCCTCCTGACTCAGCCTCCCAAGCGCGGGGATTACAAGCGTGCGCCACCACGCCCGGCCATCCAGTTATATTTCTACCCAACTATGTATTCTTCACCAAACCAAAGCATTAAAAAACCAGTTTTCCTGCATCTTCAAATCTTCATTTCTAAAGGCGCCCATGTAACATAAAACTTTAAATAAGTGTGTTACGCTTTTTCTCGTTAATCTGTTTCTTGTGATAGGGGTGTCAGTGAAGAGCCTTAAGTAAGGAAAAGAAACTGCTTTTTCTGTTTTGGAATACCAACGTAGTCAGAAAAAAAAATTTAAAACAGGGACTTTTCAAACATATTCATCAAGCTGCAAAGGGTTTATAAAACGGGGAGTTATGAAATGACATCACTGTACTACTAAGAAGTCGTTTTCTGTGCCTAGGAAGGGCCCCGCGAACACTGGGCTTGGGAATCTCTATGCCTGATGTACCAAGTCCCATCCGTTGGGAGCTACATCAGAGAGTGCTTGGCACAGGCATTTAAGTTTGGCAGAAAGTCTAGATGACATGTTTGCAAATTGTCCACATTTAGAACTGGAATCTCCTTCCTCCAAACTAGAAAACAGAACATCGCATCCTGAATTTTACCTTTTTGCACCTAGCACTTCTCATTTCTCATCGTTGTGGGTGCCCATTACTGATGGCCGCCTTTGGAGAGGAGATCAGAATTAGCTTCAGAAAAGGTTTGTTTTTTTTTCCAAATGACATGAGGAAGATGGGTTTTCCTTTCTTCCTTTTTTTTTTTTTTTAAATAAATCTGTTTCTCTTCTGATCTCCTCACTTTGCAGCTAAAGTCTTTCAACCTCCTTCGGATGAAAGGAAGACTGTAGAATATTGATTTTTTTTCTTTCCCCCTATAAATTCATGACAAATGGTGAACAAAAGCTTATCAGGAAGTTTAGACGTCCAATTAAAATTCTGCTCTCAAGTGAAAATACCTCTCAGGAAGAAAAAAGAAAAAAAAAAAAAAAGAAAAAAGACTCGACTCCATATATCTTCATTTCATTGGCAACATGTCCCAGAACTGGTCTCAAGAAACTGATCTTAAAAGTTACTTGCGGGGCCGGGGACGTGGGTCAGTAAGAGCGCCTGCCTAGCATGTACCAGGCACTAGTTTCAGTTCCCAGGGACACAAAATAAGAAAGTGACCTGGAGTGTTTTGTGAGTGCATGTGTGTAGACGTGTGTAGATGTGAGAAGCATCACTCAACATGTATTCTTCCTTTGGGCCCAAGGGAAAGCAAATCACGGTATCTAACCGGCACTTTGGTGTAGTTTCATGCGTTGGGCCACAATGTGGACCAAGGCCCTGGTTGTGCCCGGCCATAGTGAGACAGGGCTCCAAAAGGAAGAATGTATTATTCTAGGCCAAGCATGAGTAAGTAAGTGCAGAGGCAGGGAACCTGGGGGCATGGGGGAGGCCCGGGCAGGCAGTAAGCAAATCACCTCATCAGTGATGTGCTAATTCAGGATACTAAAACCCCTGGTCTGCACGACAGGAAGAAATATGTCTTAAGAAGAAACTGAAGCTGGCCATCCTCACGTGGGTTCATTTCATCAAAGTCTAGGTATTTAAATTGGTACTTTGCTCCATTTTCTTTTTCTGCTTCTGCTTCTTTTCCCATTGATGAGCATTCCCTGCTACAACTGTGTCTGGTAAGCTTTATCTACTCCTTTCTTGTGTCTCCTTTCTAAAAAATCAAACTATTACTGGAAAGCTTAAAAAATTAGTAAATACTACTGAATGTGGGACATTTGTACTGAAATACTGGGAACACGATTATAATTCTCCC
This sequence comes from Muscardinus avellanarius, assembly GCF_963383645.1. NCBI lineage: Eukaryota > Metazoa > Chordata > Mammalia > Rodentia > Gliridae > Muscardinus > Muscardinus avellanarius. The sequence continues at coordinate 12,345,669 of NC_137804.1, forward strand.
CCCAAAGATAAAGATAAATGGATAATGCATATACACATATAAGCACTAACAGACATACATATACACAAGCACACGTGTGCATGCCTGTATGCATGAACAGATGTGTATGTGTGCATACCCATGAATACACATGCCTGGATGTATGTACGTACACACATACAACCAAAAGAAATTGGAAGAAAATAGATTCTCCCCTTTGAAAACAAAGCTAGCCCTAAAAGAGCTAGTCAATCCTTTCCCATGACAGGGTTCACTGTATAGTCCTAGATTCCTCACTGTGTTGCTGTCATAACAATGACAATATTCCATTGATAATCTACCTTCAGCTTGATCATCATTTCTCTGCAGAGCCACAGACCAGCTTTGAGCCACTGACTTGGACACAGATCCCTCTACGGTACCAAATTCTCAACTCCCTACTGCAGGCTTGCCTGAGGGGCTCCAGAGTCTCCACCATCCGCACTGCCTGTCTTTCTCCAGCGCTCATCTGGCCTCTCTGAGGCACTCAGCTTTTGTTTGGACTCCCAATTCTTGCAAAGTATTTGGAGAGCATAAAACAACAAAAGAAAAACAGACAAGTGACTAGGAGCCATCTGGAAAGAGGCGCATGGCTCCACACCCTAATGAACAGGCATCTTTCAGACATATTTTAGAATAGTATGGACAGATGCCCGTACAGGAAAAGTTCAAATCAAAGAGTTTATTTCCTTGCTGGCTTTTGGGAAATGAAATAGGGTTGTTCCCTTCCAGGGTGGGGGAATGACCATAAGCCTAAGGAAGCTTCAAGTCTTCTGTCATGAGCATGGAATAAACTCAGAGCAGTGGTCCTTTGGGAGATTCAACCCAGTCTTCCCTTTTGCATCTGTATTTGATAAGACTTTTTCACTTGTTAATATAAAAAACTCCCACACAAACTGGCTTGAGCAAGCAATGTGGATGCACTGGATTATGTAACCATGTAACCGACCGGGCATGGAAATATCCAGGCCCTCGAGCAAAACTACTGTATGAAATCAATCCCAGTTTCAACCACAATCAATCTCCCTCCCTTTCTTGCCCTCCTCCTCTCTCCATTCCTAGACTCTGATGTACCCTGTGAGATTCATTCTCAAGGAGCTCTCGGCATAGGCCAGCAAGGACAACTGAGCTTACAGTCTATATTCCTCTTGTCCAGTAACTTCAGAAAAGTATTGAAGAGACTTCCTATAGGCTCGACTTTTATCATGTGACTACACCAATGTGGGTCCCTTGGCCAGGAGCCTGGGCCACTCATACTAGGTCTGGTTCACAGGCCTTTCCCTGAAAGCAAGGGCTAGATCAGCAAATGTCAAGAACTGCAATGGGTCTGAGATTTTACTGTATTGCACATTAACCAGCAAGGCTGCCATAGATTCATACATGCTGCTAGACTCCTGGGATAGAGAGGTAGGACTGTACTACTCTTGGCACATGTGACAGCGATACATGCTCCTCCCGCACACTATACTGGCTCCCCTACATCTCTAATCCCCTTAAGGAAAATGCAGTGGCACAGCTAGATGCTGAACACTCTGCATCGATGCACCTCACATCTGAGGACCCAGAATTTAGGAAACTCCAGAAAGGGAGCTGGCTAGCAAACCTGTCCACCCACCCTTCAAACTGAATGGGATATTATCTTATTATCTTTAACACCCATCCTCCCTCCCTCCCTCCACCACCCGTGTGTGTGTGTGTGTGTGTGTGTGTGTGTGTGTGTGTGTGTTACTTGTGATGGAACCCAGGGACACTCTATCTCCGAGCTATACTCCCAGCCCTGTTTTATTTTTATTTGGAAACAGGGTCTTGCTAGGTTGATGAGTCTCACTACTTTCTGATATTGTCCTCAAACCTGCTATCCTCCTGTCTCAGCCTCCCAAGAAAAAGGATTACAGCTATGTTTAAAAAAAAATCTAGACTTCCGGGAAGATGGCGACCAAGAAAAGCGGGGCTTAAGAGCCCCGCTAACAACAAATCTCCATTACCACAAAATCAGCGCCTTTCAAAGCCAGAAAACAACATCACCAGAGAAACAAAAAAAATCACCAGACTCCAGAGAGAAAGCAGACTGAGAACAGAGCCACAGAGGAGATCCTCACGCCCGGGGACGCGGCTTCATGCCTGAGGACGCGGAAGCAGTGCCATACTGCCGGCGGCACCGGCGAATTCACGGGACGGCCACAGCAAGCCGAGGGGAGCCGCTGCGGAACAGCCAGGCAGGATTTCTCGGCGCACAGGGCATCTAAAGCTCCCAGTGGCGGAGCTCAGCACACGCTGCAGGGATTCAGAGTGGAAATCAAAACCAAGAAAATAAAACGCCAGCCCCATAGCCGAGGGCGTAGCAGCGGCGCCATATTGCCACCGGCGGCAACAGCACCGAATTCACCGAATTCAGTACAGCTACATCTGCGTACTCAAGAACAGTGAGTCAAATTGTGGGCCACAGAGGAGAAATCCCAGTACTGTACTCACTGGGACTTGACCCAGTGGGAGAGGGGCGGTGGCAGTGATATCACACCATAGGAGAACGTGCAACCTGGCACCCCCCATAGTCTAAAGCAGCCTCTATCGACTCTCTGGGTCGGAGACTCTGTGATACAACCCAGTAAAGGAGTAGTGGGGTCTGAGATACTACTGACTCGAGATCCAGAACACCCTAAGTGAAGTCATAGTGACCCAAGGGAAGAACCCAGAGAAGGCACAAACTTCAGAAATCATGGGAAAGAGGAATAATACTGGAGCAATGGATGCTCACAACCCCACAACATCAGAACCCGATAAAACAGAAAATCAGAGATTTCTAGAAGATCAAATCAGGAAAATAACTGTAGAAATAATAGAGGTGCTTCGAAAAGAACTCAGAGAGAGCCAAAAAGAGATAAAGGATGCAATTAATGAAGTAAAGGCCTCAATTCAAAGCACAAACAACCGATTAGAACACATGGAGAACAGAATCTTGCTCTTAGAAGATGATCATTCCAAAAATGAACGCATAGTTTCTAATCTAGGAAAAAATATCCGACAGCAGGAATCTGATATTGAAGAAATATGGGCCCATTTTAAGAGCGCTAACCTAAGAATAATTGGAATAGAGGACGGAAAAGAAAGTGAAACCAAAGGGATCAACAATCTCTTCAAGGAAGTAATAGCAGAAAATTTTCCAGACATAGAGCAAGAGGTCTATATGCAGGTCCAGGAAACGTATAGAACTCCCTTTAGACAGGATCGGATAAGAGGATCCCCACGCCACATAATTGTCAAAATGACCAATGTGGAAGCCAAGCAGAGAATCTTAAAGGCAACAAAAGCAAAGGGCCAAGTGACATTCAGAGGCAAACCAATTAGAATCACTCCAGACTTCCCAAACCAAATTATGAGAGCCAGAAGGGCTTGGAGTAACATATTCCCAATTTTGAAAGAAAACAACTTCCAGCCAAAAATTTCCTATCCAGCAAAACTTTCTATCAAATTAGATGGAGAAATAAGAAGCTTCCATGACAGACAGAAACTGAAGGAATTTATGTCTTCAAAACCAGCACTAGAGAAAATACTCAAAGAGATTAACTACAAAGAAGAAATAGGTAACACACACCAGAACTAGAGAAACAAGATTTTCCATCCAACAGACAACTAAGATTGGTTATCTGTGGAGATTCATTATTTATGTTAGTCTTTTACCTATCTCTAAATTGTATTGTTTGCCTTTATTGTTGTTAATTTTTAGGATTTCTAGTTGGAATATTAATATACCTTCAGATATAGCATTTGGAAATATTTTATCCCATTCTATTAGTAACTGTTAACTCTGTTTACATTGTGTTTGGATATACAATATGTTTTTTATTTTTGGGGGAGTTTGTATACTCTTCTGTTGCCTGTGCCATTGAAATCATAAGCAAGAAATCACTGCCAATTTCAATGTTGTGAGGTTTTATGACCCAGATTTTCTCCTAAAAGTTTATAGTCTTAAGATTTATATTTAGGTCTTTTATCTATTTTGAGTTAATATTTGTATATGGGATTAGGTAAGGGTCCAATTTTATTCTTTTCCATGTAATTATTATTTTTCAACAATATTTAGTTAAAAGATTATTATTCCCACCACCAAATGTTCGTGGAAACCTTGTCAAAAATAACTTGACAATATAGGGAAGAATTTAGCTCTAGGCTTTTATTTAACTCCAATGGTTTATATATCTGCCTTTAGAATAGTACTACACTGTTTCAATTATTGTAGCTTTATATGGTTTGAAATCAGAAAATATACATCTTCTAGCTTTGTTCTTTTTCAAGATCGTTGTGGGTACCTAGAGTCCATATTCCATATTAGGATAGATTTTTTTTCTGAAAAATAAATATATAAATATATGATAGTTTCACCTAAAAAATAGAAAAAATAGATTCTCTGGTAAGAAAGAAAGCAAAAAGAAATATTTAAATGTTATCTTTAAGTCATCAAAAGCTTGGTATCAGACAAATGAAACTGTTATGTGAGATTATCATTTTTATTTTTGATAAATTGCTATAATACTAGATGTCAATCACTAAGCCAAGCATGGGAGGGAGGGATAGGGAGAGAATGGGGTGGGGATCGGGTGGGAGCTGACTGGGCAATGTGTGCATGTATGTCTACAAAAGTATGTATCCCACTATGATGTATGAATACAGTGCACCAATTAAAAAAAAATAAAAAAATAAAAAAATAAAAAAATAAAAAAAAATCTACTCATTGCCTGTAGGGGGATCTTATCACTATAAGCCAAGACTGTTTGCCATGCAAGCATCCTTGCAAACATAGATGGAACCAAAGTTGATACAAGATGTGCCAAAAACATGAGACTTTATTATTTCCTCCACCAAATGTTCGTGGAAACCTTGTCAAAAATAACTTGACAATATAGGGAAGAATTTAGCTCTAGGCTTTTATTTAACTCCAATGGTTTATATATCTGCCTTTAGAACAGTACTACACTGTTTCAATTATTGTAGCTTTATATGGTTTGAAATCAGAAAATATACATCCTCTAGCTTTGTTCTTTTTTGAGATCGTTTTAGGTATCTAGAGTCCATATTCCATATTAGGATAGATTTTTTCTGAAAAATAAATATATAAATATATGATAGTTTCACCTAAAAAAAAAAAAAGAAAAAAATATTCTCTGGTAAGAAAGAAAGCAAAAAGAAATATTGAAATGTTATCTTTAAGTTATCAAAAGCTTGGTATCAGACAAATGAAACTGTTATGAGAGATTATCATTTTTAATTTTGGATAAATTGCTATAATACTAGATGTCAACCACTAAGCCAAGCATGGGAAGGAGGGATGGGGAGAGAATGGGGTGGGGATCGGGTGGGGGTTGACTGGCAATGTGTGCATGTATGTCTACAAAAGTTTTTTTTTAATCCCATTATGATCTATGAATACAGTGCACCAATAAAAAATTTAAAATTTAAATTAAATTTAAAAAAAAACTTAAGAGACTTAAGAGACTGCCCTTCTAGCAATATGCCCGGAAACCATAAGGAAAGATGGTGTGTGGGGCCAGGGGAGGGTGAACCTCCCAAATGAGAAATCATATACTACTGCCAGACAGGAAACCCCAACTAGCTAAAAAGTAATGCTCACTATGATGTAGGGAATCTTCCTAACTCCAGGTGTGTCATCGCTCTCTGACTCTCCAACTCAGTTTTACTACCAGGGGTCCCCAACACTGTATTTGCACCTAAGTGAACAATGTCCCAGCTCAGCTATTTCAATCTGGCAGCACCTATCCCTGAAACACACTTCTTTAAAAGACCCTCCAAGCCCTGGAGGTTAAATTATTCTGGGACCCCCTCTTCGCATGGCCCAGGAGGGGTGAAGACCATGAATTGTCCTGTCCTAACTTCCCAGTCTCTTTTATTTGACGTCATAGAGGGACCTGGATTCAACAACTTTGCACCTGCAAAATTGGCTGCTCTTCCTCACTCTTCATGACCACACAATTAAAAAGGAAGACTGGGATTCAACACCTCGGCAGGGAAATTAGTGCTGTGCCAAAGTAGATGAGTGCACAGCAGCTTGGGCTTCCAACTCTCTAATATGCAACTGCTATGACCCTACCTGTCCATGAACTCTGAGGAATACTTTGGTTCTTCCTTGGTCAAAAGTTCTTAGAATGGAATCTAGAGAGAGCAGACAGACCAGGAAAAAACACAAAGGAGATTTTGGAGATCAAGATGGGACAAAAGGTTCTCAGGGGAAGAAGGCCATGCCAAAGGCAAAGCCCAAAAAGGAAGGCATTTGAAATACCACCTGATTACCTTTGCAAGAATCCTGTTATCCTGAGCCCAAAACAGGCTGCTCGAAACTCTGACCTCTTTGCCCATAAAGAACATCACATTACAAAGATACACAGTTCAGTTCTTAGAGTCACAGGCACGGTTTTATTAACTACGAAATCAGATTCCCAGAGACACAATGTTTTGGACTGATCTGACCAAGCAAGGTAGAGCATGTCTGGAGTGGGGGGCAATTCTGCACCTGGCATTTCTGGGCTATTGGGAAAAAACTTCACAAACAGACCTTGGATATGTTCACTGGCAGATAAAGCCATACACCTGGCTGTGGACAAATGTGAGGTGGCAAGCACTCTTTTTGTTTCTCTTCTCCTGAGCTTTTTCTGCAACCCCCAGGCACTGTAGAATCTTATCTGTGACATAATGAGAAATACATATTTAGTCTCTGCCTCACCTGCCCTATTCCTGACAGCAGCTCCTAAAACTCTTCAAATATTCTGAGTGATCAGGGTGATGGAAGGATCTTTTGCTGTCCTTCTAAAAGAACCTGAGCTTTCGCCCCCACCCCTGACTTCCATCCAGTGGGGAGACAGGGGCTACTGTCCCCATGCCGTATATAGGGGAGGATGTCTACTTGTGAACCCTAATAAAATACATCTCTTTTAAAAAATTCAGCAAAAAATACCAATTTCATGGACATAGGTTTCTCTCTCATCTCTACTTTAGAAGGAGAATTGAACCTAAGGGAAGGAGCTGTGTTGGGGGTTCAAAGTTTTCAAATGCATTTATTAGATTAATAAAAAGGGATATAATGACCTTTCAGCCTGACCTAGTTACATAGTAGAGGACCTGGGAGGTCATGGAACAGACCCTCACCTCTCAACTACGAGAGAATGGAAACCAGATCCTGCCGATCGCTCCCACCCCCTGTTCCAAGGAGTCACTCTGCTGGAAAAAGAGTCATTTATATAAAAAGTGTTTGAGCAGCCAGGCTTGGTGGTGCATGCTTGTGATCCCAGGCTGATGCAGGAGGATTGCGGTTTTCAGACAGTCTTGACTACTTAGTGAGGCCCTCTGCAACTTAGTGAGACCCTGTTTTAAAATAAGGAATCAAAATAGGGCGGGAGATGTAGTTCAGATGTAGAATGCCCCTGGGTTCCATCCCCAGTACCTCAAGAAAAAATTAAGTGTTTGAGTGAAGTTGCCTGAGTGTGGAGCAACACAGCACAGAGCATTCCGGCTTAATCAAGAGGTGTCTGCTCATGCAACACCACCAGGCCCTGAACACTCAGGCTGGGACGCCACGCTATGTCCTCAGCCCAAGATGGGCCTGTATACGGGGAAGGTCATCATTATAGAGATGAGAAACATTTCAGAGTGCAGAAGAATGACGGAGGGACCAGGAGAGGCCTCTTCCCTGCAACATCAATTAGACGATCCAAATTGCCAGGGAGAAGCAAACATCCTACTTCAAATAGAACAGAGTTGAGAGAAAAAGGAAAAAAAAATGCATAAACATCAGAAAGCGGCAGCTCCAATAATATCTTCATACAAAAACAAACACCAAACCTTCATAAGTATATCAGTCGATGTTCTTCCTTTCTTCTTTTTTTCTTTTAATTTTTTTAAAGACATTGAACGGAACAGCGATTTTGATGGGAACAAATGATTCCTATGATTTGGTTTCCCCAAAAGTTTATTTGTTCTGGTTATTTTCTCTCATCCGTCCCTAGCAGATCGATATCTGACTTCGTTGACTCCCCCACAATTTAGCAATCTGCAAGAAACAAGTCTCTGCAAGAGAAATGGGATGTGTGGGGGGAGAGCTTGGGGGGCTGGCGTCCACAGCCCATCTGGGTTAGGGGAACCCTTTCCTCTGGGAAGTACTGATGCCAGCGCATCTGCTGAGTTTAAGATCAAATAATTTACTCAGGGGAAATATGTAATCAGTTTCCAATTAGGAAAGCTTAGGCGTGAGTAAAATCACAGAAAGAAAAATATTTATGTGTTCCATTCAGTCTTTCAATGGTCTATGATGAACAAAGTTGTCCGTGAAGACTGGGCACTCCCACGCACTGGGCTCTGTTGAGCCAGGGATTCTCAGTGATCCAGAGGGGCTGCGCTGTGGCCCCAACGAGACTGGGGGGGGGGGAGTTTCCTTTAGTGGAATCTCTATAACAGACATGTGTTTTGTGCTTGCTTTGCCTACAGGCAGAAAGCTGGGGAGAGAGAAACATGGGACAGAGACATGGTGTTAGAAGGAGATCAAGGAGACAGATAAAGAAGAATACCCAGAGAGCAGAAAACACACGCAGCCACACACAGAAAGGCTGCTTTGGTGCTGCGGGCTCACGTGCCTGCCGTTAGCCCTCTCCTCTCTTTCCTATCTTGGGAATTTTAGAAATCCATCTGTGTCCTTAAAAGCAGGCCTCTTACAACCAGCACTCGCTGAAGTGTATGACCCCTTTTTCTGAATACTTGGAGGTTCTGCTTTCTTTTATATTTATTTTTTCAGTTAATGTGACTCTGCTAATCTATATTATAAATGATTATGCTTCAAATGAAATATTAAACTCACAAGGCAAGCAGATATAGTCAGGTCCTCAAATCTGCCAATGACTCTCCATCGTTCTGAGGATATGGGTCGATTTCTCTTACATAGTTTGCAAATCTCCGCAGAACCTGACCTCTGCTGACCTTTCCAGCCTCTGCTCTCACCTCTTACCCAGCAATGGAGCCCAGCCTTTGTTTCTTTGGGGGCATAACTAAGAGATAACTAGGCTTTGAAGATGTATGTATTTGCAGCAGTTCTCATGAAGTTCCATACCAAGAAGGCTGAGTGCCTCTTAGTTACTCAAGCCCAACAGTGTTCCTCTCTCTACTAAGCCTCTCCATAACATCTACTTCCTGCTCAATATCCCATGCTACCTTTTCCCAAAATTCACTCACTCACCCCAATTCTGGCTCTCAGCATCTAGGAAAGCCTCCTCTAAGTCTTCCTCACTTCCAGCTTAGCTACTTTCCTTATGCATCCTCATAGGACAGAAGAGATCCCTGGTTACAGTGACTCTGGTCATATTGGCATTACCTCCTAACCTGTCTCTCTCGTTGCCACCAGGATCCAAGTCATCTCCATTGCGTTCATGACTCTACATCCAACCCCAAGGCTGAGAACAATGACAAAACATCAAAGGCTTAGGGTCATTTCGACTAAACCATTCTTTGTTTCCTCTTGAGCATAAGAGGCAACTAAGATTTAAAGAATTGTGTATTCACAGTAGCCCTTATAAAGTTCCATACCAAGAAACATCCAGATGTCAAAAGAACCACTTCATCTCACTGCCAAATGTGGAATCGTAAAAGAGCACACCTGGACCAGTGTGGATCGCCAGGAAGTGGATGGGTAACACAAGGACCATGCACTCAGTTTTTAGCCAATCCACCACACAGATGATCAGACTCTCTGTTAGAGGCTGAGTTACCTGGGAAACAGGCTCTAAGATGCTGCGATCGGTGTGTAAGATGTTTACTGGGAGTGCTCTGGGGATGAGCCCAGGAGGGAGGGAGGAAGCAGGACTGGGCAGAGGGAAGGGCTGAAATGAGACAGCTCTCAGCAGAGGTCTCTGGATCCCTGAGTGTTCAGGAGCCCCAGAGCCCTTTAGAGCTGTATGGAGCTGAAGCGAGAGGCTGAGCATCTGTGCTGGAAATGGAAAATCATTGGATGCCGTCTCCCCTTACTCTCTTGGGAAGAATCATGAACTCAAGCAAAGGGGCTCAAGTCAGCAAGTGATTTAGGCAATTCAGGGCAGAGAGTGCAAAGTGGGGAACATCAGTGTGCCCCCAGCTGCAGCCGAGGAAAAGAATGCCTGGCCCAGAGTAGACATCGGGGCTGCACACCCCAGCACCGACCACAGGACTACAGAACTGGGGAATATGATCTGTTTTTTCCCCTGCTTAGAATTCATGAGCCCCACCTTTGCTTATCAACTCAACGGGTTGGTAATACAATGGGTTAGATTTCTTCCTTCTCTCTCCCTTTTGTTTTTATTTATTTATTTACTTATTTAGTCCTAGGGATTAAACCCTAGGGACATTCGACCTCTGTGTTTCACTATCAGTTCTATTTTTTTAAAAACAGGTTATTTTTTTTGTTGTTGTTTTTGTTTTGTTTTGTCTGGTGGTATTGGAGGTTGAACCCAGAGGCTTTCTACTTCTGGGCTATACTCCCAGACCTATTTTATATTTTATTTGGAAACAGGGTCTCACTAAGTTGCTGAGAACCTCACTCAGTAGCTGAGGCTGGCTTTGAATCTATGTGATCCTCCTGTCTCAGCCTCCGAAGCGCGGGCATTACAAGCGTGCGCCACCACACCCAGCAAAACAGGTTATTGTTTTAAATAAAATTGCTAAGGCTGGCCTTCTACCTGCCATCCTTTTGTCTCAGCTCCCCTTACATTCTTACAGGAAAATTCCCAAATAGCTAGCAAGCATTTTCAACTGAAAGCAAAGCTCCATCAAGAGACTCTCTGTGGCACAGTTGCATGGCCTTAGCCAGGCATGGAGACAGGTGGTAAAAAGAGAGACCAGCCTGGGGCACCTGAACTAAGAACAATAAATCACAGCCCTACTTGACATGCTCTACAATTTCCATAGTCTTCCCATGAGTAGGGCACGGAACCTGTGTGCATCTGGATGAATCACATTTCCAGGTTTTCCAAGGGAATTTTTCTGAGGATCCATGATGGAATATATAGAAACTCTACCCATGTTTGCTTAACAAGTGAATGAAATCTTACATGAAATTTTGGCGCTCATATTTTAATTCTGAAACCGTAAAGGTTTCAGTTCTAGAATATGCCAAGTCAGTCCCTTAAAGGAAAATTAATAAATATGTCATGGAGTTTGAGCATAAAGACAGGAGATAAAAAAAAGAAATGGCAGAAAAGGAAAGGGGGTCTTCTAGGAAGCTTTGGGTGGGCTAAAGGAAGAATGCAGCACTGCATTCTTGCTGTGTTTGAGCCAAGGAAGACAGCTCAGAGGCGTCTAAGATGGACTGTCAGATGTGGGTCCCAGGAAGGCAGAAATCAATAATTCTGAGTCATTAAATCAGAAAGGCACTCAACATTTGGACGACAGAGCAGGCCCTGTAAGGAAGTGACCTTGTGGTATGATATGCCAGTACCTGCAAAAATAAACACACAAAAATCCACCAAACTATTTTTTGTCACCAGTAGAAATAGAGATCCTGGGATTATCTTGATAGCCCCTAACATCACACAAATTGGCTGACACAGTCCTTTGTATCAATGTTAGAATGCTGTTTAAGTTATTATAGTGAGGGTAAATTTTTAAAAGGTGTCATAGACTCATTGAAGATTTCTCTTGCCCACTTTAAAATGATGTCCTTCCCTTTGCTGTTGAGTTATCCTACATTGAGGGTTTTTGATACCTAATTTGTATGGTTGGGTAGAAGCTAGTGTGTATACACAGACATTACCAAGGGGCATATAGGCTATTCAGCTGCTGCTGGCCAATCTCCTGCATATGCATGCATGCCCATGCACAAAATTGGAAAACCTGACAGTGAGTATAATCTACTGAGACAAGAAGGATGGTGGTCCCAGCTCTGCCATCCACCTGGCTGAAGACCTTGCAAAGTTCCCTTCATCACAAGGAGCCAAGCTTTCTTATCCCTTAAATAACACACAAATGAATATTTCAAAATCCCTGTCCATCTTGTAAGGATTTCTCCGAGATTCAAATGAGACTGTGTAAGTAAAAGGAACTTATAAACTTTAAGGTGCAATTCAAGCATAAGGCATTGTTACAACACAGGCAGGAAGTACAGGATTCTATCACAGACCAAGTACAGAAAATACAATAAAACTGGTGAGAAAAATAGTTTAGATAGAAGTTCATTTACATTTGGTCATTTTTCAGCCTAGTAATAAAAGCTACTCCAACGTGATACATAGTAATAAATGAATTTGTTGGTGGTTATGGTAGAAATACTTTTTATTCTCCAGATAGCATCATAAAATAGCTGTTATCTGGTGTGATACAAGAAAGTCAATATTTGCCAAATGTATGTAGTTAACATGCACTGGCACTCTTTTAAGGGATACACACACCAACACACACACACACACACACACACACACTTAATCCATGTTACAACCCAATGAAGTGAACCCACTTTGTAGATGAGAAATTGGAGGGTCAGATTGCTGAGGCTAATCTCCAGCCTGTCATCCTCCTGTCTCAGTTCCCCTTACATTATTACAGGAAAATTCTTACAGATTAAGTTGTTTACCCAAGATCACACATATCGGCAGTGACCCAACACGCTGATATACTAAAATGCGAAAGTCCATCAGCCTTAACCTTGAAAAGTTTTAACTGTGGGAAGGGGATAGAAAAAGAAGCTCAGGGAAAGGAAATATTTCAATGTTACTATGTTGAATGTTTTTCTCTGCTTTTAACCAAGTGTATACAACTATAATGATTAAGAACAACTCCTTAGTCTACCAATAGTCCAATAATCAAGAATTTCTTCATTTCTCATAAAAGGGACAGAGTTGTCCTTGGTACTTCTGCTACCTGACCTCAAACTGTTCTAACCCCATTCCTATTTATTAATTACCAACCATTCAATTTGAATCAGGGTAACTGGGAAGCATGGTTTTCCCGCACCAAAGCTAATGGCAACCACTTGTTTTTCTTTAAAGAAATGATCTGTGGCTTGGAGCATTTCTCCTTCAGCTTCCAGAAGAGAAGAGATGGAATACACCCATAGCCTCACCACTGAGCCAGCGCCGTGCAGTCACGAGCCCTGTTCTCCAGTGGGTCAGAGCCTGAGACCAGGCCACTCAAAGCAGATGCCTGTCGAGCTTATATGACACCAGAAATAATAGGATTTTTTATCTTTTGGCTCCTGATGGGGGGATATTACTTGGCTCCCAAACATGACCACCTTCGTTGTGCCAGGTACTGTGTCAGACTCCCAGAATGAGTAGGACCCAGTCCCTGCACTACAGAGCGCAGAACAGTCCAGAGAGTCATGCAATACTCTGCCTGCAATGAGCGTTAAAGAGACAGAAAGACAAGGTCATGGGAACATGGAAGGAGAGAATAGAGGGAGATGCAGATTCCAATAGGATTTGGAATCCATCTGGGTGGGATAAAGGAATGATCCAAACATTTCTAGCTCTCAGGCCAACTCAGGCCAAAATAAAGAAAGATTCGTTCCAAAAGGTATACCTGAGTTCCTTTGTTCAAGAGCCCAAAGTACCAAGTCTCAGTCGACTCTTAGCACCATCTGTCTGCCACAGTAGGAACTGACACACACTGGGGTGAGCACTGGGTGGGCTCTAAGTTTTATCTCAATGAACTTCAGCAAATTACACAGGAGAGGGTCATTTGTATACAATGACGTCCTTAACCTAGAGGGGGAGGAAAGTATAGTGGTTAAAATTACACAGGCTCTGGGGTCAGGATACCTCAGAAGAGAAATCAATAGTACATGACCTTGGCCATTTATCTCGTCTAAGGCTCAGATTTTATTCAAATTTAAAATGAAAGCAAAATAGCAATTATGTCACAAAACTGCTTAAACAAACTCGTGCTTATAATACATGCTTTGTGAAAAAATAAAAGACTCTTTTATGTTAGTAGTAGGCATATAAACTGAGAAGCACAGGTTTTGGAACTGCTGGTATCTAGTAGTATCATACTTTATTCTATACTCTATTGTTCGACAGTTTTACTTTTAGGAATACATACAGAAATGTCTACCTGTGGGAACTGGAGGATATATGTGAAAATTTCATAACGGTCTTATTTGTGATCATAAAAGATGGGAAGAAACAATTTTCCAGCAAAAAAAAAGTAAGTTGTAGTGTATTCCTATATAATGATAAGTATGAGCAATCAGTGGCCACACACAAAAATATGGACAACGCCCCAAATATAACATTGAGGAAAGAAGCCAGACACCAAGTAGCATATGCTGAGTGAGTCTAGTTAAGTAATACACGAAAACAGGATAATCTAAAACGTGTCATTAAAAGTCAGAATAATGATTATCATTGGATAGAGGATCGGTCCTGCTTATCTGGATGTATTTACTTTGTTAATTAAATTTTTGAGAGGCCCGTTGCAACTCAAAGAGACCCTGTTTCAAAATAAAGAAAAAAAAATAGGGCTGGGGTGTAACTCGGAGGTAGAACGCCCCTGGATTAAATCCCCAGTATGCAAAAAGAAAATTTAAATTAAAATAAATTTAAGTGGTAGTTTGTTGAGCTCTCAGCACAGAACATGGTTGAGAACAAATGTTCAGTGTGTGTTAGGTGTTCGAACATCATGCAAATGAAGAGGAGATGGGGCCAATAGGGGAGAAGTTTGGGGGGAGAGGTGGGAGATATAAATCCTGCTGCTACATTCAGATAGAGACATCCATCAGCTAGACGGCACTCCCCAAAACCATGCAAAAATATAAGATTGCTAAGGAACGTGTCTAAGTTTGGAACCTGGGAAACATACTATGTCTGAGATAGGCAGATGAGGAATATTGAGAGAAAGAGTAATCAGGAGGTGGGAAATGAAGTTAAAAAGGAACACGGTTCAATATCAAGGAAAGAGGAGTCTCTCAATAAAGTATAGCATCAGGAATTCTGGTGCTACCTAAGATCAGGACAGATGGAGACTATCGTTCCACAGATTTTTCTGTGACTCTGGCTAGGGAGGTTTCAGAAGAGTTGACTTTGGAATGGAACTTGAGGGAGTGTACAGTGAGGTGTAACCCACAGGTCAAGAAGGCAGTGGGAGAAGGGTGATGCTACTTCCAGACGATATCACCTAAAGGCAGAGTAGTTATTGCAGTATTTAAGACGTGGATATTATGTTGATGGTTGGAAGGAACTGTCAACAAGAAGCAATAGGAAGTATAGGAAAGAAGAGAAGAATAAGGTCCTTGAGGAGGTGTAAGAGGAATGGTCCATTTCCCAGGTGAAGCAGTTAGCCATGGCGAGGGAGGGAGGCCCTTTTCTTCTAAAACCAGCAGGGAAGGAAAAACAAGATGAGTTCTAATGTAGTCTGCTGCTGCTGCTGCTCATTTTGATAATGACGATAATGACAAGGACAACAGTAACTAGCATTGAGATAGTCCTCTGTCTTTTACATTAAATGACTCCCTCATACACTAACCCAAGGCCATAGGCTACTGTTGTTTTCATTCTAAAGATGGAAAAATTGGGCTCTGCTAAATAGCTTGCTCAAATTCGTAAATGACAGAGCTTTGTTGTTCCTCCCCAAACTCTCCCTAAAATATTTCAGACCTCCTGCCTTTCTGGGTAGCAGGATGTTCAGGCCATCTTCCAATCCACAAAGCCCAGGTGCAGGAAACACAGCGCACTCTGGTCTCGTGGAAGCACCGTGTAAATCGCTTGCCGTCTCTGAACTATAGTCTGTTGCCTGGCAGTGAAGGGTAGAATTACACGAATCTTCTCACATCGTTCCTGACTCCATCAGTCTTTGATCACTCTGAAAGACAACCTTTAACCAGAAAGGCCCAGAAAGAGAGTAATATCTAGCTGTAAAAATTGTTCACCGTTTTTCAAGTGAAGAATGGGGCTCATTCAATCCATGGGTCAGTAAACTTTTCCTGTAAAGGGCAACGTTGTAAATAGTGTAGGTTCCTCAGGCCACAGGGTGTCAAGTCTGCTGCGGCAGTGGAAGCCGTCAGAGACATAAATAAAAAAAACTAAAAATGTGGCTGGATGGGTTTTAATAAAACTTTATTTGCAAAACCAGGCTACCCAGGTCAGATTTGGTCCCTGGGCTGCAGTTTGCTAACTTCTTCGCCTTAGAAACACTGGCCATTCTAAATCACCTCTTTCTTGTAACTCAGAGTATGACCTTGGATAAGTCGCTGAATGCTGCCTTGAATTCAGAAGCAGGAGACCACAGAAAACAAAGGCGTTTATCTTTCTGTGACTTCAGGAGGTGAAGCTAATAAAAGTGATAGTGAAACACTGAAAACAGATGTAGGGAAACCAAACAGAAGGGCTTGGCCAGCTGTTCTTCCTTCTCAGTGACTATTAAATAAGAAAAAGTAGGATTGGATGGCACTAAGAGTTAAAGTTGAGAATTAAAAGAAAAGACAAAGATGCACACACTGGCTATGAGATGGCACAGTCTACGCTAGCATCAACTAAGGGCTTAGGATTCTCAAGGATCCTGAGGAATTAAATAGATAATGGTATCAACAACCATCAGAAATAGCTCCTAAATGGAGCTGGGTGTGGTGGCACAAGCCTACAATCTCAGTACTTGGAAAGATATGAGGATTGCAGGTTCACAGCCAGCCTCAGCAACTTGGTGAGTGAGACCCTGTTTCAAAATGAAAAATAAAATAGGGCTGGGGGGATGTAGCTCAGAGGGACAGTCTACCTCTGAGTTACACCCACTACAAAAGAGAGTACCACAAAAGTCCCAGTACCACAAAACAGAGACAGACAGACAGGTGTCCTAACGGGGGAAAGTAGTGAACACAAAATCCCATGAACCTTAGTCTCTGCGCCCTTATGAACATATATTGTTGGCATCTCAGCCCCCTTGGACATTTTCCATTTACATTTGAGATTCTAGGAACGCTGATTCCAGCCTCATCTCCAAGGTTGAGTGTGTGACCTAGCCTAAACCAGCCCAGCGAAGCAATCAGAATAAACCTCAGAGCCAGGCATGGTGGCATAGGTCTTTAATTTCAGTACTTGGGAGGCTGAGACAGGTGGATTGCAGGTTTCAGGACAGCCTCAGCAAGCAATGAGACTCTCATCAACCTAGCCAGCCCGTTTCCAAATAAAACTTAAAAATAGGGCTGGGGGTGTAGCTTGAAGGTAGAATGGGAGGGAGGGAGGGGTAAGAGAGAGGGGGAGAGAGAGAATATGAATGAATGAATGAATGAATGAATGAATATGAGAATAAATTGCAGGCCCTTCCAAGGACTGAAGAAACAAGACCGCTATGTGGCCAGGAGACCCAGAGTGGCCATGAAGTAAGCCAGACTCAAAGATGCCAAAATCCAAGGGCAGAGACAAGAGAATCAGGAACAGTAACGTCAGAGTGCTAACCACTCTGGAGCAAAGACCTTCAGAAGCCTGCCCTCCCTCTGGCCTGCTAAAGTCACATAGGCTGATACAGCCCCTTTGCTGTCTTTGAGTTGGTTTTCCTGTTACTTCCAAGAGGAAAGTAACTGATATACATTCTAAGTATATACATTCTAAGTATACTGATAGACATCCTAACTGATATACATGCTCCCTTTAAATTTGTATGTCTGGCATATCTTGGGCAAAGAAATGAAACAAGTGTTTAAAATGTCCCTAGAATTCTCTTAAGGTTGTAAAATATCTTCCCAAACTTTAACTTGTTTTGAAAGCATGATAGTCAGGTGATCACTGGGCTGTCACCGTGGTTCCAACCTGTCAGCAATTTGTTTCTTCTACAGCTTCCAAAAACAAATGACAGACAAGCATAAAGTCCCCCTGCCCTTTTAAATCTAACCAGATAAGCCGGTGTGGTGACACACGCTTGTAATCCCAGCATTTGGGAGGCTGAGACTGGAGGATCGCGGTTCATAGACAGCCTCAGCTACTTAGTGAGGTCCTTTGCAACTCAGTGAGACCCTGTTTCAAAATAAAGAATATAAAATAAGGCAGGGGGTGTAGCTCTGAGGTCGAATGCCTCTGGGTTCCATCCCCAGATCTGCAAGAAAAAAAAAAATCTAACCAGATAGAAATGATCATAATTCAGAGTCCCATCCTCATAAGAGAATTCATCATGCTCTCTTCTCACCTCTAGCCCACCTCAGCTGGCCTCAGAGAAAGCTTCAGCAATGAAGCCATAAACACGCTATCCCTAATGCCCCAGAGAATCCTATC
The DNA here is from genome assembly GCF_963383645.1 of Muscardinus avellanarius. Taxonomy (NCBI): domain Eukaryota; kingdom Metazoa; phylum Chordata; class Mammalia; order Rodentia; family Gliridae; genus Muscardinus; species Muscardinus avellanarius. The sequence goes on from NC_137804.1 coordinate 12,363,905, forward strand.
CAAAGGCAAGAAACAAGACATTAGGAATCTTTATGTTTTAGGGCACCAGAAAAGGAGATTTCTGATTTATTCAGTAATGAGAAAAAAGGACAAGAGAATGCTAAGTTATGTTACATCCACTTCCTCGGTTCTATTTTTGGTGTCCTGCAGGAGTTAAAGTGCCACAGGAAATTTTTAGTGTTCAGCATATTGGATACTTTACATCAACATAAAAACAAGAGCAGGACAACCTATTGGCCATTGTAACATTTCTCTCTTGCTAGCTAGCAGCAAAACAAAGATAATGCATTAAGCAGCCTCTCTGACCCATTCATCTTCTCCAGCTAGACTGGATCCGTAGCCTGGAAAGGACACATGGCGGTAACCATCCATCTTTTAAATGGCATTGAAGCCAGGCTAGTACTTCAAACGCAAAGTCGCCTTCTTTCCCTTCGCTGTCTCTAACTGGAACTTCTCTACATGGCGTGCCCTCCTGCAAACTCAAATATAGATAGAACGGGCCCACCATAAAAAATATGCATTTCTCTACGTGCCCAGAATATAAAGAGAACCAAGTAGGCCAAATGGAATGCAAACACAAAAGCCAGTAAAAAGCAGACACAGGGGCCTCAAAAGCATGGTATGAACCTGGCTTCTTAATTATGTGTCCGATAAGCTTTCCTGGGATTCTATGACCGGGAGAGAACTCCAAACTTTGTAAGGGGAAGGAAAACCATTGCAAAGCATGAGAATGGGTCTTTGGAACAATCCTAGTAGACCTGAGATGCTGGCTACAGCTTCTGCTTCTCTCTGTCCTGATCTGTTCATCTTTCTTCCCATCATACCAGCTTTATCCCCTGCTCTCTCAAGACCAAGCTCTTCTACAAATGACACTCTCCTCTGGTGCCCAGGGAACTTGCAATCCCATTAGCATTATCCTAGGAGAACACAGGAGAGTGATGTTCTAACCATTATTCTGAGCAAGGAAGGCCAAGGTCCAATCCTCATGCTTGTCTTTGAAAGAGAAGAAATAATATTTTCAAATACACTGCTGGAATTTCCTTTGTATAAGAATTTTGCCTGCTTCATCCTTGGTTCTTTTTAAATATTTTATGAGAATTCTCACCTTCATATAAAAAACATAAGAAATTATGGGATGGAGTTACAGCTGAATTAGATTATTTGATTATTATTATTCCTGATAGCCCAAACCTCTGACACCAAGAAAAATGTACAAGATCCAAGACACCCCTTCTTTTTTCCTGAAGAGAAGGCTAGCCAAATGCCTAGAGTTCTTGCTGTAAGACCACTCTCTGAACCTGTCTGTCCCATCGCTAAATGAGAACAAAAATTTCAGGTTTTCTGGATCCTCAGATATATTAAAAAGACCCACCTTCAGAAGGAAGACTGAGAATTTTTTTTTTTTGAGAATCACTCTAACACTTTACCTTTGACAGCAAATACAAAACTACATGGGACCTCCGGGATCTTGGAGTTTCCGTTCACTCTGCAATTAGCAGCAACAAAGGCTGGTCTGGTTCAGAAAGCAGAGGGGCCTTACATTAGCTTGTAATTCCTCAGTTGAACACTTGTCTTATTCACCATGTCTCTACCTCCAGCCCTGATAATAACCTTAAACTTTCCTGAATTCTATGCCACTCAATCAAAAAGAACAAACCCTATTTATCCGGTAAAATCAGTGTTTTGTCAATGGTTTTGGAAACTCACAGTAACTATTAGTAGTGATGTGCCCTCATTATATTTAAAAAATGTGCTAAAGGGAGGAATTACAGAAACTCCTTGTAACCAGTAGCAAATGAAAATGGTGAAATGGGAATAACAATGTTAGGTTCTATTAGCATCACCTGTTTAAAAAAAAAAAAGCATCATTCAACCAGGACACTTCAAATAAATTAACCTCATAATGCAGTCAAGCAACACCAAGCCAATGGTGCTGGTGGTACTGAGAACCAGGTAAGACTAGACACTCCTCATCTGCCTTGGGTTGTCACTGTGATAACCAATTTCCCAAGGTCCAGCAGACCCATGGGTATTAAGGCCATAAACTGAGGGGATGAGATAAGGATTGATTTGCAGGCAAAGCATGAAGTAGGATCAAGGTGAATGTTAAACAAGGATGCCAAGAGGATTATTGGGGGTGGGGTATCCAGCCTAACTTGGTGACAGAGGAAGGTGGGAAAGGATTTTCCCCATCACAGTTGGGATTTGGAATGTCCCCCAAAAGTCCCGTGCCTAAGACTGCAGCCATGTCCAAAGGTGGGGCTTTTGGGAAGTGACTGGACCAGGAGGAGTTCTGCTTCATCATGGATTAATCCATTTGATGGATTCATAATATGATGGATTACTGGGTGGAAACTGTAGGCAGGTGGGACATGACTGGAGTAGCTGGGTCAGCAGGAACATGGCCTGGGGACTACATCTGTCCCTGGTCCTTTCCTTCTTTCTCTCTTCTTCCCAAATGCCCCTAACTGGGCAGTTTCCTTCTTTCATGCCCTCCCACCATGAAATTCTACCCAGAACAATGAAATTCTTGGGCCCAGAACAATGGAGGTCATGACCATGGCCTGAATCCTCCAAAACCATGAGCCAAAATAAATCTTTCTTCCACTGATTTGTGCTTCTCAGGCATTTTGGGTCACAGCAAACAAATCCACAGCAAGCAACAAACAATAAAAAATAAATAAAAACTTGAGATCACTCTAGAGGGTGAATCACATTTGATGACAATCTGTGACATATTTAAGACAGACCAGCTTCTTGGGGCAATATGATTTGACCTTCAAACATCAAGGATGTGAGGTAAAGTAAGTCCTTCTTTATCTCTGCTATTCATTCACCCATCCCTCCTACCACCTCCAGGAAAAATGGCCTTTCTGACATTACAGAAAAAGGGCTGAGAGATTAAGCACTCAAGTTGTCAAAGCCAATGGCTTCTTCTCTTAAAATTTAGGTGTATAAAATAATGAATTAAAGATCTCTCTCTTTCTTTGTCTGTCTGTCTGTCTGTCTGTATCTCCCTCTCTCTCTCTCTCTCTCTCTCTCTCTCTCTCTCTCTCTCACACACACACACACACACACACACACACACACACACCCCTAGTCAACATCAAATTCCATATCCATAACACTTCAATCCCTTTTCCTTGAACCTTGTTATCAACGGGCACAGAGTTTTGCTTAACAATTACCACATATGTGTTCCATGTAAATATTTACATATTTACTGTTTTAAGTAGCTCTCCATTCTTAGGTGAGAAGGATGCTCATGGCAGGTCTCACGTACACATATGTATTGGAACACATCTCTTGTCCCTTCTCCTTGTAAGAGAAAAAATAAAGCAAAGTCTCACAGAGACCTGAAGACAAAGTGAAATGAAGAGTGTTACTTTGCTAATCTGTATCTCTTCATCCAGAAAAATAAAATGTATCAGAGCTAATGTCTGTACTTGCTCTCACGAAAGACAAAATGGTGCCAAGAGCAACCTTCTCCAATCAAAATTCTATTTTAGAATCTCCAGGGGACCCTTTTTTCGTGGTATACTGGGAATGAAATCCAGGAACAGTCTATCTCCAAGCTGCACCCCCAGCCTTATTTTTTACTCTTTATTTTGAAAGAGGGTCTCGCTGAGTTACAAAGGGCCTCACTAAGTAGCTGAGGCTGTCTGCGAACCACAATCCTCCCATCTCAGCCTCCTGGATGCTGGGATTACAAGCGTGCACCACCTCACCCGGCTCTCCAGGGAACCCTTTGGAGGAAGGATAACACCTGGGTCCTATCCTCAGGAATTCTGAGGCCACTGGTCCAGTAGAGCAAGTCTTAAACTTAGAGAGGGATGGACTTGCACTGGAGTGTCACTGTGGGTTTTTTATTCTTGGGTGAGTTACATAAATTCTCTGACTCAGTCTTCTGGTCTATACAAAGGGAAACTACGGGAATCAGAAAAATTAGATACAAAACCCCCAGCATCCTTTGTGGCCTGCAGTATACCTCTAAAAATATCAGCTTATTAATATTCACTGTTCTCCAGGACTCCTGATAACAGAAACCAGAGTAAAATAAGAAGGCTCTGCAGTCTTCAAGGATTCTTATGAGCTTAAAATGTCATGCTCTTTAATAACTATGTCCACAAAAAGTGCTCAGTGTCTGAAATACGGATGCAGCATCATAAAGTGGTAACATATGTTCGTGCTAAGCGGTGACATATTCTGAATCCTATTTTGTCACACATTTTTCTTACTCAATGTCTTTATCCAATTTAACAGAAATATATTAACTATCTGAGTTATTACATGGCAAATATTTTTCAGCCACAACAGAGACTAACGGGAAGCTCTTTAATGTTTATTCAACATAGAGCATTACTTATTTGTAAATGAAGCCTGAAATTAGTGGTCTGTTGTATAATGGTGTTGCTTCTTGTCTTTATTTTTGTAAGTAGCATATGAAATTATGCTGTGTCCGCATCTGAGTAGATAGAAGCTGGACACATTACCAAGATGCTATTAAGTTGTCATGGTCTGATGAGTCCCAGTAGCATCTCATCTGTGTAGTGTCTTGCTACCAAATGGCACCAACATACAATGTGTGACCGCAAAAATCAAACACAAACATAAAGAAGAAAAGCATTTGCAAATGGGGAAAAATAAAGCTTTTTGTTTCAGTACATTGATCTGAATTAGAAACTGAGATTTTTCTCCAAGGACATTCCATATTTCTACTTTAAAAAATTTTTTTTAGTGCTGGAGCATTCTAGGCAAGCCCTGTACCACTGAGCCATATCCCCAGCCCCACTCCATGTTTCTATAAATAACCTGCTTCAGTAGAAGAATTCTGAAATACAATATGCAGAGAAAGGTACAGTGGAGACGTCGCAGGTCCTGTCTCCCATAACATGGTATACTTGCACGCAAAAAGTTCTGTCCCCTTTACTAAAAACAAAAGTGAAGAATTCACGAGCATAAAAGGTTGTCTGGTCCAGAGATGAGAACTCAGACTCGTGGGAGAAAGCAGGGATAACTGAGTGCAATTATTTTTATTCTCAGTTTTCATGTTCCAGATATTGGAAAGAATAAAAGAGGTATTGGGAAAAAGCGCCCAGAGGCACCACCCCAAATGTTTCAAATTACCATTCTGAACATTCATGAGCCATCAAAAATATGCTATGCTGAACACAATACGATATAAGGCAATACAATTTGGTAGATACCAATCGAAAGAACATTTTCTCACAAATGAACGGAGAAGGGGGAAGATTCCCCCAACTCTGGCATCTCTGTTTCTCCTCATTCTTTTCTCTGGAAAAATATTGCTTAAAATTGCTATTTGCTCTTATAATAGACTAGTGCCTTTGAGGTTTTTGCTGCTTAAAATGCTTTTAATGTACAGTCTATGTACATGTAAAGTTTGCCTTGATTATATGCAGCTCAAAGGATTTCTAAACATCTCCCTAGAAGCTTTTCTTTTCTCCTCGGAATTCCCACATGGTCTCCTAGAGTCTGATTTTCAACAGCGCACAACGCAGTCTCTTCTTAGAGGTGGATTTCCCACACAAATGGGCAACATCAAAGGAGAGCTTGCTAACTTGAGAACATCTCTCAGATTTCACTGAAACACCACGCAGAAGAACAAAACTCTCCTATCACAGACACCAGAAATGTCCTACCAAGCCCTAACCCTGCTGCCTAGGTTTTCTTGGCCAGTTCTTGGGGGTCTGTTCCTTGCATTCATTTTTCTGGACTATTTTTCAAAGGTCCTTGGCCCTCTTACTTATAATTTCCGCTACATTCAATGGATGTGTTGGTGTGCAGCTTTCCTGCGCCCAGCTCAGTATTCAATAAATCAATATAAAATATGTCTTCATCTCAGTTCCATATTCACCCTGGGTCTTGGGGGAATCTCCTTCCTGTGCCCTTATGTGTGCTCCCTGCAGGGAGCTGGCATTAAGCCCCTCCCATCTCGTCCAGTGCAGACCTCCCTTTGGGGAGATGGTAGTCATTCTTACTAACTGATGTCCTCCACCACCTCTCCAGAGTAAATCATCCCCAGTCCTCAATACCTAATGGGGAATGGAATGACTACAAATAGAAAACTCCAAAGTCAAGTGGTTGCACAGCAGGCAGGAAACACCAACTTTTACTGAAGTATTATAAGTGTCTTTCTGCAGGAAAAAAAACTTTGTGATCACACAGACAAACCATGAGGGAAAGTGGCCTTTGAGCATTAAGCTTTATTTCTCTAATCTAAACATGGCCCCAAGTTCTGGCTTGTGCTTTTATTGCTTTGAGATTTCTTATAGTTATAAACATGTGCACATATATGCCATGGTACTCGTATTACCCACAAAAGCTCTGAAATCATTTCATTGGACAAAACTTTATTTTGGAAGAGGGGGGTAGAATTACTGAGGATGGAGTTCAGGTGCAGTCTAACTCTGAGCTACAATCCCCAGCCCCTTCACTTATTTCAAAACAGATTCTCACTAGGTTGCTGAGGCTGGCCATTAGCCTGAGAGCCTCCTGTCTCAGCCTCCCCAGTCCTGGAATTACAGAGAGGCACCACCATGTCTGGCCATTTGACAAACTTTTAAAGGATGCCTGTCAATTACAGAGCATTGTAACAACTCTCTTAGCAGACAGAACAGAGAATCAAGTCCCTGCCTTCCAAAACTGAGCTATTGCGTAATAAGTGTGATTGCAAAGTCTGGGTATAAAAACTATGCCTTTCATAGTGGATTTGATTAGTTTTCTTTCAAATACTGTGTCTGTAATATGATGTCTTTTTGTAATCATTATTAACAAAAAGCGATTACACAAATTAATGGGTTTCATGGTGGAATTTACAAACACACCTCTGCCACATGCACGATTCTGCTCTGATCAGCCCCATCTCCCTTTCTTCTACCCTTTCTTCTCTCCTTCCTATCCCTGCTCTTCCCCTGACCTCCTGGTGCCATTTTGTAGCTTGTATTTTCACTCTGTTTTTTTCTTTGCTGTGCAGTAAGTAGCTTTTTAATTTGATGCAAGCCCATTTATCAATCGCTCAGGCTTTTGTTTCCTGAGCCATTAGAGTCCTTTCCATAAGGTCACCACCTGTGCCAGTGTCTTGAAGTACTTCCCATGTGTTTCCTTTAAGTCGTTTCAAAGGTTCAAGGTCTTACATTGAGATCATTGATCTGTTTTTAGCAGATTTTTGTACAGGGTGAGAGATTTTTGTACAGGGGTCTCCTTTCAATCTTCCGGGTGTGAGTATCCAGTTTACCCAGCACCATTTGCTAAGGAGTTCTTTCTCTAATGTGTGTTCCTAGAAACTTTCTCAAAAATCAGTTGGCTGAAGATGTGTAGATTTATATCTCCGTCTTGTATTCAGTTACAGGGTCTACAGGTCTGTTCTTATGTCGATACTATACAGTTTATGTCTCTGTGGCTCTGCAGTATATTTTAAAATCAGACATTGCAATGCCTCCAGCATGCTCTTTTTTCTCACGATTGTGCTGGTTATTTGGGATATTTTGTGCTTCCATATGAAGTTCAGGACTTTCTTTTCTGTTCTTGAAGAATGCCATCAGTGTTTTGATGGAGATTGTACTCAATCCATAGAATGCTTTTGGTAGTATGACCATTTTAATAGTATTAATTCTCCAAATCCAGGAATTGGTCTTTCCAACGTCAAGTGTCTTCTTCAATTCATTTCCTCAGTTTTTTCTAACTTCTACTGTAGAGGACTTTCGCATCCCTAGTTTGTGTGTGTGTTGCATGTCACAGGAATGTTAAAGATGCTATTTTTCTGTAAAAACACACATACTAATATTAGGTCTTGCTTGCCTTTTATGATCATAAGCAATGCCCTCCAAATTCAATTAGAGGATTATGTCCTCCCACATTTGTCTATGCCCTTATATTCTCTATGCTCAAATGCCAGTAGCCCCATGAATAATCTGTAGTTTTATTAAAAGGGAGTTGTTATGGTCAGGTGGAAAATGTACCCTGAAGAGCTCAGGGTTGATGTAGTTAAGTCATGAGTGTTGTCAGCTCATCATTAGATAAATCCATTCTAGTGGATTTATCTAGTCGTATCCCAGGCTGGTGGAGTGTGGATGGAGAAGGAGGGGCCTCTGGGGTGTGGCCTTGGGACTATATGGCTCCTCCTCCCCCTGCTCTCTCTTGCTTCCGGCCTCTGTGATGTGAGAACAGAGCTTCCCACACTCTCCATCTATCTCTACTTCTCCCAAGCTTCAGAACCTGGCTTCACATGGACTGAACCCAGAAACTCCAAAAGACATGAGCAAATAAACTTTCCTTCCTCTAAGTTGTATGGTCAGATTGTTTGGATTATATCAGAGAGAATGTTAGCCAAGACAGGAGTATTAACACCCATGGTTGCTATTTCCCTCAAAATGAGATGATCTACCAAGTACATCAGGTCATTTTTAAATGAAATATTTCCCAGAACATTTCAAACTAATATAAAAAAGATGGGAGAATGTTGATTAAAACTATTCTTTATTTCTACACAAATTAGGGATCATTTATTTCCAAAGGTGACTGCAGAAATCATTTTAGTTATATAATAAAGAAGGACAGGGGACTGGGAAGAGAAGCAGAGGCACTTGCCAATGTCCCAGCAGAAATAATTACACACCAGCTTATCTTATTTCTCTTCACTACAGTAACACAAATATAGATGAAGAAGTCTTTAAAATATGGCCTTTTTTAACACAAATTAAGGTTAATTTATTTCTAAAGGTAACCATAAATTATTTTGGTCTTATAAAACAGAAAAGAACCATTCTTGAACAAAAAGTTGGATGAGTTGGAAATGACCATTAACCGGTTAAATCTGAGCTTGCAGAGAGAGTGAAAAATCCAAGGACAGAGTCAGGAAACAGAGTAGCAAGAAGCCAAAATAGGTAAGCACTCTTTACATTCATATGAAGGATGCCACTTACCAAGTAGGAGATCTTTAAGAGCCGATCTCATTTAGTGTACCATGCACAACTTCAAGCATCCCATTTCAAACCTGTTGGAAAATGGAAGGGAAGAAGGCAAAGCCATAATAGTTGGCTCTAATACTTGGAGAAAAGGTTAAAATAATACATATTTTTGAAATGAGAAGAATGTGTACAAAGGAATAAGTCTGCCAAGAAAGCTTCCAAAGCAAGAGTGTTTGGACGGTTAGTGTATTCGGTTAACAGTCAGACTTCCAAAGAGATTTCTCCTTTGAGAGTGGGGGAGAAAAATCATCCATACCCTGGACATGGCAAATCAGAGCCCAGTAAGAGGGGAGAACTTCCTCCTGGAAGACAATGAAATAAGAGGAACAAATGCTGTCAAAGAGAGAGAGATTTTTGAGGTTCCATAGTGGACGTGTCCGAAGCAAGGCTATGTAAAACCTAAAGAAGAGTCCAGAAGAAATCTTCACAATAATCCTCTTCCTCTACCTATCTTTGAAGTGCAGAAAAGGAAGGAAATATATATATTCTGTTTTCAGTAACCTTTGTTAATAGATAATGAAACCATACCAGTGAAACACCAAAGACTTGCCATCTGTTGAAAGAAAATCTGGGAAAAAGAAAACCTTATTTAAAATGTGCTTGTGCACAACGGAATTCTACTTGGTCATAAAGAAGAAGAAAATCAGGTCATTTGCAGAAAAATGAGTGGATTTAGAGAATATTATGCCAAGTGAGATTAGCCAGTCACAGAAAGTGAAGAGTCATATGTTTCTTCTCATATGTAGAAGCTCGGGAGAAAAAGGAATACAAGAGGAACTGCAGATACAGGAGAAACTCCATTGGGGTGACAGAGGGGTCTAGGAGGAAGAGAGGCAGAAGGATGGGTACTTGATGAAGGAAACATGTCCACTGAAGCTATGCACATATATGAAATTACCAGTGCCAATCTCAGTATCATGGGGAAGGGGAAGAAGGGGGTTGGAGCTGAGAAGAGGCTGACCAAGCGTTGGTCATACCCATCTGCCTCTCACTCTGAACTTTATTATGATGTGAGGTTACAATGTTTCAATAAAAGTTTTATTTCAAAACAAACAATAAAATGTGTTTGTATTAAAGTAATTAAGTAAACATATGGCACAGGGAAGAAATGGCTCTAATATTTTAAAAATTGCTTTTTTTTTCCTCCAAAAAAATCACCAAGTAGTATCATAGAATGAGGAACTTAAAGAACTTGACCTTTGTGCTTGACCCATAGCAGAATTAAATTATATCTTCCCCAACCCGATTCTTCCCGTGAAATCTATTCTGTTTAGGATGAAGGTCAAGTACCGAGTGAGAATGATTTAGTGCTGCTCTTCAAATCCAATTCCATAATCACACTCTTGTCTCAAAATACCAGCTGGACAGCAAAGATGAAAAGGGAAAGAAAAAAAAAAGGCACCAAAAAAAAAAAAAGAATGCAGTCACACTCTCGAGAACATTATAAAGCTGAAATACAACCATTTCAAATTCTATCACCCTCAAGTACAAATAGAATTTTCATTCATCAAACCCTTGGCAAACAAGGAGCCTTCGCTGGCTCTACTGTGTCTTCAGATCTCACCTTTACACACAGAGCGGCATGGCCCAGTGCTCTCCCCCTTTCTCTGAAGAACTTGATCCTTGAGAAAAACTGCAGGGCCCACATTAAATCCTTTATTTACCTGCCCATGTATAATAGTCACTCGACTCTAGACAAAGTAAAATTCAATAGCCCATGGTATTACTGAAGATACTTTGAACACAGGCATGACCAAAATAGCACAGTGGATAGGCTTAGTGACTGGTTTGTCTATTATTACAAACCTAAAACTAGCTTAAGGAACATAAGGATTGTCTATTATTATTTTCTTTATTATTACTATTACCTGTAAAATATTGCACTATCAAGGGTTTTAATAAAGATAGTTTGTGTGTAGGGGGGGGTACTGGGAGTTGAACCCAGGGACACTCTACCTTCAAGCTATACCCTTAGCTCCATTTATGTATGTATGTATGTATGTATGTATGTATGTATGTATGTATTATTTTCGATAGGGTCTTGTTAGCTTGATGAAGCTGGTCTCAAACCTCAGTCCTCCTGCCTCAGCCTCCCAAATACTGGGATTACAGGTTTATGCCACTACACCTAGCTTGAGAAAGATACTTAAGAGGACACCTTCAAACAAAGTTGTACACTAAAGAAATATTCTCCCCTATTTCTCTTTTCTAAAGCCTTCGGTAGCATGTGACATATTAAGATGATTCTTTATGGATAAATTATGGTTTTATGTGTGGTACTTGGGTTCCTGGAAACCCCTCTACCTCCAGGCTATACTCCCAGCCATATATATATATTTTTTTAAACAGGGTCTCTTAAGCCAGCAAGGCTGGCTTCGAACCAGCATGATCCTCCTGTCTCTGCCTCCCAAGCATGGGGATTACAAGTGTGCACCACCATGCCCGGCTTAAATTATGGTTTTAAATAAACAAATTTGTACAAAATGAATTAACCTACATGCATGAATTGAGGACCCGTCACGGGTTCTGCTTTTTGCCATGGTAGAGGAAGAGTTGTTCTGTTTAAAACACCTACAACCTGCACAAGCAAGCGAAGTAAAAATAGACAAGAGATTACATCAAACGAAAAGCTTCTGCCCAGCAAAAGAAATGCATGCACAGAATGAAAGGACAACCTATAAGACAGGAGAAAATATCTGCAAATAATATACTCAATAAAGAGTTAATACCCAAAATACATAAGAAATTAGACTCAACAGCAAGGAAATGAAGAACCCAATCTTTAAAAACATGGTCAAAGAACCTGAAAAGGTATTTCGCCAAAGAAGACAGACAAAGGACCATCAGATATATGAAGAAATGCTCAGGATTCACTAATCATTGGACAAATAAAAGTTTAAACCACAATTGCCGGGGTCTAGCCCTAGCAGAGTCGGGGTTTGTGTATTGATGAGGGGGAAACCGAGCCCGAAAATGAAAGAAGAATGACCACACGAAATAGATTCGACCTTCTCCCTTTTATTCAGGATTTGTTATAGTTTTTATACTTTATTTTTTGGCAGAAAAGCAAGAGCATAGTCATGCAAGCAGGATTGTCAAGGACAGTAAAAGTTATTATTTTTTATAAAGTTTAGGGCAAGGGTGCTAGACATTTATATAATCATAGTATGCTTTGTCTCACCTCACAAGGCTGACTCAAACTTACTCTTATACAGTGGCTCTAACTAAGGTCAGTTTGAATTTAATATTTGGCCCAATATCTTTATCCTTGGGAAAAAATCTTTGCTGTCTGAGTCTCTCACAAGCCGCTGCCCATCAGTTTTAGTTCTAATGTTTATACATAAAATTCCGATTATACATATTAATCCAAATAATCCTAAAATAATTTTATGAAGAAAGGAATGCTAGACATTCTTCATGGGGGATCTACGCCATTGCGGATCCCCTGATCGAGCTTGCTCAAGATCTGCAGGATATGCTGTAGCACACAATGAGATAAACCTCACTTCTATTAGAATGTGGTGAGGATAGATGAAAGAAACGCTTTGCAGGCTATTGGTGGGAAGGTAGAATAGTAGGGTTCTTACATCAAACGGGATAGAGATTTTTCAAACACTCAGAACTAGAACCACGTTAAGATTCAACAAATTCACTACTGGGTACTATATCCAAAGCAATTGAAATTGGTGCATCCAAGAAACACTTGCCTAGGCTCACTGCAATATCAACCCAAGTGCACATCAACAGATAAACAAGCAGATACAGAGAAGGTGGTACATACACACCATGGAATACTATTTGGCCTTAAAAAGAAAACACTATCTTTCGTGACGATAAAAGTCAGCCTGAAGAATACGGTGTTCCGTGAAATAAGCCAGGCACAGAAAGCCAAATACTGCACAGTCTCACTCACATGAGAGTAAAAAGGTCGGACTCACAGAAATCACGAGCAAAATGGTGGTCGTCAGAGGTTAGGAAGAGGTTGGAGGAAGAAGGAGATGTTTCTCAAAGACACAGAAGTTCAGCTGACAGGAAAAGTGAGTTCAAGAGATCTATCGTGCAACATGGTGACAATGGTTAAACACAACGTATTGTATCTTGAAAATCACTGTTTTCACCACAAAAAAAAGGTGAAGTGATCTCACCCCCAAAATAACAGGGTTCATTTTTTTTAAGTGTTCTCACCACAAAAGTGAAAGCAGGTGAGGTAATGCATGGCCTATAATTAGCTTGAAGAATTCCACAATGTACACATATTCCACAGTGGACTCATACTTTAAAACATCATGGTACACCTGAAAAATATATATAATATTGCTAATTTAAAAATTAAGAAGAAGAAATCTATAATCTGCTAGTGGCAGTCCGACACCTTGATGCCAAAAAGCTAAATTCCAGGACAAAACAGCAAAATGCGCATTGCCTTCAGGCAGCCCACCACCTAATGCATGAGCTGAGTGATTAAGAAGCGCTCTGTATGGATTGAGGTGAACCTTGAAATAAATAAAGCTGCAGGCTCGGGCAGTTCTAGAAGAGAAGAAATGATAAAAGAGTTGGAGGGGAGGAGTCTCACTAGCAGATCCTGCAGGCAGGAAGTTTCGTATCTTATTTGGGAAGCAAATATAGGATGCCACGTGCTGGATCTGCTCTCCTGAAGATGGTTAAAGTCGTCGAGGCCTGAGCTCAGGACTATTTGCATACCATGTAGTATGTATTTATGAGACTGTCTGCGAAACTCCAGTCCCCTCCGTTGCCATGACAACTGACAACTCTGCCCACTTCTTCACCTACCATGATAGACCTAGGTGACTGGCTAAAGGAAGAGCCAGCCCTAACTTCTATTCAGGTTTTGCCTCTCACAACAAAGGCTACTAAGCTAGATGATTGAGTTCTTAGACTCCTTCAAGGCAGAAACCTTGAAGGTTTCTTGAAGACTCCATTCTGCCTAAAGAGCCATAAGGGAAGTCTGCTGTGGACTTCTGCATCAGGATAAGAGAACTGAAGAAAGAAGAAATCTTGCTAACTCTATTTCCTTTCTCTTCTTGCCTGAGATGGATATTTGAACCTCTGGCAGATGCCTGGTGAAGAGGAGATGACAAGAAAAAAAATATGTATATATTATATATTTATATATAATTTAATAATATATTTATATATTATAATTTATATATAAATATTTATATATGATATAAATATAAGCCGGGCATGGTGGCACATGCTTGTAACCCTAGTACTTTGGAGGCCGAGACAGGAGAATCGCAGGTTTGTGGCCAGCCTCAGCTACTTAGTGAGGCCCTCCATAACTTAGTGAGACCCTTTTAAAATAAAGAATAAAAAAATGGGGCTGGGGTGTAACTTGGAGGTAGAAGTCCCTAGGGTTAAATCCCCAGTTCTGCAAAACATATATAATATATATATATTTGTTTATTTATTTATATAAAATATATTTATATAAATATATGAATAGATTAATAAATATTTACATGTAAATATATAACCCCTGAGTAGTAAACAGAGAGTGAATCAACAGAATGCTGCAAGGTTCTGAATCATGTCACTAAAAGCACTCCAACCCTATCTTTAGATATTTTTGTTGTATTACAAAATAATAAATATACTTTTAAATTCAGCTACTATCAGTTACTACTATTTTGTTCCTCTTAGCCACAAATATTCCTAACCAATCTGTCTGCCCTCAGTCTCCAACACCCCAAGACTGCAAGACTGCCTCCAAGAAGCCATATACTTTTCAACTCCCTCTATCTCAAATATAGTCAGAGGCTCCAGGAACAAGGCCCTGACGAGTCCTTTCCTGGAATTTTACAAACCAAATCTGAGGAGGAAAGTCGTCCCTCTCACGTGGCCGAAGTCATAAACTCGGGTTGTCAGCAGCTATGTTTTTAGTCCTGAATAGAAAGCTTGCCTACGATGAGGGAGGGAAGGGTCTACATGCACTGAAAAGCACAGCTAAATCAGGCCAAGAAACTGCAATGGGCTCAGTTCCCCCAAAACCAGCTCTCCTGAGCCGGCCTGTTCTTGGGCCTTTTCTATGTGGTGGTGAGTTAACTGTTGCTTGAATTTCAAATAAATCCAGGATTTTTGCCTCAACTAATTTTGAGTTAGGTTTTACCAATGTATAACCCTCATGCAGTCTACAAAAATAATATTTTATCTTATTTCCTCATAGAAAAGTTGGTCTGATTTTTCATTAGACATAAAGAGCTAATGTGTACCTGCTAGAGGTCAAAGTATAAGAAAATGTAGAATTCATCTTTTCTCCTACATAAAGCTGGGGAAATGTCATTATTCTTCTGGGCTCGAATCTCCCCTCTACCAGTTAGAGGTCACATGAGCTTGGGTAGGTTATTCAGCCCCTCTGGATCTTCTTAATTTACCTATCTACGAAACAGAAGTAAAGTCTGTGGTCAATTTGCAGGGTTTTTGAAAAATAACAAAGAAAACAAAACAGCGTAAAGCAGTAGGCACACAATAACTGCGAGTAAATTTTCTTAGGCTTACAATAAGATTCTGAAAATAATGAGATGCCTAATTCATGAAAAATACTCAGTGAATTTTAACTGTGGATCCAAGAAGGAAATTAATCTTTTAATCATCTACTATGTACACAGCATTTTTCATGGTACTTAAAATATTGCTTAACTTTTCAAATAACCTATTAAGTAACTATAACTGTAACTACTCAAGAGGCAAGAAAACTAAAGGTTAGGGAAAAGTAAAATAATGTGTCCTCTATGGCATAACTTGACTTTAAAGCCAAGGTTGCATGAATTACGAAACTGGTCTTTCCCATTACACCACATAGCCGTGAGAATGAGAATACATTCAACATTCTGGAGTTCTGTAAAGTGGAATAGAATAATTATAGTGGGCTCTTACCTGACAAGGGAGTTGGAGCCTAAAATCAGGCAAAATCAAGTATAAAGTTCCTCTTGAATCGTCTCTTAATTTATCTTCAAATTGGCAGCCCTTGACTCCTGGGTTGTTCTCATTTTCCTTCGTATTTTATTTAAAAATCACCGAGGGGGTACATGGAGTCAAGGGCCAGAGGGAAGCTCTGTGTGAGTCGTTGACCTCGGAATTGCCATAGTTGAATGAGTGCGGTGTGATGTGCTGTTCTGTGATTCCATGGTGGCCAAGAGCACGCCGTCTAGAGGGAACATGGCTACCTACTCTGGTTCAGATCATTTCCCTTCCCTTCCCACATCAGAAGGCAAGAGAGCTGAATCAAGATCGGAAATGGAAAGGAGAGGAAATATCCAAATATTTCTACTTCTTCAGAAGAGATTATTATTTGCCTTCTTAACCTACGGACATACGACTGCCTCTGTACGCTTTTAGGCTAGATAAATACTGTAGAATGAACACAACATTTACTGCCACTCTGACTCAAAAGAGCAGAGGTATTTCTGAGGCAAAATGGATGAAGAAGAAGATAAAGAAAACATTTTTTTAGAAAACCATGAAGCTTGGAAAGCAGATGAAATTTGCAGACCAGACAAGGTGTACTGGCAGTTGGCAAATCCCTTTTTCTAAGAGGATTTGTCTCCCAGACCTCTGAAGGACTCCGGATTTACAGGCAATGAATATCTCTGAAAGACAAGGATAAAGCAGAACATAGGAGGAATGACCAAAAGTCTATATAAAAAGCAATTAAGGCCAGGCACAGTGGTGCATTTTCTTATAATTCCAGCCACTTAGGAGGCGGAGGCAGGAGAATCACAAGTTTGAGGCCAGCCTGGGCAACTTAGAGAGACCTGGTCTCAAAATAAAAAAAGGATAGTGCTGGATGTGGTGGCGCACACTTGTAATCCCCACACTTGGGAGGCGGAGACAGGAGGATCACACAGGTTCACATCCAGCCTCGCTGGCTTAAGAGACCCTGTTTCCAAATAAAATGTAAAAAATGGGTGTCTGGGAGTGTAGCCCAGAGGTAGGAGGGTTTCCAGGAACCCCAGTACCACCATAAAAATTTTTTTAAATAAATTTAAAAATAAATTAAAAAGTATTAAGGGCTAGAGTATTGCTCAGTGATACAGTGCCCAGGGTTTAATATCTAGTACCAGAAGAGGAAAAAAGCAAAATGAGATCCCCTGGACCACTTTTCCCACTCCATACAGACTCCCTACTTGACCACATCCCACACACACACACCCAAAGTCATCTTTGTGGGCCAGAATATCGATGGCTCCTGACCCGCATATGTTCACTCTTAGGACATACCCAGACAGTCTCTGTACTACCGAAGACTGGCTACAGCTTTACATATAATCCAACCTTTAGTTTACCAGCAGTATTTCATGATAAAGTCTGCTTCATCACCCCTGAACAAATAGCTGGTTCTTGGCCATGCATTTTGGTCTTGCCCCTTTCTTTGGGATTTGCTCTTTTGTTACAAAAATTCTGGATGTAATGAACTTTAGTGTTCCATCACACATAATCAAATGTAAGAAAACTAAATACTATTTTTTTTTTTTGTGGTACTGGGTATTGAACCAAGGCGCGTTCTACCTCTAAGCTATATCACAAGCCCTATTTCTTTATTCCTTATTTTTGAAACAGGGTCTAAGTTGTGGAGGGCCTAAGTTGCTGAGGCTGTACTCAAACCTGCGATCCTCCTGTCTTAGCCTCTCGAGTATTGGGATTATAAGCATGCGCCCCCATGCCTGGCCGAATCTTACAAACATGAGGATACTTTCAATCTTGGGAAAGTAGACTCTAATAAAATCAAGAGAAGAGCCCGGGGCTGAAGGAATGTCAATAGATAATATAGAATATCAGATGACAAATCAAGAAATGACAGTATGCACATGTTTTTCTTGAACCCACCAAGGCACAATTCAGCAAAAAGATCTGAAAGTTAGAAGTAGTTTGCTCTAGGATTCGGATATACTATCACTCACTGTGAATCTTACAGAACCACATAAGTTTTAAAATTATGTGTAACCTTGAAAAAAGAAGTCAGCAACAAAAATAAATTTGCAGAAACTTACTTCACTGCTTAGTTGCTAACTCCATACCCAGTTTCACTTTTACATCCTACCGCCCCCAAAACCATTCAGTAACCATGGGGCTATGTTAAGTTAGGATGTCCAAATGATTAACTGCGAGGCATACTTTAAACAAGCCTGAGAAAATCCATATTTAAATGCTATAAACTAGGCAATGACACATCCGTCTATGAAGTCTTTCCCAAATGGATTCTTTCACACAGAGAGATGCTCTAATATATCTAAAATGATTCAATTGATTTTTAAATGTGATTTACATAAAGCTTTACAGCAATGGATTTGTTGAATATGGAAAAGTAGGGCTACATTCAATCTGCAATTTCTATACTATCACAGTGAGGAGGACACAATTATGTGAGATTACTACCTTAAGGAAACTTGAAACAGTCACCGTGTTTCAATCAAAATATCCTCTTTTCAAAGAATTTTTAAATGAACCTATCAATCCATTATTATATAGTGTTAAGCTTATGAGTTAAAACGAGTACTTTGTCAATGATTTTCTCGTGTTTATAGTAGCTCGGAAATACAGGTTCACAAGCATTATTAGAAGTGTGATCAACCCCGCTGAGAACTGCCGCAAATAGATGGCTTTAGAAAAGCTGTTAAACCCTGGCATTCGCTGTCAACATCTAGCCCTGTGTTTTCCCTCCTATCTACAAAGACTTTTCTCAGATAATGCTTTGTTTGATAATTTCTGCAGGCCTATATATTCTTCTTAAGTTGTTCAAAAATACTCAAATTTGCTTTTTATTAAATCACGGTAACTTTGACCTCCAGGTGTTTAACACATCAGAAGCTTTCAAATTATACTTTTTTCCACTGCAAAGAAACAAATGCCCCTAAGTGTGTTACATACCTTCTCAAGATTTCCCATGTCATTTTTCATAGATTTCTTTTAAAGACATATACAACTATTGAACAGCTTTGGGTGTCTCCATTGTGGAACCAAATTTCTGCCGAATTTGGTCTAAACTAATGTGCCGTATATAAGAAAAAGCTCTCAGAACTGGAATCTTAAAAATATTCTGTCTACTTTTAAAATGGTGAATGGTGTAATGTTTGATCAAGTCTTCAGAAAATTATTTCCCACTGTAGATAGTGATTGGAATAATTTGGGAGTGACTACAACTAAAATTCATCAGAAAAATATTAGTACTCTTACTTAGAACAATGACACATTCTTTGCCATTTATACCCACGGTTCTATTCAGCTATGTTACAATTTTAAGTTATCCCCACGTCTATGAATTCTCAAAACTGAAAACAGAAATATTTTTAATAAAGTACTTTCTGTTAACCAGCACATGTCCATTACATCTGATTTTTTTTCCTTCTCCTTCTTAGAAAGCTATACCCAAGCACATGGAGTGCGCCATGCTGTAGGTTTGAGCTTATAAAATCAACCTTCTAGGCTGTGATAAAAATGAAGACAACATCAATGAGTATAACATCACCAACACTGAAACCAGGCAATGGTTTCAAATTTGCATTATCAACCTTAAAGTGCATTTGCCATATATGATCTAATCTGAGTTAATGGAAGATATCAGAATTTGGCTCTAACTTCCGCTCACGAGAAAGCAGTGCAGTGTTACTAAGTATTGGAGGAAATGCTGAAATGTCTCTCTAGCGTCTCTCCAGCCTGACGTCCAGGGAGAAAGTAGTACTGGGGACTCTTAAGAGAAAGAGGACCCTTCCCTGGAATCAAGTCACCCCTCAGATCAACAGCAAAGGAGGCCACAGTCCCTCATTAGGAAACAACCTCAAGGCTGATTGAAACTGGGCTCTAAGAAAGACTGATTGGGAAAAGACAATGCACACGGTCTCGTCTGATGGTGATGAGTGACAGGACCTCTCCAGAGCCTCGGACCCCACACAGGAGGCCCACTCACCCAAGTGCAAAGGAGCAAGATCACGCAAGGTCATGAAATACGTTCATCTTTCCTGCAGATAAATTTAATGACTGGCATCATCTGATAACATGGATGGTTAGTCTTTTGATGAAATCCAGAACCCATTTCTAATTAAAACATTGTTTAGAAATTGGAATAGTGGCCTGTTGTGGCGGTGCACACCTGTAAATATCCCAGTATTTGGGAGGCTGAGACAGGAGGATCACAGGTTCTTGAGAAGCCTCAGGTACTTAGTGAGGCCCTCCACAGCTCACTGAGACCCTGTTTCAAAATAAAGAATAAAAACAAAAAAGAAGCCAGGTGTGGTGGTACATGCTTGTAATCCCAGTACTTGGGAGGCTGAGAGAGGAGGATCACAGATTTGAAGCCAGCCTCAGCTGCTTAGTGAGGCTCTCAGCAACTTAGTGAGACTCTGTTTCCAAATAAAAAATAAAATAGATCTGGTGTATAGCCCAGAGGTAGAAGACCCCTGGGTTCTATCTTCAGTACCACAAAAATAAATAATGAATAAATAAATACATAAATAAATAAAATATGGTTAGGGCTAGGGTGTAGCTAGAAGGTAAAATGTTCCTGGGTTCAATCCCCAGTACTGCAAAGAAAGAAAGTAAGAGAGGAAGGGAGCAAGGGAAGGAGGAAGGAATCACACTGGGGGTGCAGCTCAAAGGTCGAATGTCCCTGGATTCGATCACACACACACAGACACACACACACACACACACACACACACACACACTGAAATACTGGACGCCTCTATAATGTAATATCCTTAATGGTGAAAAAGTAAAATGATCCTCATTGAAGGAGAAAGAGAGATTCTCTTAAAAAAAAAAAAAGAATGAATATTCAGAGGTCTAGCCCATTTAGAATTAGAAAATTAAAGAGGCGGCAACGTCAGTGGGTGCTACATACATGTATGTTTCTATCCCACTAAACCTTGATATGTTGTATGGTTGCAAAGCACCAATAAAAGTATTTAATGTTGCAATGTGTTCAGAGCCTTTTATGAACTCCAGGTCTAGGAAATTATCTGCTGAGAAAAGCAATCAGAGATGTACTCAAATATGTAGGTATTTGTCACAGTAAAGACAGTAGAAAAAATGTATTACATTGAGCAAAAACAATTGATAAAGAAGTAAACATTTATATGTACATGTAGACATTCATGCATGCTATGATCCAAGTACCTGCAAAATACTATGCATCGTTTTAAAAGCTCCCCAGACTACATAAGGGTATGGGCAAGTGACTGTTATATTTTAAAGGAAATAAACTAAATAGCAGGATGCTCTTTATTTTGTTAAAAAATAAATGTCCACTTGTACATGGAATAAAGAGCCTAAAATTTCAATAGGTAGCTTTTTAGTGCCTTTTTTATATTTACATATTTATCTAAAATAAATATGTATCCCTTGTGAATTCCAAAGAAACAACACACGCTAAGTGTCTATGCCGAGCCAGGGTCTCGTTAGAGCAGGAGAGGGTTTTGGTGAAATCGACAAATAATAAGGCTTCCTCCAAGTGACACCAAGAGAAATATAGGTGAAAACAGAAGCATCAATGACGCTATGCTTGGAATCCATGGTAACCCAGGATAATGGGATAACCGAAACATACCCAACTACAAGACAGAAGCTCAGTCCACATGTCCAGCAAAACGCAGGGCCTTGTCAGATGCCTATGGAAAGAGGATAGGCCAGTTGTTCTGGTTTAACCTGACCACTGCCCACGGGCACAGTGAAGGCTCTCTCACATGGGACACGCCAGCTCCTACGCCAGCTCCTGAGCATGCGTGGCGTGGGCAAGGTCCCTAAGGGACAAAGCCCACCAGGTGTGTAAGATGCAGGACAATGATGGTGCCTTGTTGCACTCCTTCATCTGGATGCAGGTCTTGGAGAAGGACCCCTAGAAACTATGAGGGTGCAGCTCTGGGTCTGAATGATCCCGATTCAGAAACAGAACAAGGGAGTCCAAGTCAGACCGCACCACAGCACGTTGTGCATCAGACAGAACTCTGCAGAAAATTCACACATTACGGAGTAGAAGATGAAGAAGATAATTCAAGTAAATGTCTCAAGGATGTACAAAACAATGTAACTCCACCCCAGTGAGGATGTGTGAAAACGCTCAGGCTGCTGGAAAAGACAGTGCAGCCCGAGATGAAAGCAAAGAGATCTAACAAGAGGCTGAAGCTCTTCCCAATGTTTCTCATCCAGAAAGGAGATTCAGCTGCTCAGAAAGGGCCCTGGGAATTTGGGGGAGACTGTAAAGATGGAGGCATATCTATTAACTAAGGGGAAAAAATGTAAGTAGTCGAAATCGCCTTAGTCTTGGTTTATCATTTCTTAATGGCAGTCAGAGTTCTAAGGATAGACTCTTTAAGTTAAAAATACTGAAGCAAGAAAAGAAGAAAATGTTTTCCATTGTTGTATAGCCGCGAGTTACTTAAAATGACACGGCCATACTTATTGTTCATAAGAGCAAGTAATCTACAACTCGAGCAAGAAAGCTAGATATTTTTCAATATATTCTTCTGCCCACTAAATGTTAGATACCTGATATATACATACGAAGTCAGAGTTTCCTTTCATATAATGATGAAACACAGCTTTCCTCAACCTCGGCCCTGTGGACATTTCAGATAGATAATATTCTTTGTTGTTGGGGAATGTCTGGTACCTCACAGGATACAGAGCAGCATCTCTGGCCCTCCTCCTAGACACCACTAATAGTCCCTCCTTGCACCATTGTGATAAGGAAAGGCATCTCCTAGGGGTAGCAACCCCCTACCCCCGCTTGAAAACCACATACCTAGTGGCATTTTGACCACTTCATGGAATATTTCAAAGTCTGGAGATTACAATTATTGGAGACTATAAGCTCGGAGAGTAGGTTGCTTAGAATTTAATTTAAAGAGAATAATGGTATGCTTTTTACTTGTCTGCTGTGATTTAACCTAATTTGAGTAAAATTTAAAATTTACCAGAGGGTGTGTTAGAGAGTGAGTCTTTTATCACAAAAATAAAATCACCTCATAAATTTTACAGAATGTTTTACTCCTTCGTGTTCCCATGGCTGATGGGGAGTGGGGGGCAGAGAATAGACACATGCCAGAAGAAAAAAGTATAAAATGCTGTTGCCAACACAACCACTTCATTATTAGCATATTTATATTATGTTATAATGAGTGGACATACTTATAAACACACACACACACACACACATCAATGGATTCAACAGTATATGCAACAAAAATAGGTAGAGCTTCTGAACTGTGAGTGAGGTACTTAAAGAAAGAGGGAAGAAACCTCATTATGATATAGAATTACAATACATCAATAGAGATGAAGAAGAGAGGGAGGGAGGGATAAAGAAAGGAAGGAAGGAATGAAAGAAGGAAGGAAATACAAGACTGGCCAGGAGATCCAGCTCTACAAAATGACTTGTGTTCATAAAAAAAAATAAACAGGCATTCCTCTGGGCTCATTCAGTTCTTAGAGCCACTATTTATGGGTGAAACACAGGTTAGAGTTCAGTCTCCACTTGCCAAGGATCAGAGCCTTGGGCAGTGCACAGACTACAGAATCATCCACGGCAGACACGAGGTGGCTTCCAAAGAGGCAGAAGAGGATTCCATTTTTCAATCAGGTGCTCGGGGCCTAATTTTACCATTTACCAAAAGCAAATGCTCTTTCTCCCCCTCCAAGCAGATTCTCCCTCATTCTATTCCTCTCCTACTCCCCCCAAGCTAACAAGACAACCCATCATAGTTTTTAATCTTAGCTCTGCTTCTTGGCTTGACCTTGAGCAGGTTAATTCTAATCTCTCTGCACTTGTCTCCCCATTTGGACAGTGGTGAGGACATGTGTCTCCCTGCTGCTGTGACAAGCAGGTTAAATGATCATGTGTGAGGTCTTCAGCCCAGTACCAACCTCCAGATGATACTCGATAGGGGAACTCAGGTATCATCCACCCTGCCAGGTGATGCCCACACTTCTAAGATGAAGCTGCTGGATAGCTAATTGACAAAAATAACTTTCCCCTTAATGTTCCTTGGAGATCCAAATTATATATTTCCATTTCAAATTACCTATTATGGTGAGTACAAGAAGTAGATCCTACCACTTTAGCTAATAAAATTCTAATATTAGAGTGCTTTTGAGAAGCAGAAACTAGAAGAGGGTGTTTATATCTTTCTGTGTTCATAATCACATGGACTCTTCTCTTGGCCTTTGAAGAACCCCAGATGATGGCTGGTGTTATCATTGCCATTTGACAAGTGGAAAAACTGAGGCTCAAACACAGAGGAGCACTGGCTGGAGGGCACACACAAACAGTAGCAGAGCTGACAAAGGGAGAACCAGGTCTTAAGGGGGCTGAGCTTAAACAGTGGTAGATAGTAAAGAATTCAGCTGAGCATGGGCATACATGCTTATAATCATAGTACTGGGGAGGTAGAGACAGGAAGATCACTTTGGCCAGCCTCAGTTACTTCTTAGCAGTTAAAAAAAAAACAGAGGGGGATTGTAGCTCAGAGGTAGAATGCCTTGGGTTCAATTTCCAATGCCAAAAAGATAAGAATTCAATGTTATAAATGCAACATTAGGTTCAGCACTTCGGAAAGATCCTGTGCAAGTGATGGCCACTGTTCTGTGTCAACCTGACTGGGCCATGAGATGCCCAGATAACTGATTGATGTTACTTCTGAGGGCATCTCTGAGGGTGTTTACAAAAGAGGTCAGCATCTGAATGGGTGGGATGCACTCCCCACTGTGATGGGGCACCATCCACACCACTGTGTTTCTGAGCACTCCTTCTACGCACAGCATGAGCTGAAACATTGATTTTCTCCCATCCTTGGAGATCTGGATTCCAGGTCTTCAAGGTCAAACTGGAATAGAGACCAAGGGCTCTCTGGCTCTTGAGCTTTCAAACTCTACCATGAACTTTCTTGGGTTTCCAACAAGTGCGGGATAAGCTCCTTACACTAACTCCCTCTCCCCTTTTATGTATCTCCTATCGGCTCTGTTTCTCTGAAAATCTCTGATATATCCTTGAAGCTGCTTTAAATTTTATTCACTGCAAGACAATCCCTCTTCTGGTTGAGGTTAGAATTAATTTATAGCGCTCAATGCAATGTTTATGGAGTGTGTAAGGTCCTGCGCTAAAGTGCTCTACAGGATATAGTTCTGGAAACATCCTCCCATCCTCCCCAAACCGTAGGTGTGATGGATAGTTTATGCCTTAACCTGGCAAGCTCACATTACCCAGACATTTAATCAAACACGAATCCAGGTATTGTTATAAAGGTATAATCAGTTGACTATAAAGCAGGTTATACTCTAAAACATGGATAGGTCTTATTCAATCCATTCAAAGTTTTTTTTTTCAAATCAATTTTTTTTTTTATTGGTGCACTGTATTCATACATCTTAGTGGGATACAAACTTTTGTAGACATAAATGCACACATTGCCCAGTCAGCCCCCACCCGATCCCCACCCCATTCTCTCCCCATCCCTCCCTCCCATGCTTGGCTTAGTGGTTGACATCTAGTATTATAGCAATTTATCCAAAATTAAAAATGATAATTTCACATAACAGTTTCATTTGTCTGATACCAAGCTTTTGATGACTTAAAGATAACATTTCAATATTTCTTTTTGCTTTCTTTCTTACCAGAGAATATTTTTTTCTATTTTTTAGGTGAAACTATCATATATTTATATATTTATTTTTAAGAAAAAAATCTATCCTAATATGGAATATGGACTCTAGATACCCAAAACGATCTTGAAAAAGAACAAAGCTAGAAGATATATATTTTCTGATTTCAAACCATATAAAGCTACAATAATTGAAACAGTGTAGTACTGTTCTAAAGGCAGATATATAAACCATTGGAGTTAAATAAAAGCCTAGAGCTAAATTCTTCCCTATATTATCAAGTTATTTTTGACAAGGTTTCCACAAACATTTGGTGGCGGAAATAATAATCTTTTAACTAAATATTGTTGAAAAATAATACTTACATGGAAAAGAATAAAATTGGACCCTTACCTAATCCCATATACAAATATTAACTCAAAATAGATAAAGGACCTAAATATAAATCTTAAGACTATAAACTTTTATAAGAAAATCTGGGTCATAAAACCTCACAACATTGAAATTGGCAGTGATTTCTTGGATATGATTCCAATGGCACAGGCAACAGAAGAGTATACAAACTCCCTAAAAAATAAAAAAAAAATATTGTATATCCAAAGACAATGTAAACAGAGTTAACAGTTACTAATAGAATGGGATAAAATATTTCCAAATTCTATATCTGAAGGTATATTAATACAAGTTTTATAAGCAAAAATCCAGACTTCCTGGCAAAGAAGAAATTCTGCCTCAATGCTTCAGCATCAACTGCTACCTGCGTTTCCAGCCTGCTGTCATACCTAACAAGGCTCCTGATTTTCTAGTTCTACAATTGTATGAGCCAATTCCTTTCTAATAAATCTATTAAAACATTAACAAAAGTCTTTTTTAAAGTATGTATTTATAAATTGCACATAAATCTTGTAGAAACAAAGGTGCATATCTACACACACACACACACACACACACACACACACAGTAGCTTCCCTCACTTATGTTTTCTCTTTCCATGTTTTTAGTTACCTACAATAAACTGTGGTCCAAAAATATGAAATAGAAAACTCAAAAAATAAATAATTAATATTTTTAAAATTGGTGCCATTCTGAGTTGGTATAATGAATTCTCACATTATCTTGCCCCATATCCTGCTCCATCAAACCCAGGATATGAATTGTCCCTTTGCCTAGTGTGTCCACTCTGTATACACTATCTACCTGATGCAATCCTAGCCATCACATCAACTATCACAGTGCTCATGTTCAACTAACTCTTATTTTCCGTGGAGGTCCCAAAGTGAAAGAATAGTAATTCTGGTCATTTGTGTCAAAATAGAAGCTATAAAGTGCTTACTTTAAGTATCATCTCATATCATGCAAAGAGAAGGGTAAGCACAGTACAAAGATGCACACCCGTGTGTGTGCATGCACGTGTGCATGCATTACTAGAGATGAAACACAGGGGCCTTCTACCTCCAGGCTATATCCCCAGACACACACATGTGCACGCGTGCGCACACACACACACACACACACACACACAATCTTTCTCTCTCTCTCTCCATACAAATAGGCATATATATAATATATATGCATATATAATTTTTTAATATAGAAGCAAGGTCTCACTAAATTGCTGCTGAGGTTGTCTTTGAACCTGTGATCCTCCTGTCTCAGTCTCCCAAGTACTGGGATTACAAGCATGCACAACCACACCCAGCTCAGTACAAGATATTTAGACAGAGACAGAGAGACATATTCATACAACTTTTATTACAGTATATTGTTACAAGTGTTGTTATTGTTGTTGCTAACCTCTCACTGTGCTTTTTTTAAATTAAATCTTATCATAGGTATGTGTGTATAGGAAAAAACAGAGCAGATACAGGCTTTGGTGCTCTTTGCGGTTTCAGGCATCCACTAGGGGTCTTGGAACATGTATGGGGACACCAGCACATACATCTCCTATCAGTTCCCTTTCCCTGAAGAATCCTGCCTGGCACTGTGGCCTGCCCTTCCTCCATTGACTAGAGGTGGGCTGCTCTTTTCTGGGTTTTATTTACCCTCAGTGAGATAACATTTAAACATTCATTAGGTTTCACATTAAAAACTAAATTTTCAGGTGGGTGTGGTCCACACGCTTGTAATCTCGGCATTTGAGAGGCTGAGACAGTGTTCAGCCTCAGATACTTAGTGAGGCCTTTTGCAACTCCATGAGATCCTGTTTCAAAATAAAGAATAAAAAGTAGGGTTGGGGGTATAGCCCAGAGGTAGAATGCCCCTGGGTTCCATCCCCAGTACTGCAAAACAAAACAAAAACAAAACAAAAAAAAACCCCAAATTTTCTGAGCTGGGAGTATATAATCCCACTTCTTGGAAGGCTTAGGCAGGAGGGTCACAGGTTTGTGGCCAGCCTGAGACACTTAGTGAGACTCTTTCAAAATAACAAATTTTTAAAAATTATTAAATTTGTTAATTTATTATTAAAAATAGCTGGAGCTTAGAGGTAGAATGCCCCTAAATTCAATCCCTACAAATAAATAAATGAATAAATCATTATATTGTCATTTCTTTTGTAGATATCAGGACATCTGGAACCACCCTAGGGGTAGACGCGGGCTCTCTCTACTAGAAGCTCATGAGGACTTGTCCAGCCTCACTGCTACCAAACAGCCTCCTTTGTTAAGGCTACTCACTTGAACCCTGTCATGCATCAGCACGAAATCCAAGAAATGCTTTTGAAACCTGTCATGCATCAGCATGTATCCAAGAAATCCATTTGAACCCATCCTACTGGCCGAGAGACAAGCAACCTTAGCCGTCTGGAGCTCTTAACCTGTGGGCTGGACTTGACTCCAGGAGGGCGGGACCTGTTCTCCTCCATCTCTGCTCTCCTCACAGGCCAGCAGGGGCTAAATGAGGAGCCTGGCTGACTTGTGGCTCCCTGCTGTCTGGCCCCTTCACTGGTCATTAGCAGAGCCAAAACGGACACTCTTGGGGGGGAAAAGACAAACTATCCATTTTTCTAATCGTTAGTGGTTCCTGCAATACACAGGCCTTGAAAAGTCTCAGCTAAGAGGGCAATTAGGGATTATGTGGAGCTTTGACCTTTAAATCCTTCCCAAGCTAACCTGCATACAGACAGTGCTAAAAATCTGTCATTAGCAGGAGATGCTTTTAACGTCGATATTCTGGGAGAGAGGAAGGACTCCGATGAGTTATCTATATGATTATGAAACCGCCTGAAAATAATAGAAAGTGAGCTGAAAATGTGGTGGAGAAACAGATTTTCCTACTATGATGGAACTATATTGTGGACAACGGGCTTAAGACAGGCTTAACACAAGGCACCCTTTACTTTCCTTAGACCCTTTCTGCTTTAGCGGACATATCACATAACAATGGAATCTGAAATTTTCTGTCATGGCCGTTGCTAGATGATCCTGATGCAAGTTAGATAAAGGCACCTTCTTTGTGCAGAATATTCGGCACAATGTATCACGGTCCCAGGAACACTTGGCTTGGCCAGTACTACTGTGCCACGGGGAGAGTGTGTCAGCCTATCATCACTGACACCGAACCACCTGACACAAACAACTCAGGGGGAAATGTTATCATGGCTCATGTTTCAGAGGTCTCCGTCCATGGTCAGCTGACTCTATGGCTCTGGGCCTGAGGAGAAGCAGAGGATCATGGAAGAGGGAGGCAGAGGGAAGCTACTCAGCTCATGGCAGCTGGGAAGAAGAGGAGGAGAGGGAGGGGAAGAGAGAGAGAGACCAGAGGACAGATATAGTCCCTAAGGCCATGCCCCCCAGTGGTTTAATTCCTCCACCTATGCCTCATCTGCCTATGGTTACTACTAAGTAGTCCATTCAAATTATTAATCCACCCAATGAATTAATCCACTAATGAGGTTAGAGCCCTCATAACTCATTCTGAACACAGCTGCACTGCCTAACACATGAGCTTTGGGGGGCATGCTAGATCCAAGTGAAAACAGGAAGAAAAATAACCTCTGCCTCTGGTCAGATGGAACCCCTGACTGAGGCTCATGGATTGGTGAAAGGAACATGGCTGAATTTCAACGTCAACCCACCTTTCTAGCTAGAGGCTTCTATACAATGCCTAAACTACCCAAGTAGAGTAAACAGTCCTATAGGGGGGTGTAAAATATTATTGTTTCTTATCTACAGATAAGATGCAGAAGGAAGAAAGGGTAAATTCTCTAGATGAGAAATTGTTATGCATATTTTATGAGAGACCCAGGCGATAAAAGCAGGCATTCACCTCTCCCTTCCGTGAACAATGATTGAGCAGTTGATACAGCTGATTGAGCAGCGAACAACTGAGATGTGCTCCTTAGCAAGGAGTCAGAGGCAACTCAGGCACAGCCCCTCAAGGTGCCAAGGAAAAGGATGTGTTAACAGGAGCTTAGCAGGTGCAATGACTTCGGGATGACTTCTACTGCTGGAGGTAGGGGCATTGCTGAAGGTTACATACCTAATGCTAATGCTTTCTGAGTTTTGTACTTCAGGGGATTTCTTAAGAATTTCCCTGTTCATATGCTGCTTAGAGGCTGAAAAAGGGGGATTAAAATCAATGTGTTGTTTTGCGTAGTCATTTATTTCCTTAGAAAGCCCACAGGAAAGATGGCTGACTTAAAAAGGGTAACTACTGAAGTCCAGGATTAGATGCTGACAAATGTGTTCTAGGACCAGTACAACTAGCTCTTGTTAGTTTAAATAAAAATGAATTATTTCTCCTTCTTGCAGCATCATAAGCCATATTTGAGTTTAATTCATGAATTCCAAGAGGAAATATGTTTTGAATGTATCTTTTAAAGGTGTGATCCTATATTTTGAGTTACTGTGTAATTTCAATTAAGCTTCTTAAGTACTCTCTAAAATTCTCTAGATTACAAATGGCAACTATTCCATGTGAAGCTCCTTCCTTACTTTCAAAACTTAATTCCATCAGGAATAACCACAGATGATCTAAAATTATTTAATCCCATCATGAATGAAGGGATAATGATGGTGATAGGTAATTGTTCAGCCACCTAGATCTATGGTATCAACTCTTCCTTGATAGTGTCTCCTTTTTCCTGATCAGGAAAACCAGCTACAGAGAATTTAAGTAATTTTCCCAGGAAACAGATATAATGAGAGGGGAAGCTAGGATTCGAACCAAGACTGCCCTGGATTCAGAATCTGAGCTATCAAACACAATACGTTTCTATCTCTGTAATGATGGTATCTTTCTATGATACTTAACTCTACTGAATTACAATCATTGGCTGTGTCCCCAACTCTTCTGTGACATCAAATGTTCCTAGAGGACAAAGACTTTCCAACGGCTAGTGCCGGGCCTGCCACTGATGAAGCATCCAGTGTTTGCTAAAGCGAATGAATTATGTTTGTGGTTCTCTAGTAAATTATGGGTATAACCCCTACCCAACAAATTGAACCAACATTAGATAAGAAACAGGCAAAATTGTGTGAAACACAGAAATTGAAGGGAAAGAAAAATTCCTATAGACAAAGATCTTGTGGAATTGCCCAAGCTATTTAAGAAGGCTCATTCCTGCGCTTATACCTGTCCTGACCATCCACCACACAGGAAGGGACAACTGAGAAAGAAAGTCTCTCATACAGTGATGCCCAAGGCTGCCTTGAAGAACAAAGTGAAAAAATATTCTAAGGACAACACAATGTGATTCCAGCTAAAGAAGCAAAAAGAATGGACGGAGGCCTTTATGAAGCATGGCCAGTTCGTCAATGTGGCTGGTGACATGGAGCTATTTGAGTCAGCATGAACATCACATTCTTTTCCAGTGTGAGACATCCACAGGGGAGGCAACATCATAATCAGAAGGCCGGTGGTGACCCTGGCCCCCGAGCTGTTCTTTGATAACCCCGAAGGCCACATAAAAACTGGCTCCGGCCTTTCTCCCCATCCTGTACCACTCATTCTTGTCCAGCCTCTTGGTCCCTTCCTGCGATTCAGTCACACTATGAATCTAATGCCAGCTGCTTCTTCACTCCCAAATGCTATTGCCCCAGATCTTTATCTTGCTTTTTTTGTGGGGGGGGCTGTTTGTTGCTGCTGGGAATTGAACCCAGGCCTGCATGCATGCTAAGTACACACGCTACCACTGAGCTACACCCTCCACCCCTTCCCAGCCTTTTCTCCTCAGCCTTCAAATCTCACCTCCAGAGAGGCCTCTCTGACCCTTTAACTGGTTGTCTCATTACCCTGGTTGCTTTGGGGTCCTTTTTTGTTTGTTTATCTGGGGTCAGATCTGGGTATTAAACTCTGGGTTTTGTGCATGCTTATTACCCTTATTACCTTGTTCTGTGTTCTATGTAATAGTTTGTTTTCATCGCCTAAAATTACCTTGATCTTTGATTTGTTTACTTATTATTTTATCTGTTAGGTTTCAAGCAGAAATAGATGATTACCAGCAAATCCAGCAGTTTGATGATAATAAAGGGGCTGTTTACAAAAGTGGGGCAGAGTGTGGAGAAACTGTGGAGAGGGGACAGCGCCTGGGCCGAGGAGCATGAGGGCCATTGGCACCCCAGGCCTGGAGAAGGGGCTAAGAGGGAGCAGATGCTGGCACCAGGAGAAGGAAGAGAGGTTTTGTATTTCAGAGACCACCTGGCAAGAGCTGTGATCTTCAAAATCTCACTCAGCCACTCTTAAGAGGCCCCAAAGAGAAGCAGCTAGAGAGAAAACGGGCCAAGTTCCATCCTGCCTTGCTCTCTGACCTCCAGCAAGAGTGTCCCATATGCCGAGGCCGGCAGGAAGCAGGAGGCGAGGAACACATGGATGAAAGCCTGGGGTTGGCAATTTTTTTTTTCTGTAAAGTGCCAGATAGTAGTAAATGTTTCAGGCCCCATGAGCCAGAGGGCATTTTGTCAGCTATTTCCTTTCTGCTGTTTCAGGGCAGAAAGCAATCATAAAAGGCAGTTCACAAATGCGCATGGCTGGATCCCCACTAGGACTTTATTTATCAACACAAATTTGAGCTTCAGTCAATTTTCCCATGTCATGAAATGCCCGTCTTTTAATATTTTCCCCCCTCATCCACTTAAAACTACAAGAATCATTCTTAACTCGTGGCCATATTAAAACGGGCAACATGGGTGGCACTTTGCTGGCCCCCAGATGGACACCAAGCCAGTTGCCTCCCAGCACGTAGATAAGAGACTGGGGACTGTAGCTGCTGGATCTGGAGTCGTAGACAGGTACTCCCCGGCACCTCTACCTTCTCACACTCAAACACACATGCCAGGAGAGCGGGACCTTGCTCGATCACCGGCACATTGTATAGGTGCTCAGTAAAAAGGTGTTGATGACTCATTGCAGGAGATTTCTCTTGATCATTTCATTATATAGTTAAAATCAGCATAACTATCAAGAGCCCTTGAAGCCTCACTGAGTCACATTCCCCGATAACATTTCTAGGGCATCATCAGGTAGCATTTCAACCGAACAACTCATGCAGCAGGTATGGATGCTCCAATGACTTGGGGTAGGGGGGCATCTCAATATATTGTCCACCAGGTCCCCAAATTACTTCATCCAAAGTCTGATTTCAGTACGAAATGATACAAAGGGAGAGAGAATATTTTCCTTCTGCCTTCCTTAGCTGAAGGTACATGTGAGACTAAGCCTGAGGGACTCTATATGCTTGACAATCGATTCAACTTCTAATCAAAATGGATAAATGCACCCAACTCAGTCTGCAGCTAGACAAAGAAGTATGCACACAGATGGGGAGTTCCTGGACACATGTAGGCTTTTTGGCTGGTAATACAGGAGCAGCCCTGGTTCCAAGCATGTGGAAGCTTTCTGGATCTGAGTAATGGACACTGTTATTTAATAGCACCCTTAAGCCACCTAGGGAAAATTCTAAATCTGTAGCATGACTGACAGCTTTTATAGGAACTCACTATTAACCAAGAATATGTCTCCTGAATTAAAAAGAAGTGGGGAAAAGACATGCTTTAATGTACACCATGTTAAGCACTAAGAGGCTTTAATAACAATGACATAATAACAGAGAACAGCTTTATAGTGGTGGAGGACCATGGACTGTACTCAGATATGTATATCTATGTTTTTATGCCTATAGATAGATACACTCATTTTATTCTCCCATCAAAATTTGGAAGTAGGAACTATTATTATTCCCATTTTACCAGATGGGAAACAGAGACACTAAAGCATTAAACAATGTTTCAGGGTTATTCAGGTAATGTCAGTGGCGAGAAACTAAGCTTAGAGAGTATGGCTCTTAGCAAATCACATCTCTGTCCATTTCTATACTAGACAATCAACTTACAAAAACTTCTGCTCGGTAGATGCTTGTAGTACACAGAAATGGCATCATTCATGAGCCCAAAGCATTTATGGTGAGATCCAACACAATAGGTAATCTGAGAACGAGTCTAAGAGATTAGACACCCACCACTGTTACCTGTCACGGCATTACCTTCATGGCTAAATGCAATTTACTAGGAGTTTATTACATGTCTACTCTGAGTCCCAAAATGTGAGGTCCCTCTGTGAACATAAGCAGGCTATGACACAGGGCCAATTGTAATGGAAAACTAGAAAATGTAAGACCAGAAAAGATCAACACTTGCCAAGTACTGTGCTCACCCTCCTCCTTCATAAAAAGTGAGTTTCAATGAACTTTTCATCAGTAAGAGTTTTAAAAAGATCCCACTGTACCCCATAAATATGCATAGTTATTACTTCAATTAAGAAGGAAATGAGAAAAACTATTTCGGGTACAAGGGATTGAACCCAGGGGCATTTGAACTCTAAGCTGCACCATGAGCCTCTTTTATTTATTTTTTATTTAGAAACAGGGACTCACTAAGTTGCCAAGGACCTTTCTATGTTCCTAAGGCTGGCCTTGAACTTGTGATCCTCATGTCTCAGCCTCCCAAGTACTGGATTATAGACATGTGCCACCACATCCAGCTTAAAATAAAAAAAATCTTAAAGCTTCCAAAATGTTTAAATAGAATGGTTCCCAGCTAGGATAACTGAGATATGTACAACTAAAACTCTACGTGGTTACATAGGAAATGTTCCTCAAGTATCCATCTTAATTAAGCTCAATGACTTGCTGATAAACTGCTAGCAAATAGGAAAAAAATGTTGAAACCAACATTTTGGAAATAAATATTATATTTTTTGGAAATAAATATATGTATTTTTTGGAAATAAATATATATTATATATTATGTTATATAAATATTATATATCATATGATTATGTTATATCATCATATAAAATGTTATAAGTATATATTGTTTGATCCTATTCATCAAATAATATATGGTATGATATACTATATATTATATATATATATATATCATATATCAATAGGATCAAAATGAATGAACAACTATCATTATCCTATAGTAATACAAGTTGATTTAACTATAGTCACTGGACTGTATTCTCAGTCTCCTATTAAAGAGACATAAAAGTGTTTCAGAGGAAACTAACTGAAAAAGAGAGTTTTAAATGAAAGGAGGGGCTCCTCCTCCTCCTCCTCCTCCTCCTCCTCCTCCTCCTTCTTCTTCTTCTTCTTCTTCTTCTTCTTCTTCTTCTTTCTCTTCTCTCTCTCTCTCTCTCTCTCTCTCTCTCTCTCTCTCTCTCTCTGCAGTTGGGGCTAACATATAGGGCCACTAAAGTAAATTGTCTCCTTGGAATGCAGAGCAAGAGGTATTTGGTCTTAGGGTCACCTAATGCTTGGATCCCAACATGGCTTCATGTTTACACATGGAAGGCCCTGTTAGTTTCAGTAGGTCCCTGCAGAGCCCTCTACTCCAATAAGTTACTAGGAGCCTCTTCTAAACTGCCCTCGAGTTCTTCACATGTGTTGGGGGGGGGGGGGAGATAGACTTATTATAGGAACTGGCACAAGCCATCATGAAGGCCAAGAAGTCTTACAGTCTGCTCTCTGTAAACTATAGAACCAAGAAGGCTGGTTCAAAGATGGATGTTTCTCAGCGCAAAAGAGCAAACACACCCTTCCTCTGCCTTTGTATTCTATTTAGGCCCTTAGCAGACTAGGTGGTGCCCACCCACATTGGAAAGGGCCATCTGTTTTATTTAATTCACTGATCTGAATGCAGATCTCTCCTGAAAACACCCTCACAGTCAGACTACAAATGCTTTACCAACTATCTAAGCATTCTTTAGCCCAGTCACGATGATACACGAAATTAACCATCCAAGCCTGTCCCTTGTTAATCAAGTATCTGTATAGCTTATAAGCCATAGTTCATTCCCAAATAAAGATAACAGGATCATAATTACTCCTTTAGATGATATAACCATCTCATGTACAAACAAACCATGTTCTACCAATAAACCCATTTTTATGTTGAAAACATAACACATTAAAAATGCATAAAATAAGCCAGGTGTGGTGGTGCATCCTGGTAACCCCAGTACTTGGGAGGCTGAGACAGCAGGATGGTGCAGGTTTGAAGCTAGCCTCGGCTACTTAGTGAGGCTCCTAACAACTTAGTGAGACCCTGTTTCCAAATAAAACATAAAATAGGTCTGAGAGTGTAGCCTGGTGGTAGAAAGCCCCTGTGTTTCATACCCAGCGCCAAAAAATGCATAAAATACACATAACCTACCAAACAGAACATAGCAACAAGTATACTACATCCTGTCGAGTGCTGGCTTCCTTTTTGTTGTATTACTCCTGATTATACTTTCACCAAGATCTTCACCACATCCTGTTCTTGAACTTGGAGCCTTCAGAACTAAATACATCTTAGGTTACATGTAAGAATAAGAAAAGATGTAAAACAGAGATTTCCTAGTATATGTAAATGTAAACATAAAGTATTCTTAAGACATGGAGCAAACACTCTTGACAATTACAGTCCTCATTTCTATGGTTGGTCTTGTGCTTATAGCTGGTATCTGTAACTACTTTCTTCGACCACCCATTCTGTATTCCCTTTGCCTTCCAGGAACCTCAGCTAGCCATTTTCTGGTGATGTGACCCAGAACTTTCCTGAAGGGTCTGAGCCATCAGGAGTCTTGCCTCAACTGGGTAGGTGATGGTGGTTTTCCACTGACTTTAATCACAAAATATGGTAATACCCAGTAATTTCCTATGAGATCTCCTGGATTCCAGACCTACTTTTCCTCCCCATCCAATTTTTCCTTGGTGGTCAGGATGAGTCGCCAAAGGCCAACATCGTAACTCTCTCCTTTGCCTGTTGATTTAGATGCATGAGAAGCCCAAAGTGGTTGGGTGGCAGTCTGAACTTTCATCCAATGCAATGGGTACTGTATCTCCTGGTGCAAGATCTCCTCCTTCTGCACCTAAAACTTGTAGGCCAGCAGAGTATAAAGTCTCTACATGTTGCTAGTAGATCTCTACATTTAATAGTGAGTGGCGTTCTTACTTTTGTTGCACAGTTCCTGGACTTTGAATCCTAGTTATGGGAGAAATGGTCCAACATACTGGACACTGCTTCAGAGAACAGAGTTTTTTGTGAAAACTGGACCCGGCCCTGCAAGGTACCTAACTAACCATTGCTATCTATGAACTAAGTCCTCCAGCCAACTTTAGAGTGGGCAT
The DNA here is from genome assembly GCF_963383645.1 of Muscardinus avellanarius. Lineage (NCBI taxonomy): Eukaryota > Metazoa > Chordata > Mammalia > Rodentia > Gliridae > Muscardinus > Muscardinus avellanarius. The sequence continues at coordinate 12,401,120 of NC_137804.1, forward strand.
TTCGTTCTGGCCACCTCTCTCTGTAGACTCGGTGTCTATTGCTTTACTCCCTTCCACCCATTCCTCTTTCCGTGCCTTTTCTTTCATCCATCTCTTCCACAGCCATTCTTATCCACTGGGACAATTATGCTTAATTGTACAATTATGTTTTTCTAACTGCTTAGAGTGTTTTTCTTGTAGACCTTGCTTTGAAAGTACCACCTTTCCCCAGACATCTTCCTAAGCAAAAATAGTTTCCTCGCTAAAAAGAATTTTGGTACCAGCTTTTAAAACAATATTTTTGTTCATCTACTTTGAAAAAATTAAAATTTTATTCATATGCATATATAAACATTTTTGGAATTTTAAAAAAGGATACCTAGCTATTTTAATAATAAAGATTTTCATTAATTTAGTTTAACATAAATAAATGGGCATACATAGTCATTTCTGTGCCTAAAATACATATTTTTTACATAACAAGGCTCAGCTTATTTACAGGAAAATAAATTGTCGACATCCCATGTTAACTGGAGTTTATTATTTATACCTAGTCTGCAAAATTCACCCATATAATTATTTCTTGTTTCAGCGAGAAACTCAACTGGCTCTTGAGCTCAGGGCTGAATTCTAGAGTGAGCTTCCTTCCATGAATGCACTGTCTCTGTGGATTTTCTGAAACAAGAGTCCTTCTGCTCTTGCTCTCCTGGGCCTCTGATAAGTGACCCCTCAGAGGCCTAAGTCTGTGCTCAACTGGAGATTGAACCCAGGGGCATGCTACCTCCAAACTATGCCAGTAGCTCTTTTTGTTTTGTTGTTGTTTGTAAACAGGGTTTTGCCATATTGCTGAGGGCTTCACCACGTTGCCAAGGCTGCTCTAGAACCCGTGATCCTCCTGGCTCTGCCTCCCAAGTACTAGGATTAGAGGCGTGTGCCACCATGTTTTACTCTCATGTGCTTTTAAATGTACAACATAGCTCTAAACAAGCCATGACATATCCCTAGACTGGAGGACATCTTCCACCCAACATGTTGTCTTCCCTCCTCTCCCCTATAAGGGCTCCATCATCCTCAAGCAGTTAAAGGTCCCAAGTACTGTGCTGGGGTTACAGAAAATATGATAATCCTGACTCCCAAGGAAGTAACAAACAAATGGATGAACAGAGATACATATGCCTTAAATAATTTCAACCCAAATAATAGTGCACTTGGGGAATTTGCTTGTTGAATCTTGCTTTGTTTGGGCCAAATATTCATGGCACATAAATAATTTTCAGTTAATTATGATACAGTGTTCTTGTTTCCTGAAGCACATTACACCTTGTGCAAATAAAGAAATAAGAAGAGGGAGAATCCAAAGAGTTTCACGTTTCCCTTCCAGGGCAGGAGTGCCAGGAGGAAATTCAATATGGAGGCGAAATTATGGCCACAGAGCTAGGCCCAGGAGCCGAGAAGTGTGATACGTGTATAAAATAACTTTCAGCATCCCCCGATAGGGCTTAACAATAGGTTCTAAGCATAATCTAAAGTGGAGCATGGCCATGAACTCACTCCAGTATGCTTATCTGAGATGTGAAATGGCCTATTTCCAATTCCCAAGGGGGAGTCAAGGTTAGTTTATCACGGAGACTCAAAGCAAACGTGACAGCTGACGTCAAATATGCAACTTCTTAAGAGTTCACAGAGACTTAGCACAGGGAATTTTGCTTTTTAGCATGGGAAACACAGTTCAATGAACAAGAAAGACCAATTTGTTAACAGGCCAGAGTTTTGATTATCAATTAAAGCGACTCTACAAACATCTAAATAAGACACTAAGCATATCTACGCAGATGGCCTTGTTCAGTCCCCAAGTCTCCAGAGAAGAAGCTGTAAGCCCATTCAGGGAAATTTCATCTCCTACAAAGTGACAGAGACATGACATTGAAGGTGATTGATGTTTCAAAGAGAATAACATTTATATCTATATGAGAAGTAATTTAGAAAAAATTGAGTTAGGATGATAGTGGACTGTATCAAGGGTGCTACAATGGGATATTGAAATAAATATACAAATTCTACAGTCTTTTTTTCAGTACTAGAGATTGAATCCAAGAACATTCTACCCTCAGGCTACAACCCCAGCCCTTTTAAATTATTTTATTTTATTTTTGTACTGGGGATTGAACCCAGGGGCATGTTACCTCTGAGCTAAACCCCCAGCCCTATTTTTTTTATTTTTTATTTTGAAGCAGAGCGTTACTAAGTTGCAGAGGGCCTCACAAGGTAGCCAAGGCTGCCCACCAACTTGTTTCAGCCTCTCATGTACTGGATTTACAAGTGTGTGCCACCATGCCCAACTTATTATTTTTATTTTGAAACAGGGTCTACCTAAGGTGCTGAGAGCCTCACTGCATTGCTGAGGCTGGCCGTGAACCTGCCATTCTCCCGTCTCAACTCCCAAGTACTGGAATTACCAACATGTGCCACCATGCCCAGCTCTCTACAGTTCTTTCGTGGCAAAAAAAAAAAAAAAATCACAAGATTCTTGACTTGTGCAAGTAAAAAATATTAAATGTTATTTAAGAAATTATGGTCATTTCCAAGCAAGATTCACATTGACTTCCATGAAGCTTCTAAAAGCATAGCTTCTAAAGATTGAAATAGATCTCCATATTTCCATGAAAGATTTAAATACACTAGTGGAAAGATCACAAAGCCTTTAAACATCCTCTAATTGTATCACAAACGCAATGTCTAGTGCAATCTTTTCTCAGGAGTCACTTATGAAAACTTCTTTTTCATCATAAAATCTAATCTCTGGATTACGCTAAGATATTTCCTTTTAAGATCATGCCCAAAACTGTTCCAAAACGGTGCAAGTTATGCTTTGAAATACAAAACTTTACTGGCGCAATTAAATCTCTAAATATGTGAACAATTAAAACGCATTTCCAGTAAATGCCTTGTTTATGCACAAACATGGACTACTTTTTACGGTACTGAACATTTTCCTCAGAGCTCTGTGTCTGTGAAGTTGGCCCGGTGAGATGTGAATTTGGCAGGGCTGTTTACAGATTTCTCCCAAGCGCCTACAACAGCTTCCCCGTGTTTGATCAGCAGTGCTCTCCCCCATTAGCAGGTGTCAGAGTTGGAAGCGTGGATGGTCGTGATTGCCGAGTTTTGGTTGTTAGAAGTGGTGCTACCTCCAAGGAACCACACAACTCTCTAAGCTGGGAACATTAACTCCTTCCTTCTATTTTTCTAAATTTTCAGGTTTAGCTCTCTCTTCTTTAGCCATCTGGGGTTGGCTGAGATAAGGTCATTCACGGAGAATTTTTCTAGAACTTTGGCAGGGTTTTCTTAAAAAGAAATAGATAAATATATAAAGAAAAGCCCAAGAAAATAAACCTTTTTAAATCAATGAAGAATTTTTCCAACTAATATGTTGCCTGAAAATTTGCAAGTTGAGTTAGAGGCTCGCCTTATAACATATACTCAAACGAATTCTACATTGAAGAATTAATGTATACATGATAGATAAGTAGGTTTTAGGAAAAGATTTTCTAGGAAAAGATACAAGAGAAGAGGTGGAAAAGAATAATGTTAAAATTTTTAAGAATGCGAAAAAATAGAGTTCTTTTGCTATTAAAACATAACAAAATCTTTGTACTTATACAAATTTTATACTCTTGCATCTAAAAATTTAGAAAGCACAAAAACTAAAGTTTAAATCACTAATGCCAAAATATATCACATTAATATTTTATTATACCCTACTTATTAATCTATATTAAATTGCACAAAAAATCATATATCTACACACACAAAATCAAAGTACATTCACATTGACATGCCATATATATAAAAAGTGACTATATATATATCAATGTGACATTATTACATATATATAGTAAACATAATACATATATAAAGTGACTATATGTGTGATATATGTTACAAATAGTATGTCAATGTGACATATTGGCATATATATATATATACTAAGTAAATGTGACATTTATAATATAGTAATATTGCATATTGATGTAAATAAACTACAGAGTGATATATAATATATATAGCATGTCCATGTGAATGTGTGTTGATATGGTTTGGGAAGGAATACAACCCCAAACTTCAAGCATGGGGTACATAACTCTGACCCAAGCCAAGGAAGGTGTGTTCGTTCCCTCGGCTACAGTGAATCACCCAGGCACGGATGCATGCCCCAGTCAGAGCCAGAAAGGAAACTCAGTCCTCCCAACAGGCCTGCTGCCATGCCTGGCAGCCATCTGTGACCAGAAAGGAAGATGTTGTGGGAAAATACAGCAAATACACACAGAAGAGAGCCAAGAGACACAGAGAAACTCAATCCTGATCTGAGCCCTGAAGTCAACTGAGTTTAAAGTCAGCCTAACTCCAGAGCTCCTGAACCATGTGAGCCAGTATCTATTTATCCATCATCTATCTATCATCTATCTTTCACTTTCTTTTTCTTCCTTTTTTCTTCCTTCCTTTTCTTGAATTGCTTATGTGATCTACAACTTATTGTCATCTACAACTCCAAGAGTTCTACCAGATTTACTTCTGGTTGGGGTTTTGAAAGACTCTCCATGAAGCTGGGTTTCCAGTAATCCATATCTCTTTTTGACCATTAGTCTCAATTTTCTCAGCTTAAGCCTATTGAAGCCCTATTTCCTGACTGACAGAGTCACACATTCGTGTCTGAATATTAGAATAGGATTTGCCTGAAGAAAAATCCTGAAACAGATAAATGGATGATGGACTATAAAACCACAGCCATACCTATAAATTATTGACGAAGTCCAGGACGTATGCTGGAATTCCTATTGTAGTTTAGGATTTAGCCTATTTCCCTCAGAATGTATGACTGGTTAGACATACTGACCCTGGGTTCAATCCCCAGTACATGAGAGAGAGAGAAGACACAGACACAGGGTGGGGGAGAGACACAGACAGAAAACACACACACACACACACACACACACACACACACACACACACGACAGCCTCAGCAACCGAAGCAGACTCTGAGTGACCTAGCAAGACTATTTCAAAACAAACAAAACACAAAAAGGGTTAGGGGTATAGCTCAGAGGTAGAATGTCCCTGGGATCAATCCCCAGTATGATGCCTCAAGGGAACCTGGTGGCTTCCAGATTCACTCCATATTCCATTCTGGAAATCTCCTACACTCACGGTTGGTACAAGAGGAGATCAAAATGGCCACTATCTTCTGGCAGAAAGGAATTAAAATAGCGCTAACAAAATGATGGTCTCTCACCACTTCTATTACCAGCTAGATCCTGATCATTGTCTTGAAGGATGAGTAATTACATACCACAGGTGCTTCCTCAATCAATCAGAAACATGAATGTATTGACTTCCTATTATGTGCCTAGCATTAGGAAATGCTCTCTGGATTTTAATGCATATTGACGCCATATTAAAATGTCAAAGCTATCTGCATATCACCCCACTGAAATGTGTGGGAAACACCACATATGCCTCTCTGCTGAATCCATCAACCACACAATCATATTTGACACTATCCACGGGCATTAATTTTCAAAGGTACTGGTCAGATTTCATTACTGAAGAAGAAAAAAAAATCAACTCAATGACACAGTTCTATAATTGTGCCACAGTTTTATAAGTTTGTCATGTTTGTGTTAAGGTCATTTTCAAATACAGAAAAGAAGAAAGACCAAGCTACTAATTGCCAAAACAAGCTCAGACCTTAAGGACCATTATGAGTTGTGTTTGTTTTGTTTTTGCAGATGTAGACTTAAACTACACTATAATTTGTCTTGCTTTTTTGGCATGCAAGAGATAGAGAAGAGGAAAACTGGAAGGAAAAAAATCTCACTATTCCTACCAAGAAAATTTCCACAGCTGCTGAGACTGTGGCCTGACACAGAAGGGCAAGACTTTGGAAGACAAAAGGGACAGAGAAAAGGCGGTGGCTTTTCCCTAGAACTCTGGACCCTATGAAAGGTGAGACATGGTGGCCCACGTTCATAGTCCCAGCACTTGAGAGGCTGAGAAAGAAGGAACGGAGGTTTGTGGCCAGCCTCAAAAACTTAGCAAGGCCTTCTTTCAAAAATAAAATAGGGCTAGGGTGTAGCTCAGAGGTAGAATTCCCCTGAGTTCAGGAAGGAAGGAAGGAAGGAGGGATGGATGGATGGATGAGGATTACTGGAAGTAAAAGGAAAATTAGTGTCAATGGAAACAGCTGCTAAACATAATTACTCTTAAATGAAAACAAAAATGCCCCTGCAGTGGACATCTATTAGCTGGCTAGTCTGGCAATCAGCATCTAGATGCAGTCTTCAGTCTTAGTGGAATTATAAGGGCAGGTACAGCCCGACCTATCCAAGGGGCAGTCAAGATTCAGTCACTAGACACTTGACTTCTCATCTCAAGGCATGCGATCATAAGTATTTAGGTAGATCCTACTGCTGAATATGTGTTCCCAATCTATTGTCAAGCACTGTCCTTCAGTCTCTGTCCGTGCTAGCACCTGCTCCATATATACCTTCTCTAAGCTCTACGTTTATTTCTTAACTTGGGACAAGACTGGGCTCTAAGAAACGCGTTAAGAGCACTGGCTAGACTTAACTACACCTCAGTGTTCCTGTTTCACTGGCTCTTACTTTCAAGCGCCTATCATCCTTTTAAAGGTATTTGGTAGCCACTTCGGAGAGTTGAACAATGTTAACATCCAAATCAAGATTAAGGGCATCTGAAGTTTATGCACCCATGACCTTAAACTAGGTAGCTCCAAGGAACAGCATTTCTGAAATAAAGATATCTCCCTGTCCATACACATCACCTTGACCTGTGATTTAAAACTTTATAGTCACGTAAGACTCCAAGCCCAAACCTTGAACCAACTTAACTCATTTCCTTCCAAGGAAGAAGCCAGCAGGGAAGGAAAGGGAAAGAAACCAAATGGGAAAAAATCATCAGCAAAATGAATAGATCAAAAGTACTTTTAATGCTTGTTTTGCAGGGAGTGTGTGTGTGTGTGTGTGCGCGCGCGCGCATACACACACATCCCTAGTTTTTTAGTAATATTCTATTTTATAAAAACTACTTTAGTTTAATACTGTCCTTTATAATTCATATCCCCTTCAACTTTTAACTTCTCTGTTCTTTTTCTGGGAATGGAACGGCTGTCTTTTTAATAGTAACAGCAGGATCATGGCCCTGAGTGCCAGGAGATAGTTTTTAAACCATAATTATTAATAAATAAATATGCGTGTATATTTTGGGAGTCATTCTACCTCCAACCTATAACCCCAGCTTTTTTTGTTTTTTTGAAATGTGGTCTCCCTAAGTTGCTGAGGCTGGCCTCAAACCTGCAGTCCTCCTGTGTCAACCTTCCAAATACTGGAATTACAAGTGCGTGTCACCATGCCAGGCTAATAAGTGTGTTTTGATGGGGAAAAAAGTATAACCAACTGAAAAAAATGCCCATCAGTTCTATAGACATGATGAGAGCTGAAATTTATGGTTTATCGACTGTATGCTGAGTACAGGCCGGATTTCTTTACATAAGTTCTCATTAGTTCCTCATTAGGGATAATTCTCCGGTGTTATTGGTAAGAAAACAAGAAGAATCACAGAAAGTGTAAGGTTTCAGTGCTTGCCTTCTTCCTAAAATGCTAAGAAATGCAGAACCATCTTTGTTTCAAGGAAACCAGGCAATGCCACCCAAGTGCCACTCTGTATCACATGGCAAGTTTCCCAGACTGTGTTCATCGTAATCGACTAGTAATTAAAGTTCTACAAACCCTTTCCAGTGATGTCATCACTTTCCAGAGAGTTTCCAAAGGGATCTTGCTCATCCTCCGAAAAGATTCAACCAGTCATAGACAGATGACATTCGGTTTGATAAAGTACATTATTTATGAAAAAAATCTATAAATTAAATTTAATTCATTGTTATCATACTAACAGGTCCTGTAAGAAGTCAAAAAATTGGGCCTGGCCTGCATTTTCTTTTCTTGCCCCTGGAAACTCTACAGAGAACAAACATCATCTAATATCCTCAAATCAATTATCCAAAAACATTATTACTCTTCCAACAGAGATGCAGAGAAGCTGCAAAGTCGTATGATTTAGATCTTATTGCATTTATTTATTCATTTATGTGTTTATTCAGTTCTTTATTTTGATTTCTGAGGATTGAGCCCATGAGCATTCTTCCTCTAACCTGTACCCCCAGCCCTTTACGTTTTATTTTGAAATAGGGTCTTGCTAAGTTGCTGAGGCTGGCCTCAAACCTGTGAGCCTCCTGTCCTAGCTTCCCAAGTACTGAGATTACAGATGGGCACCACCAGGCCTGGCTTTTATTGCCTCTTGAGTTCCTGGACCACCCTGTCGCTGAAGTGCAAAAGACAAAAGAAATGCCGAAAAGAAAGTCGTTAAAGGAGCCTTGGGACTTGACGACCCATGAATATAGATACTCAGACGTGGGAGATGATCAGGATGTGACTATATTAACAGGGCAGACATGACCTCTCCGTGCAAACACAAAGTTTGCATAAAGACACTGATAGCAGCCAGAGCCAACCATGTTGGGAACTTCAGATTTAGCTGATTTGTAGGATAAGGCTTTCTCAGGGATGATTTAGTGGACTCCATCTCCTTCCTTTACAACCAGTATGAATGGGGGGAGGTGTTAGAATTCTAGAACTACAGGACCCAAGCACCAGCTGCATGTGGCTACTGAGCACCGGAAATAAACATGCCTAGTGCAAATGGGGAGGAGTTTTTTGTGCAAAATGCCCACTGGACTTCAAGAATTAGGAAATCAAACATAAAAAGAACCTAAAATATATTGACTGTGCATTGAAATGGGAATTTTGAGGGATATATTAAGTAAAATGTATTCCTAAAATATTTTTGCCTGTTTAATTTTTTTTTAGCATGACTTCTAGAAAATTTTTTAATATGTTTTATTTCTATCAGACAGCACTGCTCTATGGCTGCAGTCGGTATCTGAGATCTGTCACTCGCCAACTGGGCTGTCATATAGGTAGTGTGTCTACCACAATGGGGCAGTGGTATAAGTAGAGGCCAAAACCCATTCTGTGCCCTGCCAGCCAGCCATGACAGCAGAGCAAGAGTCTCTTCCCAAGCGGCTCTTGGGCACCACATGTAGCCCTGCCTGTTAGCTGCTGACTTAGGACAAGACAACTCTCTTTTAGCTATTATCCTCATCTATAAAATGAGGAGATCCTATGGGCCATCTGGGATCCCTACAAAGAAGGATTGCAGTCATTCCCATCCAAGGCCTTGGCCCTGCACCAAGCAAGCAGTGCATCCCAGTCAGAGTCTGTTACAACTAGCTATTCTGTATACATTATCCTCAACTTTGAATCTTCTGCAGCAAGTCTTCAGAAGCATTGCTTACCTACTGGTCCAGCCAGCTGGTAATGGTTCTCCTGCTCAGACATCCCTGGTTTAAAAGAAATTAAGACCAGAGGGGCAGGCATACTTCTTTACCAGATAGGCTGATAAAATGAAACTGACCCAGGAAGCATCAAGTTTAAACAGTAGAAAATTTACCATCACTCTTGGGAAATAAGAATAAGCAACAGAAAGATTTTATCCATTAATTTATGTATGAATGTATGTATGTATTTATCTATTTGATGGTACTGGGATTGAACCCGGGGCATTTCACCTCTGAGATATCTACTCCCAGTCCTATTATTTTATTTTTTTTTTTTGAATGAGGGTCTCACTAAGTTGCTGAGGCCAGCCTCAAACCTGTGATCTTCCTGTCTCCGCCTCCCAAGATTACAGGCTCATCCCATCATCCCCAGTTAAGAATTTTTTTTAATGAGTTAAAAGGACATCTGAAGAAAGGGAAGGGATGACAAATAAATTATTACTCACCAACTTACAGTGACTCCATCTCTTCCTGCACAAATGAATTCCAGGTGTGTAAGAAGGATAAAACTTTCAATTAAGCTGCTACATAAAGATTAAATGACCTTTAAAACAACTAATATATTTGGAAAGGCTATTAATCATCATTAGAGTATCTGTCAGCCACCATCCTCAAGGACCAGGCTTCAGCCTGGGCACACATGACGGGGTGGGGGGGGGTACTTTCCCCCTGCAGAGTGGGAAAGGTCAGCGGGGGAAGCAGGGTGCAGGTTCCCATCGGGGCGGGAACCTCTTCCCGCTGTTGCCTCTTCCGCCTGTTTTCCCACTAGGTGGGAATGAGTTACTGGACACCGAGTTCATTAAGCTGTGAGCCCAATTAGTATCACATGGCGTCAACCGTATTGCAATTACAGTCCTTGCGAGAGTCAGCCAGCCGCGGTTTTCAGTGGAGAAACACTGGTTTGGACAAGGTTTATAAATGATTTTCATTAACTATCATTTACCATTAGCGCAAATAAAAGCACTAAATGCCCACTTTGCTGTAGAGAATGACCTTTGGCCCGGATTCTCGCGCTAACCGATGAGGGCTAAATGCATTGTGACAGGTCCTAATCACATTTAGGGCAGCCTGTGGTTTGATGGCTCTGGGTGTCCCAGCACCCACCAACAGCCCTGGCAAGGCCATTATACTGTTTCTTTTTAGAGCCATGCATATTAGGATCCCAGGGAATTGAGAAATATAAGCCTGTTCTAATCACCCAGAGTAGATTTCAATAGCTTAAAAAACGCTCACAGTTATATCATTACCTACAAAGAGCTTCTCACAATGAGAACATATTTCCGTGCTTCATAATTCAGGTTTATGTGCCTAAAACGCATTAATCCGATCAGCCAAATCTAGAACGACAGATAAAAACGCAGCCATCGTAAGTCACCAGTCAGAAACAATCCTTTCCAAAATCCACACGTAATGTTCTGTGGCTCGGCTCCATTTCATAAAAAAGTTAATACAGCTGTGTGATATTTAATACCGGGGCATCGGGGCCTGGTTTTTGTACTAATCCAGGATAACACATTTCACAGAAACGTCAAGGGGAAACGCCAGCAAGTCAAGACTCCTAACTTGAAAATGATTTACTCTGGAACTCCAACTCCTTGACTTGAACAAAAACAAGTAAATGGCTGCCCAACGTTCAACATAAAATACTAAATTAGGAGCCCAACTCCACATCACCATCGGTAATGGCTTTCTCTTTCCTGAAAGGGATTAGATCGTACACTTCCTCGGCAAATGTCGGACCTCCCCGCGTACGCACAGTGGTTTCTAAACACACTTTCCGAGGCCAAGAGGTAAAAAGACATAGGAGATTTGCAGAGTTATGCAAAGGTTGTTCTCTAATAACAAGCCAAAGCTGAAAGGCAACAGAATTTTATACTGCCCGTGTGGCAACGGCTTCAAAGTTGGTGTGAGTTATAACCAATTGTCTTTGTGGCATAAAGACCCCCTTTTTTTTCCTCTACTGTTTGTTCCCTGCAAGCACTGTTTCTCCTATCAGGAGAAAACAGCAAGCTCGCTCTCTGTTCTCCAGGAAAGTGGAATGAATTTGTAGAAAACGCGAGAAAAGGCAATGCTTTTTAGTCTTCGTACAAACCATTTAAGGAAAAGAGAAAAACGCCGTAGTGCCAGACGATGCTTTCAACTCTCAGAAGTTACAAAGGCATAGTTTACGTGGATGGGTCCCTTTCTCTTTTTTGATACACTTTTATTGGTGTTTCATAGGCTCACATCATGATGTAGTTCAGAGCGATCGTGGCATGCATGAGCACAGCACTTGGTAAGCTTCCCCTTGACTCCCCTCCCCACACACAATAGTGCGAATGGCCTTGATATTCTCACACTTGTACAAAATGTCAGTGCTCTGAGCGGGGCTCGGTGGCACACGCTTGTAATCCCAGTGTTCGGGAGGCTGAGAAAGGAGAATCGCAGATTTGGGCCCAGCCTTAGCTACTGAGTGAAGGCCTTGGCTTAGTGAGATCTTGTTTCAAAATAAAAAAATAAATAGAGCTGGGGAGTAGCTCAGAGGTAGAATGCCCCTGGATTCAATCCCCAGTACTGCAAAACAAAACAAAACAAAACAAAACAAAAGTCAATCAAAGGGTTTCCTTCATTTATTCCCTACCACCACCACCCTACCCTAGACCCCTACTGAAGTTTCTTCTCCACTATCTACAATCCCTCATGTATCCTGATTACTCCCTTGCCTCTACATGAGAGAAAATATACGGGCTGCACATTTTTAGCAAGATGTTATAGTCTATCAACACTGAGAGAGCCTAGATGGCTCTTAACTGGGCCACATGGATTTTCTTTAAGGAAAAAGAACAAAACAAAACTTTAAGTCCCATCATTATTTTCTTTATCAGGAACCTATGAGAACTTGGAAGTCATGAAAAATGTCTTCTCTGCAACTGAACCTTTAAATTCAGAGATATGACTGGGCGTGATGATGCATGTTTACAATCCCAGTGACTAGGGAGGCCGAGACAGCAGGATCGCAGGTTCAAGGCCAGCCTAGGCAACTTAGCCAGATGCTGTCTCAGTACAAAAACATGAAAAGATGTGGATGTAATTCAGGGGTAAAGCACCACTGGGTTCAATCCCCAGTGCCGCAGAAAAAGTAAATCCAATGTCAAAAGTCACTTTCTTTTATTTTAGTGGTCCTGGGAATTGAACTCAGGTGTATCTTTCCACTGAACTACATCCCCAGCCCTATTTTATAATTTATTTTGAAACATGGTCATGTTAAATTGCTGAGGCTGGCCTCAAACTTGCAATCCTATCTCAGCATCTCATGTACTGGGGTTAAGGGCATGTGCCACCACACCCACCTTGAAAAGTCACTTTAAAAGGACATGGATAAAGGCCTGGTGGCACACACTTATAATCTCAGCATTTGGAGGCTGAGACAGGAGGATCGCGGTTCACGAACAGCCTCAGCTACTTAGTGAGGTCCTTTGCAACTCAGTGAGACCCTGTTTCAAAATAAAGAATACAAAATGGGACTGGGGGTGCAGCTCAGAGGTAGAATGCTCCTGGATTCCATCCCCAGTACAGAAGAAGAAGAAGAAGAAGAAGAAGAAGAAGAAGAAGAAGAAGAGGAGGAGGAGGAGGAGGAGGAGGAGGAGGAGGAGGAGGAGGAGGAGGAGGAGGAGGAGGAAGAAGAAGAAAGAGAGAGAAGAGAGAGAAGACAAAGGGGCCAAACACATACGATGGAGAGAGAGAAAGAGAAAGGAGGAGGAGGAGAAGGAGGAGGGGGGGGAGGAGGAGGAGGAAAAACAGGCCCTCCCCACTTGGGCAGCTGAGGCTTGCTTTGTGAGGATAACGATGGTTTCTCATGGGTTTCTCATATACTTCTGGGTAGGGAACTTGAAGCACAGCAAGGCCTAGTAACTCATCCCCATCACCCGGAGCATCACAGTTGGCAGTGCCCAGCCAAGCACAGTTTAGGGAACCTGGTCCTTGAGGCAGGTCCTGCTCTTTTGTGAAATTGATGTAATTGGCTCTCTTATCCTCATGCCACTGAATATTTAAATCATGCAGCTCACTCATCTCTCGGCTGGTTAGAGCCTCGCTAAGCAGCCAGCTGGCTCTAATGACTGTCTGTGCCACGGGGAGAGAAGGATCGGCTTTTTGGCAGACAGGGTCTGCCATGTTCACCAGTTGGCTTTCTGGTTCTGCACATAGGGACCAGGAGCTCACGAGTCCACAGATGATTCCCAGAAGGTTAAAGGCAGAATATTCTTGACATGCTGCTGGTGAAGGTTGACTCCATTCTTTTCATTACATCTACTCAATTCTGTAACTCGTGGTCTCTGATGTCCTATGATCTCCCAAGACACTTTTTTTTAAACAATTTTTTTATTGAACATAAATAGTATACATTTAAACTATATTTGGTGCCCTCTCCCCCCGCCCCCATTTTCCCTTCCCCCCTTCCACCAATGGTTGTCCAGGTTAACCATGTCTTATTCATAATTTTACATATATTCAGATGTAGACCCTCATTAATCAAGATAAGCCTTCCTCCTCTCCTATCTTTCCATTCAAACTTTGCTGATATTTTCCCCTCCATTATCTGGAGTCCCACTGGTATCCTCTGTGTTTCCTAGTTTGGGCATATTAGAGGAAACATATGTACCTTCTGTGCTTGGCTGATCTCACTTAACATAATGTTCTCCAGGGCTTTCCATCTTCTTGCAAATGATATAATTTTGTTCTTCTTTATGGCTGAATAGAATTCCATTGTGTGTATTTCCCACAGTTTTGCTATCCATTCATCTGTTGATGGTGGTCTGGGTTGGTTCCATATTTTGGCTATTACAAATTGTGCTGCTATGAACATAGGTATGCATATGTTGCTGTAGTTCTCTGAATTCAACCCCTTTGGAAAGATACCCAGGAGTGGTAGAGCTGGATCATATGGTGGATCTATTCCCACCTTTCTTAGGAATCTCCACACAGATCTCCATAGTGGCTGAACTAGTTTGCATTCCCACCAACAGTGTAAAATAGTTCCTCTTTCCCCACAACCTCGCCAGCATTTGTTGTTGTTTGATTTCTTTATGCTTGCCACTCTGACTGGGGTTAGATGGAATCTCAGTGTAGTTTTGATTTGCATCTCCCTGATGGCCAGTGATGAAGAACATCTTTTCATGTATCTATTGGCCCTTTGTATCTCTTCTTTTGTGAAGTGTCTAGTTCATTTGCCCATTTCTTGATTGGGTTGTTTGTTTTGCTAGTGTAGAGTCTTTTGAGCTCTTTGTATACTATGGATATTAGCCCCCTATCATAATGGTGGCTGGTAAAGATCTTTTCCCATTCTGTAGGCTTCCTCTTTAGGTTATTGATAGTTTCCTTTGATGAGAAGAAACTTTTTAGTTTGATGCTATCCCACTTGTTTATTCTTGCTTTAATTTCCTGAGAAAAATCAATCATGAACTTTATATGGAGAAAGAAAAGACCCAGAATAGCCAAAGCAATTCTCAACAATAAGAAACATGCAGGAGGCACTACAATCCCAGACTTCAAACTATACTATAGAGCAATAGTAGTAAAAAAGCATGGTACTGGCACAATAACAGATATACTGACCAGTGGATTAGAATAGAAGATACAGAAACAAACCCACACATCTTTAGTCAATTAATCTTTGACAAAGGGGCCAAACACATACGCTGGAGAAAAGACAGCCTTTTCAACAAGTGGTGCTGGGAGAACTGGCTAACCATTTGTAAAAAGATGAATCTAAACCCCTATATCTCACCAAACACAGGAATCAACTCAAGATGGATCAAAGACTTAGAAATTAGACCTGAGACTGTGAAGTTAGTAGAGGAGAGCATAGGTTCAACACTACAACATATTGGCACAAGCAGTAACTTTCTCAACAAAACCTCTCCCAAGACACTTTTAAAAAGAAAAGAAAAACGCCGGGCGTGGTGGCGCACGCTTGTAATCCCCGCGCTTGGGAGGCGGAGACAGGAGGATCGCGCAGGTTCGAAGCCAGCCGTGTGCTGGCTTAGGAGACCCTGTTTCCAAAATGAAAATGTAAAAATAGGTCTGGGAGTGTAGCCCCGAGGTAGAAGGGCTTCCAGGAACCCCAGTACCACCAAAAAAAAAAAAAAAAGAAGAAGAAGAAAAAAAAAAGAAAAGAAAAACTACAGAAAATAAAAGCCTAAGCTCAGGTAGTTAAACTATGAAGGACACATTATGTACACTACCTCTAATACCACGATACACAGAAATTCCCCTGAATCCAGCAATTCAGGACATGCCTTATTTGTATTTCTTCATACTATTCTGCACTTTGGACATGGATTACAGAGACTATTATGCTTTCTTTATTTTTACTTTTTTTTTTTTACTTTAAAGTCACTGAAACTAAAAGTCCTGCTCCCTTCTTTAACATTATACATTGATGTTATATGTTAAATATAACATATAACCATTGGAAATAAAATATTCCAAATGTTTCTTCAATAGCTGCCCCATGGTTTGCCAAAACCAGGCAGTTCCACTAAATGCAGCTTTCTTTGAAGAGACAATGCTTTCAAATTCAATAAAAAAAAAACAACCCACGGGCCACCCGCAACTGTGCCCATTTCCTAATTTTTTTCATCGCCTTCACCTTGACATGCCCGGGCACAACATGTGATAGTTGTAGACTCTCTGGCCGATTGTTTCAATGAGGGAGAAAAGCACCGCACCTTGGACATGCTGGAAAACAGAAGCCAACCCCTGGGGGGCCATCGCAGAGAGCTTAAGGGCAAACGCTAAGGCTTGAAGCAGAGATAGGTCAAGATCCCAGCTCTGCTACCAGAGAGCCACTGACCTTTGGCAAGTTATTTAACTTCTGAGCCTGTTTTCTCACCTAGATTAGAAAAAAAATTTTTTTTTTTTGTTTTGAAAGCCAACATCAGTGGAGCAATTACTAGGATCCAGACATTATTGTGATTAGCAATTTAAGCCTCACCACTTTATGATGAAAGTGGAATTATTACTGCCATTTACAGAAATTCAAAGTCTTGCCGGGGACACCTGGTTAGTCATTCCCACAGCAGAGATGTGGACCTACGCCGTCTCACCCTGACCTGCCTCTTCGGCCATTTAGTTAATGTGTCCCAGGGTTGACAGTATCCATAAACGTGATGGTATATGTAAAATACATTACCCAGGACGTATTAAGCACTCAGAAATTGCAGTTGTTAATGGTGATTTACTAATTATTAGTTTGCTTGATGCTGAAGTGAAAGAAATGTAGGGCCCTTGAGTTTACCAAGGTTAAAGATATCACTTGCACCAGGAAAATTCTGTTTAGCCAAAGTATCTTATATATATGTCACTTTGATAATAGCAGCCATAACACCATAATAGAAGCAGAAGGAGGGCTGAGGTTCGAGACCCAAGACTGCAACACTCCTAGCAAGACCTTGGAACAGTTGTTCAATCTCTCAAAGCTTCCTCTACACAAGGACTCCTAATTCATACGACCATAGAGACAGTTAATGGCTGATACATCAAAAGCACTTAGCATGGCCCACACCTGTAACCCAGTACTTGACAAGAGGATCCCAGACAAGAGGATCGTAGATTGGAGGCAGCCTCTACAACTCTGTGAGACCCCCATTTCAAAATAAAATAGGGGGTGGTGCACGTTTGTAATCCCAGCATTCAGGAGGTTGAGACCGGAGGATCACGGTTCGCGGACAGCCTCAGCTACTTAGTGAGGCCGTCTGCAACTTAATGAGACCCTGTTTCAAAATAAAGAATAAAAAACAGGGCAGGGGGTGCCCCTGGGTTCCATCCCCAAACCTGAAAAAAAAAAAAAAATAGGGGCGCAAAGAAAAAATGCCCCTGGGTTCAGAGTCCAGGACCACCCGCCCCCACGCACACACCACTTAGCATATTATTTTGAACATGGCCTCCTTCTTCTAGTAGACTCTAGGTCATTTTGTGTAAATTATGACTGTTGATATGTTTGTTCATATAGGGGCAGGAGTTGTGTGCTAACAGAGACTCCCAGAAAAGTTAAAATGGTTTTATGACTTACACCCCTTCAGGATGCTATTCACTTATAAATACTTTCGGCCTCATTTATCTTGCTAAGATACACACACACACACACACACACACACAATGCACACATTGCACACAATGCACACACGCACATGCGTGCACGCACGCGCGCACACACACACACACGCATGCTGCTTCTCTGTTTTTCCATTTTTTATCTCATGTCCTTTTACTGAGTCATTTTTTTCTTTTAATGAGCTCCCTAGAAGTAGGTTGGCAGGATTTTTTTTTAATATAGATTGAGCACCATTAATCCCAAAATCTGAAACTTGAAAATGCTCCCAAACCTGAAACCTTTCCGAGCACCATGACATTTAAAATATTTCAGGTTTTTGAAACATTTCCGATTTCTTTCTTAGGAAGGCTGTGACGACGGTCAAGTCTATGCAAGTGTTCCAAAAGGGGCAAGACTCTGATAGCTACGATGCGTCTGGTCCCTGGCATATTGAATAAGATACCCTCGACCCGTCTCTGCGGGTTTCTAAACGTGCTCCGGGCTTCTTCCTGTACGACTTTAATTCATGGTCTTCCTATCGCCTGCACGGGCTGCGTGAACTGTCCCTAGGTGACATTCTTTCTTCCCCATTGTCCAACCCTCACCCATGAGAAAATCCATCCCATGCCCTCAAGATTCCATCTTCTCTCTGTCTTAAAATAGTTGGAGTCAGAGAAACCAAATTATACCTGTGCGTTGGCTGTTGAGACAGAGAAAAGAATTACATAGAGAAATCGGACCAACTCAACGGGTTGCAACATGAAAAATTCAATCTAAACGCTGGGTTTTGTTGTTGTTTTTTCCTGCACCATAGCAAATAACTTTCTCTAAAGCCTTAAAACTGCCTTTATTTCTCCCCAGCCATTTCCGATTATTAAAAAGTCTTTACTATCCCATTTTATTTCTGCCCTGTGGTCTTTGGATCTCATTAGAAATGTTTATTCTGGAGAACAGAAGCTTTTGCCACGCGGTCAAAAAATATTGAACTTTTGTCCTTTAATCACCAATTAGCATTTTTTGTTGTTGTTTTGTTTTCTGTCTTCTCTGCTGATGCACTTTGAGAGGCTCAGCTACCTCTGAAGGAAGGCTCGGCCCTATCACGTGGATTTCACACAGATGGGGAGAAATGAAAGCCGAGTTCTGCCTCTTTCTGTCTCTCTCTTGTTAAAAATTTAAAACCTAAGCACCTGTCCATTAAAAAAAAGGCATCATTTTTAATCACAGAAAAAGAAACACATCATGTGCCTTCCAAAAGTGCCACAACAATAAAACTTCACGTGTACTTTTAGGGTAGCAAAGGGTCCGCAGAGAATAGCTCTGCATGATTGAATGGCCTGAACACTTTTCTAGAGAGCAAACACTGGTCACAGCCAGGAGCACCACCATGGCTCTGAATCTCTGGGTTTTTTGGTTGTTTGTTACGGGGGATTAAACCCAGGGGCATTCTATCTTCAAGCTGTACCCCCAACCCTACTTTATTATTTCTAAAACAAGGTCTAAGCTGCTGAGGCCAGCCTCAACTCTATGATCCCCTTGTCTCAGCCTTCCAAGTACTACGATTATTACAGTTCTGTGCCATAGCACCTGGCTAGTCTGAGCCTCTTAACCCATAGGACACTTTCGCTTCTCTTCAACAAAGGCACCCGGAGGTCGGAGGTCAGATACAACCATGTTCTCAAGTGATGTATCCACATCTTCCCTGTGCCTATGAAAAATTATACATTTCTCGTACTGAGGATTGAACCCAGGAGCATTCTACCCTCCAAGCTACATCGCAGCCCTTTTTATTTTTATTTTGAAATAGGGTCACCCTAGTCTCGAACTTGCAATCCTCCAATCTCAGCCTCCCAAGCACTGGGATTATAGTGATGTCTTCAGTGCATAAAGTAAATCGCTCAGTCCTCTATTGCAATTGCTGTATTTGAGAGCATATCCCTTTCTCCCGGACTCTGCCCTGCTTTGGGGATGATTCCAAAAGTGGAAAACCAACAAAGAATACTCATAATCTTTATAGATGTGTACCTGTGATTCCCTTTAGAACTAAGGTGGATGATGTGCAGGGAATGTTGTCCGTGGATCATTTCCTGCTGGACGAGACGTGAATATTTTTCATCCATACATTTCTCTTACCGTCTCTCTTCCTCCAGTTCTAAGTCTTACTCCTTTTCATTTTGCCAAACCACACCAACTATTATAATCTCTTCACCATCTTTCTGGATTCTTGGGCATCCCAAAACGTCTTTACTTTGCTTTCATGCTCGACAGATAATGTGGCTCTGTGTAGAACTCCAGCTTCAAACCCCCTCCTCCCCTCCCAGCAGTGTGAAGAGGCAGCGTCTCACCCTCCGCCAGCGATGCTGCTGGTACAGAAGGTAGTATTTACCCTCATCCCGGTAAATAATCGTTTCCTCTCCTTTCTGGTGTCTTTTAGGATAGTCTCTTTATCCTCTGAGTGCTAGAAGTCCCCAGGATATATTAAACGTATTATCTTGACTTTAGTGACAGAAACCCATCTTAAACAATCAGGTTCTTAATTCGAAGCTGAAGAAATAGTGCTAAAATCAGATAGGGCCATATTGATCATTTCAAACAATGTTATTAGGTATAGGTTTCTTTCTTGGCATCTCAGATCTGCTCTTGTTCCTGATGGGTTCTTAGGCTAAAGATCTCCTTAAGGGGGGGGGGGAAAAAAGTGCACCAACTCCCTTTTTTGGTTCACGGTTCTTGCATTTTTGAGCATTAGAGAGCTCAGAAAAGGTAAGAGCCAATTTTTCCCCAGCTTCCGCATCGATCCTCTAAAATGCTCTCATCGGCCAGTTGTACAAGAGAGTAAAGGAATCGTTGGTTAGCAAATGCAGAGCTGAAAGCCTGAGTTCCCTCCTCAGCCAGTGGGGGGTTTTCTTTGCCTTCATTCTGCTTGGCACTGGAAACTTTCTGAGTGTAGAGTTAAATTTCTTCTGCTAAAGAAAGATGTCTTCTATCTTGGGACTATTGCCTATCTTGTATTTTTCTTATTATTTTTGAAACTTTTAAATTGTATTTATTTTTTTTGTGGTACTGGGCGAGTGGAACCTAGAGGCTTTCTATCTCTGGGCTATACTCCCAGCCCTATTTTATATTTTATTTGGAAATAGGGTCTCACTAAGTTGCTGAGAGCCTCAGTAAGTAGCTGAGGCTGGCTTCGAACCTGCGCAATTCTCCTGTCTCAGCCTCCCAAGCGCGGGGGTTACAAGCGTGCGCCACCACGCCTGGCTTAAAACTTTTTTTTGTATTGCACTGGATAATCTAGACCTCTGTTCCTCTGTATGATCCTCTGGTCCTTTTTCTGCGTGTGTTTTTACCATACATTCCTTCCATCTTCAAGAACAAACATGGTCTCCGGTCCCATTTCCTTTATATTTTAGTTCATCTATTTTTTTTAATGTCATAATTTTTTTTATTTACTTTCAGAAAGCCCTGCCTGTTTCATGGATAAAAGTTCTTCATTTACTTTGAAAACATAAATTTACATTTTTCCCCACTATTGGAATTATTTCTATGTATATTTAATGAGTTTCTCTGCTCACCTTTGGGCATGATTTTCTGTCATGATTTTCCTCGTGGTTTTCATCAAAGATCTATTCACCTATTTTTATTCATTTATGTTGTGTGTGGGCACTCGGGGTTGAACCCAGAGGCATTCTACCGCTGAGCTACCCTTACAGTCCTGTTTTATTTTTTTTTTTAATTTGGAAACAAGGTCTAAGTTGCTGAGGTTGGCCTTGAACCTGCGATTCTCCAGTCTCAGACCCCCGAGTCCTGGGATTAGAGTCATGCACCACCAAGCCCGGCTTATACTTTTTAAGATACTGTTTAAAGATGAGTGAGCCTGCTTTCATGAGCATGCATCCCTTTAATGGAAGGCCCAGTTGCAGGTTCTAGGTAGGACACTGAGGTATGGAAAGAGGGCAGCAGGTGCATATGCTGGACCTCGCTTGAACATGAACCGTGTAAACAGAGGAAGGCACAGTTACCATACATAGGTTTAGGGCAGCCTGCGCGATTGCTCGATTTCCTTCCCCGGCCCCAGCCTTTTGTTTTCCTTTCTACAGCCACAGTGGCAATCTGGATTCGTTGCATACACAGCCCTGCCTGATGCAGGGGCCCGCATTCTTTCTGGGAGCTGTCCCCAGACAAATCACTGTCTTTAAGAAGCAGTTCTTCAACCTTAGCCCGAAGGCAGAAACTCATTCCTCCAAGCTGTTCTGATTAATAAGGGCTAAGAGGAACAACCAAATATCCAGGCTGCGAGAAACACAATTCTATAAAATGAATAACTTTGATGATTGCTCTGTGGCTCGTTCCAGCTCTCCACTGACTATGGATTTGAAACTGCCCTGGATTGTAGCTTCCCCTGGGCTTCCTCCCACAGATCCATCACATGATTTCTACCTTCTACACATTCTTCAGCACTCTGGCTACTGATAGCACCTTTCCTTATTTTCTAAGACGGTTTTATTCTTTGTAAAAGTACTGTTTTGCGTGTGAAATGTTAATGAAGGGGAAAAGTTGGGTGCATATGGTCAGTCGACTATGTTGAGTCAGAAGCTTCCAGACACAATGGAAACCTACCTACTAGGCTGACAAAAATTACTAAGACTAGCCGGGCGTGGTGGCACGCACTTGTAATCCCGGTGCTTGGGAGGCTGAGACAGGAGGATCGTGCAGGTTCGAAGCCAGCCTCATCTGGCTAAAGAGACCCTGTTTTTAAATAAAATATAAAATAATCTGGGAGTATAGCCCGGAGCCAGAAGGCTCCTGGGTTCCATTCCCAGTATCACCAAAAAAAAAAAAAAAAAAAAAAAAAAAAAAAAAACCAACTAAGACTAATAATGTAGGGGAAGGCAGACACTTCTTAAAGGAAAAAAGGGTGATGTCACATAAATGCAAATTTCTTTGGAAAAAATGCTGATAGAACAGCTTTTGGTCAGTATATTTTAAGTCATAAGAAAACTACTTGATTCTTTTAAAGCATTTTATGTCCTAGTTTTAATCTTTATACCTCTCAAATTTTAGGCATTCAGATTCTATAGCTGACCTCAGAACACTTCGTAGCACAATCTGAATTTCACATCTTTATGAAGACAAAAATATTTCTCACTCAATAATTTCTAAATTTTCTGATTTCACCCAGAATCAATTTCTAGTTGTACATGATTTTCCAAGGTACCACGTAATGTTCTTGTTCCATTACTGATTCTCCCTGGATTATTTTTCCCTTCCTTGAATTATTTTTTCAGTGCTAAAGATCAAACCCAGGACCTTGCACGTGCCAGGCATGTGCTCCACCACTGAGCTACATCCACAGCCCTCCCTTCCTTGAACATTTTAAGAATAGCATGACCACAAATCCAGAATGTGTTAGGTGAAAAGCAAAGTGTTTTACACAGATAGTAAACTTTAACTTGTTTCTCATTTCAAAAGTGGCATTTAAATGCATTTATAACATCCAGAGGCACTTAAGTTTACTAATGAATTCTTTAAAGGTATTCTTCATCTGTTACAGTGTTTTTTATGTGTAACATTTCTCCTTTTTATTCTTCCTTAGATTTCCCCTATCTCCACCTACATTATTCATCGATCCTTGTGTGTTGTCTATTTTTCCATTAGAGTCCTTAGCATAGTAATCATAATTTTAGTCCCTGCCCTGATATTTCCAACAGCCCTGCCACACCTGGGTCAGATTCAAATGCTTGCTCTGTCTCTTCAAATTATGTTTCTTTTCTTTCAGCATGCCTTGTAATTTTTTGTTGGAAACCAGACAAACTATTGAGGATAAGAGACTGCAGTAAATAGGCCTTTACTGATATGGTGGAAGACCTCTATGGTCTTGTCATCAGGTCTGTTTTACTGATCTTGTGTCACTGGGCTTTGAACTTCATGAGGACCTAGTTAACCCTCTTCCACCCTGCTGCCAGCTTCCAATCAGACAGAAGTCTCGGGGGGCTTCCCTCCTTGGTTTGGCTTTGGTAAAATACCTGTCAGGCTCTGGTGAAATGGTTCCTTCTGAGGGCAGGGTGGAAGAACAGAATGCTCTGGGCAAGTGTCAGAATGGTCACTGTCATGGTTTGGAAATAGAACGTCCTCTGAAGAGCTCACGGATGTATGCTCAGAGTTGATAATTTAATTGTGAGGGCTTGCAATCTCATCAGTGTAAAATCTCATTGTGATGGGTTGACTAGGTGGTAACTTAGGCAGGTAGGGAATGGATAAGGGAGGTAGGTCCCTGGAGGTGTGGCATTAGGAACTGTCTGTGTCTAGATCTCTTTGCTGGTTCTCTCTTGCTTCCAGCCTCCATGATGTGAGAGTAAATCCCTTGATCTCTCCCTCTTTCTGCCTCCTGCCACCAAGCCCTGAGCTCTGCCAATGTAACCAGTCCAATGGACTGAACCTCTGAAATCTCCAAAACTGTGAGCAAGCAAATCTTCCTTCCTCTAAGTCATGTAGTTAGGGCTTTGGGGTCACAGCAGTGAGAAAATTGACTGAAATAGTTGCTTTTCTCCTCACCCTGTCAGAAGCAAGAGTAGATTATTCTCCAACATTCATTATGTTGAAGGTCTTACATTTAAGACAAGTATAGATGCCCCTCTTCCCCAGACTAGGGCCCCTGGAGTGTTAACTTTCAAATCGGTTCACATCAAAGCTCCAGTAACTTAATAATTACAATCAGGATTCCCTGGCTCCTCACTGGGCTCTGCTCTGCTGACTTGTAGTTCTCTCTAACATTGCCTGTCTCTCCAACTGTGGGCACAGCAGCTTGCCCTGTGACCTTTGGTTCACTAATAAATCTAAGATGAATTGTTGATTTTTTTTCAGTTTGGTCAGATCTTTTACTTGTTTTGTGGAAGGGGGAGATGGCTTCTGAGCTCCTGACATGCCAGACCTAGAAGAGAGAAATCATATAGTCCTTGAGACTGGATGCCATTTTGAATGTGCCTGTGATGTGGACGTATCTGTTTCTACTACCTATTTTAAATATGATAAAATTAAGAAAGTCTAACTCAAGCAAATTCATGCAGGAAATTAGCAACCGGCCACATGAAAAGTCAATCTTTAACTAACTTTATTGCCAATGAAACTTTCAGAAACTTTTCCTGACTTAGAAATCAGTGGTAACAAAGCTTTTAATTCTAGCTGGTGGAGGTAAGGCAGGAAGAAAAAATCCTACTACTCCTTTGTCTTTACCAAGTGACAGGTGAGATTAACAGCTGGCTGCTTTTGATAGATAAGGAATATTTGGTTAACATCCTGATCCATCCTGGAGACTAAAACAAAAGGATTGCAGGTCCAAGGTAACTTAGCAAGACCATGTTTCAAAACTGGAAAATCAAATAGGGCTGGGGTGTATCTCAGAGGTAAAATGCTCCTGGGTTCAATCCCCACTACCATATAAACTAAGAAAAAATCAGGTAACTTCCAAACATATATTACTTTATAATCCAAAATAGAACACATATATGAGAGTACACACACACATACACACACACACACAGAACACTGTAGGAAAATCCAAGCCAAATGGCTAAGAAAAACAAAAGATGCTCAAACGTACTATTAACAAAATAATGTAACCAAATCACATTAGGGTGGGCCAATTTAGAAAGGGGGTTACAATTTCAAATGACAATAATATTATATTCATGTATATTTCTTATAAACCTGCTTGCACAACTGACAGAAAATAAACAAGTACAACCATTCTGGAAAATAATACAGCAGTATTTACTATATATGTTATATCAATCAATTCATATTCTCTGAAGATGCCCAGAGATATTTTTAGAAGACATAAAGGAGCGTTGTTTGCTATAGTAGAGGCCCTCCCCATGCCCACCCACTGGAGAAAGCAATTGAAATCAAATGCAGCTGTCATTAAACTGGCGGTACCTAAAACCTGGGAAGATTTCGAGCACATTTTTTGGATAACCAACAAGATGAAACCTTTCATATGGAGAAAACTACCTTTAACGCGGAAAATATCAGAGAAGGTGCCTATGTGGAAGAAGAGAAATAAAATGGAATAAGAGGTGTCAACGATCAAAGGTAGAAAACAAAACCAAACAAGAGAGGGAGCGGAGCTTGCATGGGAAAGAACTCAAACACAAGCCCTCTCTACAAGCTTCCGTGTCTCATGGACGTTTTCTGTTTCCCTCGCTATCTCCCAGTAAATAGGAATATTCCTAATTCTTTCTTTTACTTGTCAGTCTTTTCCACATGCCTCATCTCTACCTACTGAGTTCTCAACCAACTAATCATTTGTCTCCTATGAATTTGTTCGCAATTCAGTGATCCAATTTTAACAATGCATATCCTAGGAACCGTGCCCACTTCATTGTACAAGGTCAGAGTGGTTTTGTGATTTTTGAATAAGACACTTAAATATAGACGCAGAACGTTTAGGGACGGTTAAGAAAATCTTACAGTCCTTGATACTAAGTGCTCACTCAAATGTATCTGTAATTTGGAAGCTTGTTAGTTATTATATGCATGAAAAAAGAAGCAATAGGAAGTTTTGCTTAAAACACACATATCCAGTAAATTAGCATCAGGCCATAAATGAGTATTTGGCAGCTCTCAGATTAGCATCTCCACCAGCGGGGTCAATCCCACAAGATGGGGAGTTGCCCAAAGGCCAGTTCCAGGCAGTGAGGAACAGATCATAGGTCTCCAGAAACCCAGGTCCACAAGCTTCCTCTTTTCTCTGTTGCGTTTATCTGCTCTGATTCTAACTGATCAGCTATTTCTTACCATGGTCCTTTCCTAGAGACACCAATACCATATTTTTTTCCAGTACTAGGGACTGAACCTAGGGCCATTCTACCTCCAAGCTAGACTCCCAGCCCAAAATTATTTTTTATTTTGAAACAGGGTCTCACTAAGTCGTGGAGGTCCTTACTAAGTAGCTGAGGTGGCTTTGAAACTGAGATCCTCCTGTCTCAGCCTTCCAAGTACTAGGATCACAGGCATGTGCCACCACAACTCACTCCAATACCATAATTTTATGTGAGGAATGTACACGCCGATTGTCACTCTTAGTTTCAAAAGAAAAATAATTATAGGTCACCTAACAGAGTCAATGAAAGATAGAGTCAGGAGTAAAAAAAACTTAGTGACCTTTGTTGGAGGACCATTAACAGTTCCATACATTTATACTTTTCAGCTGAGATCCAAAAAGGCAGAATTTAGTCTCTAAATATTGTTCCGCTGCTGAATAAGGGCCTCAGTACTCAAAACCTAACACAATGTGGTCATTGTTCACAAAATCCAAACCCCAAACTTCTTCACTTATTAATAACATATTACCAGCGGGGTAGCGCTAGAAAATTAAATTTGCTCTCACTGACAAAATACTTAAAGGGAAAAAGGAAGAAGCTCACAAAGGCCTCCCCCAAAATGTAAAGTAGTCCCAGAAGGATGAATTAAAATGCTCATTTTAGTTTTCCCGAGGTTTAAATCTCCTTGGGCACCCTCTGTGATCTTTTATTTAGAAGGAAAAAATATTCCGCTGTCCGTGTGTACTTTCTCCTTCAGGCATTTAGCCCAAAAGAAAGAGAAAAATAATTCTAAGAAAAGCCCAAATTTTCAGAAATGGAGAAACAGCTTAGAATCAGGGTGAATTTTTGCAGGAGGCTGGAAAGGGTGTCCTCGCACCTCCCTCTCATCTTTCATAAAGAATTGGGGTTTGTCCTGATAGACAAGGCTTCCGCCTCTAAGAAAACAACAGTGGCAAGGAGAAGCGACGCTAATCTCTTTTCTCACAGAAGCACTATGCCTGGACAAAGGAATTGAAGTGGGAAAATTACGTCAGATGCCAATCCACTCTCCAGACGGCTCACGAGAACATACACAAGAGACAGGCTGCCATGAGAATCACCTGAACCAAGGGCAATAAACCGTGGGTAAGGGCTCTTCTCCCAGGCTGAAGAGTGGCCTCCCAGACTCAGCAAGGGCCCAAGAGGCCACCAAGAAGAGCATCTCATTCAAACAAAGGTCCACTAACACACCCCTGCCAGAAAACCTCTGGAAAAGCTTAACGGTTTCCAGGGAAGACTCCGAAGTCACTTCCTGGCTTAATGGCCTCCACTTCCAGGATATGAATTCAGGTGGGTAACTTAAATGACCCAACCGTGCTATGTAATCTGTTTCTTCTTTTTACTCCAGAGGGTAACAGCAGAGACTGATTCAGAGACCAGCTCTGCTGTTCTTGGAAACGCGTTACCAGATTTCTCTTCAAGAAATCTGGACTTGACCTTGGGTTTGACCTCTGCTTCCGGTGTGCCTTTCGAGGTCCTCCGAGCACCTGCCTGGCTCCTCAGGGAAACTTCTACATCCGGAGAACATGTCATGGGCAGACATAAGCCAGGAGGCACCTTCCCACTCATTGTAGGAGAGAAGGCCAGGGAAGGGGTCCAAGGGAAGGGGGAGGAAAGAGTGAGGTTCATTGAAGGAATTATTAGCATGCATTGTGTGTATATATGTGGAAATACCAAAGTCAATCTCAGTACTGTGTAAGGGGAAGGGGGGGAGATGGGGAGAGAGCCCACCAAGTACTGTGTGGATGGATGTCACTGTCAACGTGATTTACATTATGTGAGTCTATACTACACCAATAAAAGCATATTTAAAAAAAAAAAAAGATTAAAAGCCCATAATGGAGCCTCTGAGATATCTGGGTGTGTGGGAAGTCATTGAAAGCAACTCTCCAGGACATATCAGAAGACCTTGTGATCCCTTCCTGCACATTTATCTTAAAGATATTTCCTAGCACTGAGATACATCAACTTGTGCACTAACTTTCATCTGCAGCCCTGCGTATAAGAGAGAAAAGTTAGGGGCAGGCAACCTAGGAACCCGATATTAAGGAAATAATTTGTGCTTAATTATATGGATACCAAGTGGAATAATTTGTCTGTGAAAAGTAATGTTGTTAGAGGAGTATTAATAGAAATATGTTTATAATACAGTATATTGGGATATTTAAGAAAGCAGCCCACAATACTGTATATATAGTGTGCCAATTTAGGTTTAATCATGTACATACCTGTGTCTGTATCTGTCTTAAAATATTAGTCTACCTACTACGGGGCCAGTACTTGTGGACTGAGCCCTGGGAACTGTGTTAGGCTAGACAACAAAGAAATGGCTTCCTCCACTCTCCCTGGGAAGCAGGATACCGCCCACTGGGGAGCAGGTCACAGGAGCTAGCACATGGATCCATCTCAGAGCCCAGTGCCAGGTCCACCATGCTGAGATCCAGCACCCAACAGAAACTCCAAGTCCTGTACACAGGCCAGAGCTCACAGACTGAGCCTCTGGAGAAGCACTGGTATCAGATGGAGACCTGCACACTCGCACAGCAGCCCTGAGTGGCAGCAGTCTCGGTTTCAACCTTCAAGTGGGCTGAGACTTCCTCCTCTCAAGAGTGTCTAGGCCCAGGTGGCTGTGATTCAGGCACAACCCAGCCTAGCACCAGCACTGAAGTCCAACGAACAGTCTCCATCATCTATCTGCCTAAGTAAGGCTGACTCTCTAACCTCAGACCAGTGTTCACAAATGGGGCTTGGCAAATGTCCAGGCAATCATGAGACATGTGGGATAGACCAATGTTTTGGCCTGCTTCACCACCAGCTAGTGTGGACCTCCATGTAGCACTGAGACTGTGTAGGTACTCGTGACTACAAGACTCAGGAATGACCCAGTTCAGTGTTAACCCAAGTGGCCAAGGATCTGCCTTCCCTAATAGATCCCCACCTTGGGCAGCACGGAAGGCAGCAAGACCTCATTCTCTGGGGCAGAACGGGGTGGTCAGTACAAAACTTTACCCTAGAACTTAGTGCAGGGCTGGTGAAACCTAATGCTGGGCAGATCCAAATAATACCCCCATCCCCCTTTCACCTATAGACAGCCTCTGGAAGTGCTCCAGGGCCAGGAGAAGTCAACGTGGCTCTGGCTTACGGGACTTCTATTCCAGCTGTGTCACCTGTGGTTGGTTGTAGCCACCTCAGGCCACATGGTCACCTCAGCAATAGGCAGCCCGTAGAGGTGTGGGCTGGGGTCTTAACCTAGGGTGCTTGTGTCCTTGGACTCCGCTCAGGATGTGCCTCAGGTTGGAAGCTTTAGCGGCCATAGATGCAACATGGGAGCCTGAGGTTGGTCCTTCTATGGTAAATCTGGGCAGAACCCTGTAGTGTCTGACTGTGGACGAAACAGCTAGGCCTCTGTCGTGTTAGCGGTGAGACGCTTTTTATAGACATCAATGTCCGCACAAAGAAAAGCTTTTCATTACATCTCAGAGATATAATAAAAAAATAAATAAACCAAACCCGAAACTAGAATAACAATCAGAGCAAAAATAAGCAAAATGGAGACTCAAAAATAAGGATGATCAACGAAACACAGCTGATTGTTCAGAAAAATAAATGAAATAGACAAATCCTCAGCTAGACTAAGAATAGGAAAGAGAAGATTCAAACAGAATCAGAGCTGAGAAGAGAAACATTATAAATGACTCTCTGGGGATCCGATGGATCATTAGAGAGTATTAGGGATTCTATGATAACAAATTTGATCATCTAGAAAGATTAACTCAGTTCTCCAACACCACACATAGCTACGAGGTTTCTAGGCCAGAGTTCCAACTCTGAGCTGTCTGGTTTGCAATCTTGTTCTTTTTACCACATTTGAAGAATGATTCAATGAGGCTAGGCCAAGAAAAGAGCTGTCAAAGACAACCTGAGTCTGCGAGTCCGGCAAATGAGAAAATCCGTATCAGCTGAATCCGTTTGCCAGTGTACTGGCGAGTCAGTAGCACGGGGCAGAACGAAAAGCTTTAGTAATAGAGGGATTCTTTCTACACCACCTTCCTGAGAATTATCAATCCTGCCACTCTTTCACAGGAGATTGGATTCCCTTCCAGACAGACAAAGTAGTTACTGCCCAGGGATCTACTTTCTCCAAGATGCTTGCAAATGTATTCCATGCAGGAGACTCCTGTCTCCTTAGAAGGGGCTGGGAGAAGGTTGCTAAAAGCAATTGCAGGCACACACAGGCACCACAGGAAAGAAAATGCCTCTGTTCAGAAGTGAGAAGGCCATGTTTGGAATGATTACAGGAATTACAAAGACACCTTCGCAGGGTGAGTTAAGGACCAAGCATCCTGTGATTTAATTTATGTAGAGACATGAGACCAAAAAAGTCAAATACTCTCACTAGAATGTTCTTTGTCTGACATACATTAGGTAGAAGAAAGGGCAGGGGCTTTGTAGCAGATGGATATATAGTTGGTACTGGGGATGGAACCCAGGGACATTCTACCTCCAAGCTACACCCCCAGCCCTATTTTTTACTCTTTACTTTGAAACAGGGTCTCACTGAGTTGCAGAGGGCCTCACTAAGTAGCTGAGGCTGTTTGCAAGCCATGATCCTCCTGTCTCAGCCTCCCAAATGTTGGGATTTTAAGTGTATACCACCACACCCGACTAAGAGGATTTTTTTTTTTAATGTAACAACCAGAATCATCACATGTCCAGCCAGTGCATCTGATAGGTGTTATTAATACAAAAACAAATTCTGAACTGGTCCAATGCAGAGTAAGTTTCACAACCCACCCTGTGTAAAAGCCCTGGCTAGCAGATCCTTACCAAAGTCCCTAGCTCCATGTGAGTCAAAACTAAAAACTCAAACTTACTCAATGGATGTTTCCAAGTCACTGGCTCAGGTCTCCAATGATGCTGACCTCTTGGTATTTACAGCCCTGAGCTGTCCCCTTCCACACTGAACAGGGTTGACCTGTGTAGACAACAGACTATAGCAAACATGACAGTATCACTTTCAAGATGGTCATAAAAGATGTGACTTCTACCTCCCTGTCACTTGGATCATCTGATCCGGAGTGATAAACCACAGGCCATAACACAAGGATGTGTCAAGAAGCCCAAGGACAGATCGAAGCAGTGGGGAACCCGGGCACTGCCACCATCCCTGAGTGCTCAGTCCCAAGACTGGGCCCCTCTGGTAGTGGGTCCTCTAGTCCCCATACCTACCGCTCAGCTGACAAAGGTCAGAGCTGACAACTTCATAGAAGACCCTGCTCTGGCCAAACTGCTCAGAGCCCCGACCCACAGAAACTGGGTGAAATAATCGATTATATGTTAGACTGCTAAGTCCAGGGAGTACCTTGTTAAGCAGCAATAGAAAACTAATTCACTAGTTTCTTTAATAGAGATGCCAAGAGACACAGAGGAAGACAGACAGAGGGAGAACTCACGTGAGCATGAGTTTTTCCCTAGGCTAAAAAGAAATACACCAAGCCATGTGCGCATGTAGTACTTTGAATCTCACCAAGATGTATAGTTACAAAGCATAAAAAGTATTTTAAAAGGCATACCTTTTTTTTTTTTTTTGGTGGTGGTACTGGGGTTCCTGGAAGCCCTTCTACCTCTGGGCTACACTCCCAGACCTATTTTCTATATTTTTGAAACAGGGTCTCTTAAGCCAGCACAGCTGGCCTCGATCCTCCTGCCTCTACCTCCCAAGCGCGGGGATTACAAGCGTGCGCCACCACGCCCGGCAAGGCCTACCTTTTTAATTCCTATGTATATGTGTGTGCATATGTGTGTATGTGTATGCATATGTGTGTTTGTGTGTATGTGTATGAGTGTTTTACTGGAGATTGAACCTAGTATCATTTCATTCTACCTCTGAGCCTCAGCCCCAGCCCTTTTTATTTTCAAACAGGGTCTAAGTTGTTGAGGACCTCCCTAAATTGCTGAGGCTGGCCTTAAACACTAAGATCCTCCTGTCTTGGCCTCCCAAGTACTGGGATTAGACACATATATCACCAGGCCCAGCTCCTTAACTCCTTTTAATGCTTCTGGGAAGGAGGAGAATAAACTATGCTAGGTATCAAGTAATTATTTGAGTTTTCTCTCACCAAAACACACGATGAAATCAGTTCTACCTGCTTGGCAAACATTTTTCAACAAGGCAGCGAAGCTTTTACTTATAAACTTGTTATTTACTTAAGAATTTATTCATGTGATGAACAAATTTAAAAGTGTGGTGTGTGTGTGTGTGTGTGTGTGTCTGTCTGTGTGTGCACGTGTGTACACTTGTGGCGTTGGCCAATAGCATGGAGGAAATCATGGCTAATTGAACAGAGCATATATTTCATTCAGGGAACCGAAGACCACTTCTTAAAAGCCTCACATTTCACATAAAATGTAAACATCAGGGCAATTTTACGCTTGTGTTGTTGCACGGCACCTGCACCTCTCCCACCCTGTGACTGAGAACTCTCCCCACAAATCTACTTCTGTTCCATCTTTTTTGACTGAGGCCATTTAAGGGGTGGGAAGAAACCCTCCCGTTGCCCCTACGTTAAGACTGGCTGGCTGGCTGGATGTGCCGCTGTGCGTGATCACAGTGCCACGATTACTGGAGAATGTGGGACGGCTCCTTCCTCTCTCTGCAGCTTGAAGAAACGACTGCTCACTCTCACATCCCATAAGCTAATGCAACAGCAAGGGCTAGTAACACAGCCGCACATCAGAAAAGCAGCGGGAGACTCAGAATACCGCTGAGCGAGACGGTACCACCACTTATCTGAAACCCGCAAGAGTCAGCGATTGTCTGACGCCCGTCCAGGTACAGGCTCCATTCTGACCGGCAGCCCGTGACATAGTTCAGGTCCCTGGGAATCTTCTTTTGAAATGGCTGGTTTATCCCCCACCCCAACCCAATTCAGCGCTATGTTTAAAATCTGGCGAATGTTATAGAAGGGCGTGGCATTTTAATGACCTAGAAGATCCCATGAGATCATTTTTAATACACCGCACCACTTTTTAACAAAATCAGTTTGTGCCTGCATTCGGCATCTTCTTCGTCTTCTAGGTTGTTGATGATGTACAAACCCACGCTTAAGTGCAACTTGCAATGGTTCCCAGAGAGGAGTATTTAACTATAGTTATTAAAGTTCCATAAATAATCCTCATTGTTGAAGAAAAATGTAACAGAAATGGTGCCTTTGCCCATGATAAAGCCGCATGGGTAAACCAAAACAGAAATGACCACACAAATTGGACCTAATAGTTGTTTGGTTGGTTGGTTTTTGGTACTGGAGATTGAACCCAGAGGCATTCCGCCTCCAAACTACACTCCAGCCCTTTTAATTTTTAATTTTTATTTATTTATTTATTTACTTTTCAAAACAGGATCTCCTCAGTTGCTGAGAGTCTAGCTCAATTTCTGAGGCTGGCCTTGAATTCACGATCTTCCTGTCTCCGCCTCCTAAGCACTGAGATTATAGATGGATTCCACTTACAGCCAGTCTGATGCTTTTGTAAACAACATGTTATTGGAATATAACCCCTTCCGTTTGTTTATAGGTTGTCTGTGGATGCTTTTGTACTGTAACAGCAGAGATGTGTAGTTGAGACAAAGTCCATAAGGCCCACAAAACCTAAACTATCTACCATCTGACCCCAGGCAGGAAGGTTGCCAACCCTTGAAATAAACTATCACACTTTTCACTTTGGGCTTTTAGTATATGAACTGCTGCAGGACCCTTTCCTGGCCACACTGATCGGCAATTAATCTGAACTAGATAAAATTATAATAACAAATGTTTTACATTAATTACGTCTCTCAAGATGGAAACTGAGATCCACAGAGTTAAGCAAATAATTTCCTAATTGTGCATACCAAAATTTAGAATTGGATTCTGGACTGTGCAAACACTCGTTTGACAGTTTTTAAACCCATTTGGTAAGTTTAGCCTTCTTCTTTCCCCAATGTCACTTCTTTGTTGCTCTATGGATATTTTACAAGGCTAAGTGCTCTTAGCCTTACTCTGAGCTGTGTTTTTAATGTAAACTATTTGGGATACAATTCTTTCTCCAATTTGAAAATTCATTAAGCATGGATTAATCCATACTGTTACAAGATAAGAAAATGCCAGCAGCAAAATTTACTAAGAGTGTAACAGTTACAGGGTTTGGATTCACTGGCTCGGAACCACAAAGCTTGTATATAATGGCACTGAGACAGAGCGTCTGTGTTATACACTGAAACTATGATTTTTAGGGAAGATGAGTCCCATCTTTCACATGCAAGGCTCTGAAAAGAGCCACGGTGAGTCCCAGTTTCATCAGGTAAATAAAAACATTTGGAATTCCATGGCATAAGGAACTTTCTGCTGCTCCAACGAGTCATTCAGAATTGGCTCTAGCCAGCTGTGGCGGTGCACATCTGTAATCCCAGTACTTGGGAGGCTGAAGCAGGAGAATTGCAGGATCAAGGCCAGCCTCAGCAACTTAGGGAGGCCCTATTTCAAAACTAAAAAATTAAAATAAAATAGGACTGGGAGTCTAACTTAGAGGTAGAATGTCCCTGGGTTCAATATCCAGTAATGATAATTATAATAATAACAACAACAAACAACAACTTGAAAAGACACAAATCCACATACATGGGGCCTGATTGCCCCATAACAAGAAAAAGTCCTGAATATTCTGTTCTAAAACACAATCCAGGTGTGGTGGCACATGCTTGTTAGTTCAGCACTTGGGAGGCTGAGGCAGGAGGATCGATTGCAGGTTTACAGCCAGCCTCAGCTGCTTAGTGAGGCCCTCCACAACTTAGTGAGACCCTGTTTCAAAATTAATAATAAAGAGCCAGGCATGGAGCCACACAATTATAATCCCAGCATTTGGGAGGCTGACACAGGAGGATCATGGTTCGCAGCCAGCCTCAGCTACTTAGTGAGGCCCTTTGTAACTCAGTGAGACCCTGTTTCAAACTAAAGAAGAAAAATAGGGCTGAGGATATAGGGTTTCATCTCCAGTACTGCAAAAACAAAACAAAACAAAACAACAACAACAAAAAAAAACCTACTTGAAATATCTTTGTAAAAAAAAACACAAAACTAAGACCACAAAGATCTAGAACATTCTCTGGATCAGTATTTCTCAATATATTCATACTACTGACCTGAGAACATACCACAGGCCTGAGAACTCATTGTTGCAGTGACTGTCTTATGCGTTATATAAGGTTTAGTAGGATCCATGGCTCTGCTCAGTAGATGCCAGGAACACTCTGCTAAAGGTCATTAATAGGTTGGGTCCCTCCCTTCCCCCACGGGGCCCTGCAGCAGGGTCAGGAGGCAGAACCCAGAAGCCAGAGCAGAGATGTCGCGAAACTCTAAACATTGCAAGGCAGACTCCAGAGATCACAAGACTACAGAGGTCGCAGAGGACCCACCCCAGGATTTGGCTACATAAACACCATCAGTTCCTCTCTGACCCAGGATTCTGCTGATCAACCATGACTCTGCTGACCCTGTGGCTCTGCTGCTCAGTCATCGGTCCCTTTCCCCACTGTCGGCAGATCTCACCTGAAGGTGTCAGGTTGATTAAAGAGGCTTTTGATAACTTGGCTATTGTTTGCCTCCTTTACGACCTCCAAGTCAATTTCTTTTTTTTTTTTCCTTTGGTGGTACTGGGGTTCCTGGAAGCCCTTCTACCTCGGGGCTACACTCCCAGACCTATTTTTACATTTTTATTTGGAAACAGGGTCTCCTAAGCCAGCGTGCGTGGCTGGCTTCGAACCTGCACGATCCTCCTGTCTCTGCCTCCCAAGAGCGGGATTTACAAGCGTGCGCCACCACGCCCAGCCTCCAACTCAATTTCAACAGTACAGTCATGAGACTCAAAAATGTCTGCAGGTACTGCTGAATGTCCCTGGCAGGGAAGAAAGCAAAACTACCCCCAGTTGAAGACCATTGCTCTGCAGTAGAGTTAGACCTTCAGCTTGCCAAAAGTTGGTTATTTCATTTAACCTTATAAACTGAGTACCCACACAGTTGGAAGCAGGAGCTGTTTCAAGATGAAGCATCTCCCTACCCTGTCACAGCTTTTAATTATACTTCCATGCTTAAAAAGAACACCGATACTTGCCTCACATTCACAAACATATTAAAGCCAATCATTAAGCCAAACATGAGGAGGGAGGGGGAGAGAGTGGGCGGGAATTGGGGAAGGGCTAAATGAGTGACGTGTGCATGTATGCCTCTACCATCATGTAACCCCTTAAGAGGTATGGCTACATTTTCAGGGAAATGGATGGAACTGGAGGACATTATGCTAAGTGAGATTAGTCAGTCACAAAAAATAAGAAAGCAGATGCTTTCCCTAATATGTGAGAGCTAGGGAGAAATGGGTCATAGGAGGAACTCTAGATGAAAAAGGAAATCCTATAGAGGAGCAAACAAGGCAATCTAAAGGAGGAGAAAGGAGGGGGAAGAAGGAAAATCTCTAAAACATACAATGTACTTAAATATCTCGAAGACAACCACTAAGCCAAGCAAGGGAGGGAATGGGTGGGAATTGGGTAGGGGTTAAATCAGTGATGTGTACATGTATGTACACACAAGTTTTTTACCCCAATATGATATATTAATATAATGTACCAATAAAAAAAATTTTAAAAAGAGGTATGGCTACAATGCACCAACAAAAACATTTTAAAAGAAATAAAGAACAGCAATAAAAAATAGCCCACTGGGCCAGTGTCTCTGAGGGGTCATCTTTGTCCATGGAATCCATATTTCCTTCCCAGAATACCATCGACACATAGAAGACATCACAGACACTCAGAATGACTAATTGTTCAGAGTTCCCAAGTCCCACCTCATTTAACAGCAATGACAGCCAGGCTCTTATAAATAATCAGGACCAAAAAAAAAAAAAAGAAGAAGAAGAAGAAGTGGACCACATCTGCTAAAGAGTCCACTGTAAAAAAAAATTACACACAATAACAGAATTTTTGTCATTTTTACTCATCAAAATAGTAACTGTGCATACATATGTCTGTAGACAATACACAGATAAATATAAGTGTATAGAGGTATATATGTCTATTCACATATGCCCACACTC
This sequence comes from Muscardinus avellanarius, assembly GCF_963383645.1. Taxonomy (NCBI): domain Eukaryota; kingdom Metazoa; phylum Chordata; class Mammalia; order Rodentia; family Gliridae; genus Muscardinus; species Muscardinus avellanarius. The sequence continues at coordinate 12,438,615 of NC_137804.1, forward strand.
ACACACCATCTCACCAACTTATTACTTTGTGGTAAGGATAGGAAGGATGACTGATTTCTTGAGACGGCACCAATAGTCTAGTCTGGTTGTTTTCCTGTGATCTTTTAAAATCCTCAATTCAATTACCATGCTCCTTTTTCTGATGAATCATCAGCAGAGAGCCAGGCTGTCATTTCCAGTGGTCCGAGCCTCCACAGGAACATCACCATCAGACTCCATTGCACCTCTCTGCCACTAAACAGACACTTAGTCTGGCCCTGAAGAAGGTTAGATCCTCCTACTTATCCTAGCGTAAAATTAACCCCGTAGAGAACGCTGGCTTTTCCCAAATGTAACAGTTCTACAACAGGCACCAAAGGAAAAAGGAAAAAATAGAGTAAACTAAATGAAGGAGCAAAGGCTGTGGTGCGACTTGCCAGCTATGTCTCTTCAGTTGATAACCTCAGAGATCTAAATCTAAACTTGGGGCCACAACTCAGTTGATGCGTCTAAGACTTGACATCTATTCCCCAACATCACAGCAGCTGGGAAACGCTAGGTCTCCAATACTGCTCTACCCTCAAGGATTTCCTTTTGTCATCTACCTCTTCTCCCTTCACTAGAGGGGTACAGCACCAGCAAGGTAACATCTGTCACGTCGACCTTGCCACAGATACCAAATCCCTGTAGAACTCGGGGACTGTGCCATAAATGAGGAGGCTTCTTTGAATTCCAACATTGGCTAGAAGCTGAACCAAAAGAAAAGGATGGAGAAGTCACTGCCCAACACCTAGGCTATGCCTGAGCTGGCATCGCTCTCAGCTGAGTGGCTCTATTACAACACACGGGAAATGCACATGCGTGTCTTAATCATGAACAAGGCAACACACACATGGTCAAGCCAAGGAGGTCCCCAGAGACCAAAATTCCACTGACTATATTCCCTTCCCCCGCCTGAGCTCCGTAGACACGCCACTTTCTAAATTCCAAGTTGCTCAAAGCTGTTGATACCACAGAAACCAGGAGTCCATCTTCACTCACAAATTTCAAGGGCGAAACTTCCTGGTACATGTGGCTCTAGAATGAGCTCCAGCTTCTCATCTTCAGTTCAAATGTAAAGACATGAGAAGCTAATGAGGAGTGGGCGGTGATAGTTGCCCAGGCTACCACTCCAGCTTTCGGCAGATATGTTAGTTTTTTTTCTGTTATTTCTCTGTTTTTTGCATTTCTTTTAGAAAGGTACATAAGAATACCAGAAAAGCATCACTGTCATCAACTTAAATGTATTCCTTTTTATTGCTTGGCCATTGTTCTATGAGCGGCATTCTCACACCCTCGCTGGGATTATCTGCCTCTGCAGGGAAGCAAGAGAGAGCTCACATGTCTGGCTCTTACCACTTCCCATGCCTTGCTACTTTCTGCATGTGATGCCTAGGGGCTGCCGGCTAACTGGATGTGTAAATAAGAGAGTTTTAGATCACTTCAAGGTGTCATTCAAATTTCCATCCTAGCTAACAGGGAGGAAATTCAACAAATCCACCCTGGGGCCTTTCTTCCCCATCTCTTTTCCTGCTGTCATGCAATGTGCTAGACAAAGACATAGCAAGCCTCGTATTACGGTTTTGCAGGACTAATTCCCCAGTTCTTCCTCCAATCTTGAAAAGATCACTTTTCTCCCTCGTGGCTGAAAAAAGAAATACAAGAAGGGTTCAAAAGGTGGTTTCTATTATCAGACTTTCTTTTCTTTATTGTTATGGTTAGATACAGACTGTCCCCTGAAGAGCTCATATATTGGTGTTCAGAGCTGATGTGATTAAGTCATGAGCATTGTAACTTCATCAGTGGAAAGTGCCATTGTAATTCACTGGATTTACTGGGTGGTAACCTAGGCAGGTGGGGTGTGCCTGGAGCAGCTGGGTCCCTGGGGCTGTGGCCTTTGGGGACTGTGCTTTGTCTCACAATCCCCTTGCTTCCTTGCTTTCTTGCTTCTGGCCTCCATGATGTGAGAGCAGAGCCCTCCTTTCTCCATTTCCCACCATCATGCCCTGAGCTCCATATACCTGACCTCACGGGGACGGAACCTCGAAATCTCCAAACACTGTGAGCAAATAAATCTTCCCTCCTCCAAGATGTGTGGTCAGTTGTTTTGAATTATAGCAGTGAGAATTTGACCATGAAACAGAGTCTCTATTTCCCTTATTTGCCCATATCCACAACCTCTAGGAATCATAATATATGTAAAATTTTATAAAATGAGAGACAAGAATAGAAGACGTTAAGGATGTGTCTTTACAACTGAGTACTTTTTATCTATTATGTAATTTGAAAATTGCTCCTTGCATTGTTGTTGTCAGGCAATGGAGTCTCTGTGATGATATCAGACTTGGGCTCTTGGCAAGCTTTCTCTGCTGTCTATTCTCACAATAAGTGCCATCACAGTAATCCCCACAGTGTGAAGACAATCATTAGTAAATGGCTAAGAGGAGATGTCAATAGTGCTTCAGGCAGAGGTTCAACCACCCACTAATAAAAGCTTTGAACTCGGATAATAGAAAAGCCATCTCTCAGAACCACTTTACCAGGCAGTTTTCTGTAATGGTCAAGGACAAATGCCAAGATTCAGTGAAACACCTAAGTAGAAATAGCAACGCTGCTAGCCAAAGTTTTTGAATGAGACTTTGTTCTAAACATCCTCTATTCTCAACAATATTGGTAGTTCAAAAACAATTTGTAAGTGATTTGCCAAGAACCTAAAGTAAACCCAGAGAAGTTGTGAAATCCTTATCCTTATCAGAGGATGAGTTTCAGAGCACCACAGAGATATTTCACTGAAGAGTGACTAAAGCAGGTCAGGAGAAGAGAAGTCATAGTCTATAGCACAGCATTGCTGTGCAGTAGAATTTCCTGCAATGATAGAAATGTCCTCTCCCTACACTGTCCAAGATGGTAGCCATACACTTGTGGCTTTGGGGGATTTGTACTGTGGCTGGTGTAAAGGAGAAACTGAATTTTTCATTTGACTTTAATTATATTTAAATAGCTACATGTGTCTACCAACTACCATATTGGATAATGACAGAAATCAAGGAGGATGTGCTGGGTCCCTGGTCTAAGCAAATGAGAAGGTATTACTAGCAAAGTTACAAGACAAGGAGAAGATGACCCCACGGCCTCTTCTCCCATACCACCTCCAACTCACTGTTAGTGAGTACCTGCTCCCCAGGCCAAGATAAACTCATGAATAAAGAGTATTGTGACCAGCTAGCAATGTCTAACATGAACACAGGAAACTGAGCTGCTGACACAAGAGTTACTTATTTTCCAATGTCCACGAGGAGGAGAAATTAAGATCTTTAGAGAAAGTAGAAAGAAATAAAGGAGGAGGCCAGGTTTTGAGGCCAGAAGACAGATGGGTTTTTTAGAAAACAGAATGGATTACGGTTATGTCTATATTGCTCTGAAATCAATACTTTTATATAAGTATGGTTAAGGCAGGAGTTCTGGTTATATATGCCTACAGTCAGCCAGAGAACATTTGTCCAGTTGTTTATTTCATTGTCTATTTATTTTCTGCCCTATTTATTTATCGTTTAGAATCTGTTTCTGTCACTAGAACATGAGCGGCATGAGGTCATGGACCATCTTGTACCAGGGTATTAGGAATAATATTGTCAAAATGTGTATTCATGTCAAGCCTCATTCACCAAAAATATATTTGAAGGCTTATGAGATGCAATATATTTTATTAGGGTTAGAGAAACAGCTATAAAATGACAGACTTAGTCCCTAATCCCATGACTTACATTATACAGAATACACAATCAAGGGTATATGATACTAGCTGGGCTTGGTGGCACATGCCTGTAATCCCAGTCCTTGGGAGGCTGAGGCAGGAGGATTTAAGGTTTTAGGACAGTTTTAGCACCTTAGGGAGGTCCTCAGCAATTAGTAAGACCCTCATCAACTTAGAGAGTCCCTGTTTCAAAATACAAAATAAAACAGGGTTGGAGGTTTAGCTCAGAGTTAGAATGCCTCTGGGTTCCAATTCTAAGAGCCAGAAAAATAAAATAAAACAACAAAAATGATGTATGATGCCAAATCAACACGTGCTTGGAGGGAAAGGCCGGTGAAGGTTCAAATCAGGGAACCCTTCCCTATGGTGTTGAACTAAATTTTTCTGAAGAGGAATGAGAGCTGAATAAATGTGAACTAAAAGAGAAAAGGAAAGAACAATCTAGGCAAAGTGAATGGCTTGAGTACCCATGTGAGTTCCAAAAACTAAATTTAGGGGCGTGAGTAAGAGTTACTATTACTGTTATTCAAAAAGCAAGCAACTCAGAGGGGTAGGAGAACTGGCTGTCAATACTATCTGAGGGCATCCCTCCCGGGAGGACCACAGGCTCCTGTGTACCCTAGCACCCAGCTGCTATAATGCTAAATATTTTTTTCTTTTATTTTTTCAACTTCTTAAATATAATCATAAAAAATATATGTATGGGAAAAGGTAATCATGTATCCAACAGAACCAGAGAGACTTAACACACACTCACACACACACACACACACACACACACACACACACTCACACACAAAGACTTGTGTAAGAGTTTACAAAAGGCTTTGCTCACATGGGTACTAATGTTTTTTGAGTTTCTAATCTCAACAGTTCTTGGAAAGATAAAAACAGTATCTCCAATTTGCAGATGAGGCTCTTGGGATTCAAACAAAATGTGACTTGCCCACCAAGAGTTCCCAGTTAGAAAGGGTAGAGCCAGGATTCAAAGTCCCACCGTCCACATCTGGTGCTTTCTGCCAGGCGAGTGGATTCTTCCCAACAGAGTATCCCCTGGGAGACACCGCACCTGGTCCTTAATGAGGCCAACCCTACCCACTGCACAACTGTTCAACAATTACTTATTAAGATGATTCTTTTGGTCTTGCCAATGAAGGCCTTTTTCCCAAACAGCCTTCCTTTGCCAGCCAGAGAGACATCCTCTGGTAGCTTTCTAGAATACACTCCCTTTGTTGACTGGAGCTCTGGGAAGCTGGCTTAGAATGCTCTATGGCTACTTCTCCAGCAAGGTAATACTGTTCATCTCACGCAAAGCCAGAGTCTTGCTTTGAACATTTTTTGTTTTTGTTTTTTGTGGTACTAACCCAGGGACATTCTGCCTCTGAGCTACATCTGTAGCCTTATTTTTAGTTTTGAAACAAGATCTTACGAAGTTGCAGCTGGCCTAGCTAAATTGCAGAAGCTGGCTGTGAACTGCAATCCTCCTGTCTCAGTCTCCCAAGTACTAGGATTAGAGGTGTGTACCACCATGACTGGCACCCCTATCCCCACCCCTTTTTTAACAGGGGCTCACTAAAGTTACAGAGGGCCTCACTAAGTTGGTGAGGCTGAGGCCGGCCACAAACCTGAGATCCACTTGTCTCAGTCTCCCAAGTACTACGGCTACAGGCCTGTGCCATTTTGCACTATTTTTCAAGGCAATTTGGAGAACCTGGAAATCACTCACAGGACCATTAGTTCTGAAATACAATGAGTCATTTTCAGAATCATAGATCGAATGCCCTAAAGTACTTTTAACATGACAGCTCTCATATCCTGAGAGTCTACAAGGGTCTAGCTGCTTTCCACCCATCTTTTAAGTGAGGTCACTAACAGTCCTCTTTTTCCTGGGATCTAGTGTTTCCTGGGGTGAAGGGCTTTTAATGCTAAACTGGGGTGAGTTGATTGCTCTTTCAGTAATTTAATCTTCACGGCCTCGTCTCTACCCGTCATCATTACTGATGAAAGAATCCAGACTAGAGTGTTCACAGGATTTGCCCAGGGTCTTCACAGCGTGTGGGAATGACGCTGAGGTTTAAACTGGGGCCTAATGCTTCCTATAACCCCCTGGGTTACCATAGCAGCACAATTTATTTAGCTGAGAGATGGAGGTCCCTGGCTACCAGCCTGTAAATGAAGACCTAGGTCCTTTTACTTCTCTGGAGAATTCTCAGCGTTTCATTTTTTGGTTGTTTGCTTGCTTTGGTACTGGGGACCAAACCCAGGGACACTCTACCTTCGGGTTACACCCCGGGTCCTTTTCTATTTTTTATGTTGAAATAGGATCTAAGTTGCTTAGGCTGATCTCAAACCTGCAATCCTCTCGTCTCAGCCTCCCAGGTACTGGGATTGCAGGAGTGCGCCACCATGCCCAGCTTAAGAATTTGAGAACTCTCAGTATTCTGACTTCTAAAGTAGAGAGGATTTTTTTTTTTCCTGGCCTGAAAGAAAACTGGGATCCTTATCTTTTGCCTTAAACTCAATGTTCTGATTTGCACGCCAAGGCAAGCGGTGTCATTTCACTTGAGGGCCAGCTCTTGAACACCTAGCCTGGTGCTAGCCCCACCGAGCTGGGAAACCAACCAGCCAGCTGTGCAGAGCTGGCCTTGGAGTCTCATCTTGGGAAGTGGATTTCGAGTCAGGTGGGCTTAAATGCGAATCCTTTCTCTGCCAGATATTAGCAGTGTGACCTCAGGGTTAATAACTGTATTTTTCAGGAATAGTCGGGAGCATAATATAAGACCACCCTTTGTGAATCTACCTTCCTTCGTGACTGACACGTGACAAACACCCAATAAGTATTAGTTCACAAGCAACCCACAAAACAGGAAACTCAAAAGGTCCCCGCTTTGTGATCTCCTCAAATCCATCCTGGTTTCTTAAACATAAACCTACAGGAAAATAACAGACTGTATCAAAAAGAATACAAACAACCCCCCCCCGTTTTTTTTTTTTCTAAAATGCGCCAAAGACTTGAATAAACATTTTACCAAAGAAACACAAAACAAACCAAGGCGTGACGGCACATATCTGTAATCCAAGTACTTAGGAGGCCAAGACACGAGGATCACAGGTTTGAGGCTAGCCTCGGTAAATTTAGCAAGACCCTCAGCAATTTAGTGAGACCCTGTTTCAAAATCTTAAATATTTTTTGAAAGGGCAGAGAATGCAGCTCAGAAGTAGAATGCCTCAGTTCAACCATAAAACAAAACAAAAAGGATAATAAATAGGGACATAACAACATATCCAAAATCACTAGCCGATGGGGAAATACAAATTAAAATCACAATATCATTACACACCTATTAGAATGATTAAATATACTCATAAGACCAATAGTTATCAATGATTATCAATGATGTAAAACCGAAATATTCATAAAACAAACATGGAAATGTGAAATGGTCTCTTACCAAGTTAAACAGACACTTATATGACCTAGCAGCCCCATTCCTAGGAACTCACCCAAGAGAAATAAAAACGTATGCTCACACACAAAAAAATGCTTAGTGCAACTTTTTTGGTCAAACCCCGAAATCTCAACAACGCAAATATTCATCACTAGACAGAAAAGAAAAAAAAAATATCTGACACATCTCCACGATGAAATACGGCTCAGTAAGGACAAAAATGGTTGAATAACTAACACCTTTTGTTGGGCGAAAGGAGCCAAATACCAAGGCTGCATATGCTATATATGCTCTATGTGGGGAGTTTTGTAAAAGGCTGGGGAACAAGGAGAGTACTTGCAGAGGAACACAACGGGAAGATATTCCCAGGAGCCCTTGGGGGAGGGATGTTGGTGACATCATTTGTGGTGGGGAGCCGGTTGTCTACATTTGCTAAAATGCATTAACCTGTAACCTGGAAGGGTTGAAACCACTGGCAGGGGCTCCAGGCTGGGAAGAGGGTGACGTGGAGGTGTGGGGACACGTCCAGGGCACAGTCACCACCAGCTTTATGAATAAATTTTGTGTGACATCTGCCTTTGGTTACTTGGGGAGCAAATAAGGGAAAAGATGTCATTAGTTGAGAGGTGATGTGCTGTGTCTCACAGTCTCATTTCTCTCTGTTACTACTAATGTTGTTACTGTTGTTGTTGTTTTTATTTTGAAACAGGGTCTAAGTTGCTGAGGCTGACCTCAAACTTGTGATCCTCCCACCTGAGCTTTCCAGGTTCAAATCAGCTACTTCCTATGCTGGTGACTCCTTTATCTTAGAAAACTTTTCATGTGGTCTCCATTTTTTTCTAGCTCAGCTTCCTCCTTCCCCATACCCCAGACTCTGTTTCAAGTGAAGACGGCTGGTCTAAGGACACAATCCCTCTTGACAGCTCTTTCAACTCTGGCAAAGCTGAGCCCACGAGAAAAGGAAGCTGAAGACAGAAAAACATTGTGGCCCAACCTCAAGTTTGACAGGGCACCCACAGCGAGGCCCAGACCCAGTCTACATGGAAGTCTCCCAAGGTCCACAGAGAAGGGAGAGCAGTCCAGCAGGTGCAGGTGAGACGGGATGGGATGGGATGGGATGGGATGGGGTGGAGTGGGGTGGGGTGGGGTGGGGTGGGGTGGGGTGGGATGGGATGGGATGGGATGGGATGGGGTGGGATGGGATGGGATGGGATGGGATAGGGGAGAGGTGAAGACTGCTACTCTGAGATAAAATTTATCCTGTTTTGTGCTTGAATGCCCTTTGTATATGAAATGATGTAATGTCTTCCTGTCACCCAATAAATTGAGGTTAATTCAGTCTCTCTATTTTTTTGTTTTGGCTTTTGTTTTTGGTGATACCATGAATTCAACGTAGGTGCATCCTAACTCTGAGCTATACCCTCAGCCCTATTTAAATTTTGTTGTTTTGCAACAGTCTCACTAGATTGTTGAGATTCTCGCTACACATTGCTGGGGCTGTCTTTGAATCTGTGCTCCTCCTGTCTCAGCCTCCCAAGTTCTGGGGTTACAAGCATGTGCAACCATGCCCGGCTTCCATATTCATGTGTGTGTGTGTGTGTGTGTGTGTGTGTGTGTGTGACTAAATGTTGAACCCAGGGGCAGTCTACCTCTGAGCTGTACCCTCAGCCCCATTTTATTTTTTTAATCAGAAACAAGGTCTCACTAAATTGCTGAGGCTGGCCTCAAACCTGTGATTTTTCTGTCTCAACCTTCCAAGTACTGGAAGTATGCATTTTTCCTGTTTGGTGCTTAAGTGCCCTTTGTATAGAAAATGACACAACGTCCTCTCCGCCATGCGATCCATTGGCATGTGCCACGCCAGCTTCGGTATTCTTTTCAATTTACTAATTCAGACTTCCTAAGTCTGTGGACCACTCTGGGCCCTTGTGAAGCTCCCATCACGGCCTGGAAGCCCTGCGTGTGGCTGGATGCTTCTGAGATTCAGCCCCGGCTTCTGTCTTGGCATCTCAAAACCTCTGTAAGGAGCACACGTGTAGCCTCTCCCTCCACTTGATCCTACAGGCCATTCTACAATCTGGTCTTAACATTGCTTTTGTTTTTGTTTTTACCTAGCGATCAGCCCCAGGACCTACTGCATGCCAAGCAAGGAAGCCACATTCATAGTCCTAGCCGGCTATTTTAAACTTTGACACAGTCCACTGAGACTCGGTCAAATGGCTTTTCTCCTCGCAGCCTCCGTGCAGGTCCAGCGGCCACTTCCTTTCCTACAACACCTCTTATTCTCGTCTCTTGCACAGCCTGCATTTCCCTGTAGCCTCCTGATCTTCCTATAAATGTGTCTCCTCCATTAGACTGTGGGCTTTCTTGCTATCAAATCTGCAATCCTAGCATCTAAAAGGAAGTACTAATACATATTGACCAAAGGCATCAATGCAGAAATCAATGTGACCACGATTTATCGAGTGTCCACTACACACCAGGCGTGGGGGGGTGGAGAGCATGTGCCCCAGATTAAGCAGCTCATCCCCCACATGGAACACCCCAAGACGAGAAGCACTTTGGGTGTTTCTGTGGTGCCTCTGTCTGCCAGACTTCTTTACAGTGTAAGGTCAAAATGAGAGGAAAGAACCAGCTTGACACATCAATTCATAGATCAGAGAAAAAGCTTTAGGGATTTCAGCAGAAAATCCAACCTCCTTTAGCTTACAGACCTATAGATACATACAAAAAAAAATCTATTTTATTCTAAACGGATGAGTACCATAAACAGTCTGTAACATCGGAACCCAGTTGAATGTATGCTTAGATTCTCTGCTGAGCAAATAGATAATACCTATTTCTACCTCATAAGAAACTAAGGATTCTGACATTCTGAGGCAGACTCCATATGTTTCACATAACCATATCAGAAGCCAGGCGTGGTGGTGCATGCTTGTAATCCTAGCATTCGGGAGGCTGAGACTGGAGGATCGTGGTTCACGGACAGCCTCAGCTACTTAGGGAGGCCCTCCGCAACTTAGTGAGACCTTGTTTCAAAATAAAGAATAAAAAATAGCGCTGGGGGTGTAGCTTGGAGGTTGAATGCCCCTGGGTCCATCCCCAGTACCGCAAAAAGAAAAAAAAAAATGAAAAAAAAAATATCAGAACCTGGGAAACATTCAGATTCCCTAAGAAGAGAAAGGAGTTTTGACTCATGCCACCCCGGTGCAAGTCCGAGGCTAAAGCGGTTTCAAGTGCCAGCTCTGCTGTTGGACAAACTTGTTATGGGCCTTACTTTCTTCATCTGTGAGAAAGAAATGAGGGAGAGAAAAGAACCAGGCTCAGTGAGCCATGATTTTCAACCAGGTTCTTAATTCTAGAAGCCTCCTGTTGTGCATAAGAATTAAGGACTGAGTCCTTTATCTTCCTGTATGTCTGTAAGCAATAGATTCCATAATTTTCCCTATATTCATTCTTGTAAACTAGTAGAAAGGCAATGTTACTAAATGTTCCCTATTCTTATCTAAATGTGTTTCTCTGTCTCTCGGACTCTTCCTTCGCCCCTCTTTTCTTTATTCCCTCCTTATCTAGGAAAGGACTCATGATGGGTTTTTTGGCCATGATATCCATTTCTTTTGGTCTGATAACATCACCATGCCTTGTTTTTCCAGGAACTGTATAACCACTCCAAAAGATTGTTTGCCAGGACCTTCTATGAGGATGCCCACCCTCTCTGGCCAAGAAGCAGATATGGGACCCAAGTTAAGACCATCATATCACCTTTCTGTGGGAGTCAGGTCTTGGGCAGAGTGTCAGAAAGGCCAAAAATGGCTGGAATTCATTCCTCTCCAGAAAGTACTCTCCCGAGAGACTTTCCACCACTTCCCACTTCAAGATCATCAGAACTTTCCAGCCTCAGCGCTATCCAAAAATCAGTTTCATCAAATTTCCTTGGACCTTAGAATTACCTTACAACATTTTTTCTGGTGAATGTTGAACACATGGATGTTTTCTGTCCTTGTGGTATTAAAGATTTCCCTTATACCTGGGAGGCCGGGTGGGAGGGCAAGCTGTCCCTATTCACTATTAAAAAGAAGAGATGGATAGTCACTACAGAGGTAAGTTTGACTCTTAAATACCCTCCCACCCAGCCTTCCAGGTATAAGGGAAATCTTTAACAAAATAAAAACAGAAAACATTCATATGTTCAATATTCACCAAAAAGCTTATTAGTAGCATTGTACAGAGGTTAATTTCTTCATCGTTGAATATTGTGTATTCAACATTCACCCTGGACAAATTAGTAGTTGTACAAAGGTTAATTCCTTCATTGTAATATACATGCACTGATTTATAATAAATAGGAGGAGTTAAGGATATGTACAACTCTGCCTTATTTTCACAACTCTTCCATAAATCTAAAAATATTTCAAAATGAGATGTTGCTTAAAAAAATGCAGTAGATGGGTTAGGTAAGAGTCCCTTCAGTATCCTCCTAAAGATGCCTGGATTAGGACAATGTTATCCACCACAGGATGCCCTTGAATTTTGGAGTCTAGAGTCATTTCCATCCAAGAAGTATCATTAGTAACAACAGCATAGAATCCCCCCAAGTCCAAAGCCACAAAAAAGAACGAACCTTCCAAACTAAGGTTTAAATGACAGATGAACAGAAAAGTTTGATCATGGTGCTTCACATGAGTCATAAATACACTCTTCTACACAAAGAATCATGATGAATAAGGTATGGGGTGAGAGGAACAGCAGAGAAGTTGGAGGAAGGGAGGGAGGGAGAAATAAAAGAGGGGAATATATGGATGAAACACTGGAAGATTTTTAAAAAGCATTTCTATTACTCCTCTGGGATCAGAAGAAGTTATACAAGTATCTTGAAGACAGGGCATAAGACACTGGAGTGGTCTTCAATACAACAGACTTTTTGAAAAAGACTTTTCCAAAGAAAATTTCAGAAGCATCCATCCAAGAGTTACTTGGCACAATCGATTTCAAAAGAGTTTTAAAAGTCACTAAAGGTTATTCCAGGAGCCACAGAAAACTCAGAAAGCTTTGAAGGTGAACAAATCCAGACTCAAGACCGCTTCCAAAGACTTGAAGTTCTCTCTTAAGGACAGTGACCAGTTTGAATCTTCATGCCTAAAACCAGAAGAGAAAAAGGAGACTAGTCTACTTTGAAGTCTCTTCCCAGACCTGAGGAAGGTTTAAAACAACAGGTGAGAAAAAAAAATCTTACTAGGTCAATAAAAGGCTACATTACCACATTGCTTTATATGGTTGCAAAGAGAAGAGATGGCGTTTTCTATAAAGGCTTAATGAGAAAACACAGAGGAAGCACAGATGGTCAGTCTTCTCCAAGTAATGGAATCAATGCATACATGATAGGCAACAGCTCTGCTGTTTCTTTGAATACTAGTTGCTAGAGAGTAATCAACATCTCTATTCTAGAACAGAAAGCACCTGTGATGTCATTAAACTCTGGTGTAGGAAACCCTGGACTGGTTCAGTTTTCTAACCTCTCCTATTTTAGACTTTCTGAAGACATATGACCAAGAACCTGCAGCTTAGGAGAGAAGCTGATCTGGCACTAAGTTCTGATTTCTTTTCCAATAAGACCCCTGAGGTAAACTTATGAGAGAATATCAGCCCCAAGCCAGATGTGAAGGAAAAAAAAATTAAAGAAATGTCACTGTTCCCAATACTGTATTTTTTCATGGGCCATATCCACTCACATCCTATTTGTGATAACCTTCTGTGGGAGAAAAGATAGTTCAGGTGTCAAAATTCATCTTTTATCCTTCTTGAGAGTGAAAAACATACTACTCTAATACACATCTGTACATTACTGTTTATAAACTCTCTTGTGTTTTTTAAACACTACCCATCTCCCCCAAAACAGCCTGGTCAAAACACATTCTAAGTAAAATATAAAGACAAGATAGGATCATTTGGTCGGACACCCCAAGGCCTTCCCACACTGAAACCTGAGTTTGCTATGAAAAAAGTCAATTTATAACTTGTCTTTATCCTTCAAAACCAAAAATAGTTATTAAAGACTGAAACGCAGCCATCAATCCTCTTAGAACCAGGAGGAGGGTACCAGAGACAAAGGGTTAACACAGCTGATTTCTAGGTAGAAGGATGAAGCCTATTTTTTTTTTTTTTTTTTAGGCAAACACCTGGAAGGGAGGGAAAAAAGTAGTATTTTGTAGACAAGAAATTGTAGACAAACATGAAGTAAATCACATCACTGGGATACTCAATTGTCTGAACATGCTAATTAACTAAATGTAATCAGCCCGCTTTCAGCCCGCTCTTCACCTGGTGGAATATTTCCAGCGCGCCGCCCTTCCTAGTCCTCACAACCGGTAGAACATTAGACAGCCCGCATGGTGCAGCAAAGAGAAACAAATAAGCAGCGATTTTTGCTGATGGCAGGAATTTCTCACGCTCAGGGCACACAAACCAACAGTATGAGAATGGCAGCCCCTGGCTGTAGATTTTAATTATTCTCCACACCTCTTTTGCAAAAGGGCCTTAAAGTTCAATTAGGTAATATGATGCTCCGTTATGGTTATTTCATAAAACCAAGCGCAGTCATTTAAAGTAGTAAATATGCAGTCATGACAGAATTAAATATTCATGAAATCAAGAGCGGCTGGGAAGGCTGAGGATATCAGAGTATTAAAATTCATCGCCGTTTTCGCAATGTAAATCTTGTATGCGTTTGTTAGACATCCCGGACCAGTTTAGAGTGTGTTCAAATTCCAGTCCCTTGGTAGACTGCCATTTAAACAACAATATTGATTTTGGTAGATAAACAACCACCTAGATCTCCTTTCTCAGCTCAGTTTCAAAACGCAGAGCAATGATGATGAACGTTTGCAAACCCAAACTTGTTCAGCCAGCTGTCTCCAGACGCAGAACAGCACCATTCAAGTGTGATTCTGACATGTCTGGGGCATCTGGGCATCCGCTGGTATCTTGGGAAAGGTCCCGGGGACACCCAGGCAGTCTCTGAGCAGGAGCACTTTGCAAGAGGCAACTCGCTTCTAACCAGAAGAGGTGCCTGTTTTCTCAGGACACTTCTTAACGCGAACAAAAGTGAGAAACTAGATGGATGGACTCTCCTTTGGTTCCAATATTCTGATTTGCCGAACTCACTCCCCCCCCCTTCCAAATATCAGCAGCCGGTTTGGAAATGAATTAACAGACATACATGTGCGCCTTATCCGGCCACAACTGAACAACACCAGCTTCCGCACAAACTCAACTCCAAGTGTGCACAGACAAGAAGACTGCCCAGAGACGAGGCTGGAGCGCTGGAGCGCAGCCGCTCTGCTGTCACTAAAGGCATCATTTCCCAGGCCACTTCCCAATTTTCTCAGCCGAAGGCATATCCAAAACCAGAGAATGGCACTGGCACCATTTCTTACTGGGACTCAATTACCTGGAGAACTCCTTAGTGACAGTTCATGTATCCCCTCCCTCCTTTGCCATGACACAGCAGGGCTGCGAGAGCTTTGCAGAGTTCACCTGCCACCAGGCACCTGGCACCTGCCCCCCCCCCCCAGGTAGGAGGCGGCCGGGCGAGGGGGAGGACCTCGGGCTTCGGGCAGGTTAAGCGGTGCTCCCCATTCTGCAATGAGTCAAACTTTGCTTCTACTATGCCATCTTAAGGCTACGATTCCTCCCTCCGAGGAAATCTCAGAAGCCGCTTGGCAGCTCCCGAAGACCTATTTCCTCCAGCCTGAGGCCGTCCTCGGCGCTGAGCCTCTGACACGCTGGGAGGGCGAGCAAAGGTCTCCGCGCGGCTCCCCGGGGTGCCGCGACCCGGCCTGGCCTCGCATCGCGGGCACCCAAAGACTTTTTTTTCCCCAGCACACATGGCTCGACACCGCAACCAGGACAGACTTCTGCACACGCCTGCCTTCCAGTTCGCAAAGTCCCCGTCGCCCGCGGAGTCCCCGCCATCCCACGCCCGCCCCGCACCTGCCGCCCCCGCCCCCACCCCGCGAGGTAAGGGGGCCGGGGCGGCGGAGGGGCTCGGGCGACCGCCGCCCCCGGGGCTCCCGGGGCTGGCTCCAGAGCTGTCGCGGCGGCGGCGGCGGCGGCGGCGGCGGCGCGGGGACCTACCTTGGGTCTGGGCTCGGGGTCCTCGCCGTCCTCCGCGCCTGCACGCTCGCCGGGCACTTCATCCTGAGCCAGCGGCGGCGGCGGCGGCGGCTGCGGCTGCGGCTGGGGCTGGGGCGGCTGTGGCGGCGCCTGGCAGGCTCCGCCAGCCCCCTGGGAGCGGGGGATGGGCTCCGGGCGCGGAGAAACTCCCTCGATATCCATCTCCATCTTCCCCTTGGCCGGGGGGCCGGACGCAGGCGGCGCGGCGACTCGGCGGCGGCGCCCGGCGGCTGCTCAGCGGCTGGAGGCACTCATGGCCCCGAGCAGGGGCCCCTCCCGCGCCCCCGCCCGCCGCCCTCCGCCGCTCCCCGCCGCCGGCTCGGCTCCCCGCGCGGCTCCGGGGCTGGCGGCGTCTGGCCGGGCGCCGGGCAGCGGCGGCCGCGCGTCCCCGCAGCGGTGGCCTCCGGGCGCCGCTAGGCACAGCGCATCCCCGCCCCGGCCGCCGGGGCTCGGGTGCCCGCCGCCGGCCAGCGCCCCCGGGGCCCCCGGCGCCGCCCTCCGCCCTCGCTCCGGGCCTCGGAACAAAGTTGCTGGAAGAACGCACCGGCGGCCGGGGAGCGCGGCCACGCGGCGGGCGCCGGGGGGAGCGATGCTGCGCTGCCCGGCGCCCACCCCGCGCGCCCTCGCCCCTTGCCCGGCCGGGCGCGGGGACGCCGAGCACTGCGGGAGGAGTCCGCGCAGCCCCGCTGGCCCGCGGCCCGGGGTCCGTCCCCTCCCCGAGCAGAGGGGAGAAGCAGGGAAGCCGCCCCGATCGCGCCCGAGGGTGGCAATTGGGCAGGGTGGGGCCCCGCGGAGGAGAGGGCGCGCGTCTCCGCTCCTCGCCCGAGTTGGGCGTGAGGGTCTGCAGCTGGGGGCGGTGGAGGGTCTGCAGCTGGGGGCGGTGGAGGGTCTGCAGCTGGGGGCGGTGCAGGGGCCGCGGCTTCCCCGCAGCCTGGGCGCCGACCCCCCGAGCCCCGGGTCCTCCCGCGCCGGGGCGTCTCCGCCCGGGCCGGCGGCCAGCGTCCCCAAGGTCTCCGGGAGAGAGACCGATGATGCCCGGGGCGACTTGGAAGCGCGCGCCGAGAGGCCCGGCTCACCGGCTGCAGGTGCTGAGGATGACTTCTAAATTTAACACAGCCGGCCCGGGAGCCGCTTACAACTTCACGGGAACTGCTAAGACGACTCCCCCCCTGCCCAGGAGGGACCTCGGCGCCGCAGCCAAGGAGAGGCAGGCTAGAGGGCGCGTTATTAAGAACCTGTTTAATATTAAATAGAGCCCATTGTTCTGGGCTTTGAGTTCTATAATGCCCCCAAATGGATCCGCAGATAAATGAACTATGCGTACGTTTCTTAGGAAAAGGTTGCCTTTTTCTCTCGACGTCTAGTGCAGAGCAGATAACGGCCCCGTGAGGCTAGAAAATGACACTGTTCGGCTCGCGGCTGCTTTGCAGGAACTAGAACACAACTTTCACCTATCGGGACGGCCCCCGCAGACGCAGTCCCACGAGAGCACAGCTCTAGGTTTTTATCCTTCGCTGCAATCTCTTCATCCCTGACTCTGCATGTATGACTGAAATTAATTGCCACTTTAATCAGCGCAGGCAGCGGCAGCCAATTAGGATAATGCGACGTGAACACGCTTTGGGGAAGAAAAAAAAAATTGGGAGACTGGATTACACCCCCTCCCCAAGCGCGCGCGCACGCACACACACACACACACACACACACACACACACACACCTCCCTTCAGTATTTCTAAAAACTAGACTTCAAGTATACTTTCTAAATTGGGAACTTAGGTTAAAAAATAAAATAAGTTTGCCTTAGTCTGTGATTCACTATTCTTTTAAATGATGTTATCATTCTGGATGTAGAAATAGACCAGCCAAAACACGATAGAGATGTGTGTCTTGGAAGGTGTTAGTCTCCAGTACAGGGGAACACACCAACCATTCTCATAAAAATTTTTATTATGGCAAATTAGGTTATCTGTGCCGTGTGCTTAGCGAATTACATAGTATTTAGCAAACACCCAACAAGCATGATCTCTTACACAGAGAAAGGTATGATAGTATAAATTCACCCTGAGCATTTATCTGAAGACCTTGATTTAGGAAGAAGAAACTACCAGTTTAATTAGTCTTAAATTCTCTAAAAGATGTTTGGACATCTTCAGAGAATGAACCCCCCCCCCAAGACAGGAAAGACCTCAATGGTATTTTGTGCAGTGAAGTTTTGAACCTGACAGATTTTTCCTTCCACCGCGTAGAAATAAAAATCTCATGTCAGTTCCGACAGGAGCTGGAAAAGCTGACTGCTAAGTTATTATTTTTCCATGCTTGTTACTTCCCAAATGTGTTTATGAACTTCTTTCAAAGGCTTAAATGAAGATTAAATCAAAGGAAGATAAAATACTTCACTAAGTTTGATCTAAATTTAGATGTGTGCTTTTAAGGATTCTTATTGTTGCATGCAAATATTTTTCTTTCTTCTGCTCCTCTATTTTTTTGGGGGGCATGGTTTTTTTTATAGGATCTGTCATAAGTAAATATGGGCTCAGAAAATATATTACATTTCAAAACTGTTGATTGCACCTAATTATGCATGTAAATTGCTACTTCAAGCATGCAGACAGCTTGCCATATTTTGAAAATTTTGCCCCACTAGTCAGCTGAGGTATTTGAGTTACTAGTTTGTGGTTGCCTTAAATGACTTCCTGTCTCCCTTATCCGTCTATTAATGTTAGATCTATGAATAATTTGACCTTTTGCTGTCTCTTTCTCAGATGACTCAAATTAGTAAATCAGCACTTTTTATTTTATTTTTATTGTTTTTAACAAAATTACTCCTTCTATGTATACCAGACCACTTTTTTTTTTTTTAAGTCACGAAGTTTGCAAAGTGTGTTGGGAGTATAGTCAGTCTAATCCCTTTGTTTTTCAAAGTATGGTCCCTGGACTGGCAACATCTCAGGAAAGGCCTAGGGTTTGTTAGAAATGTAGCGTCTGGCCTTGTAGACCTGTTGAATCTGAACCTGTGTTCAACCAAGTCTCCAAGTGATTTTTTTTTTTTCTTTCAGGACTAGGGATTGAACTCAGGGGCATTCTACCTCTGAGCTCTAACCCCAAACCTATTTTTTTTTTTATTCCTTATTTTGAAACAGGATCTCACTAAATTGTGGAGGGCCTCACTAAGTAGCTGAGGCTAGCAGTGAACCTGCGATCCTCCTGTCTCAGCCTCCCAAGTAGTGGGATTACAAATGTGGACCACCATGCCCAGCTCACATTCAAGTTTAAGAAGAACTGCTCTAATCTGTTACAAGGTTAGTCTTTCTACTTTGTAATTATCTCTGGCACTCACTACTCCCCTAGAACACTACCGGTAATGATTAGGAAGATACAATTAGCAATGTTTTTTCTTCAAGACAACAAATCTCCCATCCCATTTCTAAAACGAAAAGTTTCACAAAGTAAGAATATATCTACTCTGTGTCTCTCTAGAGATAAATTGTATAGTTTTCTAAATCCACAAGGCAGCCAGGCGTGGTGGTGCTTGCTTATAATCCCTGTTCTTGGGAGGCAGAGACAGGAGGATCGCATAGGTTCAAAGCCAGCTGTGCTGGCTTGAGAGACCTTGTTTCCAAATAAAAATATAAAAATTAGGTCTGGGAGAGTAGCCTGGAGGTAGAAGGGATTCCAGGAACCCCAGTACCACACACATACCAAAAAAAAAAAAAAAAAAAAACCTAAATCCGCAAGGCATTAAAAAGCATTTTATCTTGAATAATAAATTTTATGCAAATGAGTGAAAAACTTGATTGTTCTTCACCCTCTCTTTGAGACTTGACACCCTAAAGTTTCCCTGCTGGAAAAAAAAAAAATGCCTTCTGTTAAGACGCAAGCAGAAACTGACAACCTGTGTCTGTGCGATGATAATCGAACGAAGCTTCAGCAATTTCAAGTAAGTTTGGACTAAATTATGGGCTTCCCAATATTTCTAGGAAATATCAGAAATTATTACTTTAAAGAGTTCCTTTGAGGCACCTGCATAGACAAATCAATAAACTGTTATGTAAAAGGGCTGTCTGGTGCCATAGTCTCACCTTTAATAGTCATGAGATCACCTGGTGAATGTGGTTAAAAAGCAGACCAGGGTTCAGCAAGTCTAAGATGAGGCCTGATAATCTGCTTTTCTAGTGAATAGCCATCCCAATCCAGTGCTTCAGGTCTTTGGACCTAAAAGATTTTCTTGATCGCCAATAATGGTTCTCAAATGTTTGTTTGTTTGTTTGTTTGTTTGCGGTACTGGGGATGGAACCCAGGAGCATTCTACCTCCAAACTACACCCCAAGCCTGTTTTTTTATTCTTTATTTTGAAACAGGGTCTCACTGAGTTGTTTAGGCCTCCCTAAATACCTGAGGCTGTTGCAAACCGTGATCCTCTCGTCTCAGCCTCCCAGATGGTGGGATTAAAGTGTTCACCACCACACCTGGCTTCAGATTTCTTAAAAAAAAAGTCTTCTATACAGAGATAGGACCCCAGATAAGTCAGAAAAAGTAGAGAGATGAGATATAAGCAGCTGTAGTTTTAAATCTCTCCAAGTAATTACAATGTGTAGCCAAAACTGAGAATCAGGCTGTCAGGGATTCTCTGTGTCCATAAAAGTACCTGGGAACTGGTTAGAAATGGAAATTCTAATGCCACACCCAAGACCTGCCTGCCCAATCAGAATATCTGGGGGTGGAGCCCAGCGACCTAAGATATAAGGAGGCCTGATTGTGATGATTCCTGCTTAGGTTGAGACCCACTCCTAGGATCAGAGATTCTCTATGACTCCAAGTTTAAAAAAAAAAAAAAAATCCCTGGGGAATGTTTTTAAAAAAAGCTGATTTCCCCTCTTACTCAATTAAATAAAAATTTCTGGGGGCGAACTCTAACTTGGTTGAAAAGTTCCCCCAGGTGATTCTAATTGTGCAGACAGGGTTGAGAAACATTTCTATACACTGAATTTTGATGTATGCTAATTGTGTTTCCATGGAGCGGCAGTTTCTTCTGTGCTAGTTCAAAAAATCCTTCCTTAATCTGCAAAAAGGGAGTGCCTGAAAAGGTAAATTAGAGTACCATCCCAATTATCACAGATTCAAATTAGGGTACTCAATATTTTCTGATGAGCCCTTCTTCTTCTTCTTCTTCTTCTTCTTCTTCTTCTTCTTCTTCTTCTTCTTCTTCTTCTTCTTCTTCTTCTTGGAAACATGACAAAAGCTTCTGCTCTCTGCAGCAGGGCTTTGATGTAGATGACTCAGTTTTGTGTAGCTCTGAGATGAACCCTGGCACCCGGGCCCCCAATGACTGAAGTTTCCTTTGTCGGGTTAGCCAGCCTCAGGGGATGTCCCTCTAACTCAGGTTAGCTTCTGTTAAGGGGTTTTTGCACCTTCATGCCCAGGATGCGGTGCCAGGTTCAGTAGCTTCAGCAGCACCTGGGAACTGGTTTGGGGTGGGACTCTCGGGCCCCACCCCAAACCCACTTCATCAGTACCTGCACTTTAAGCCTTCTGCGATTATGTATGAGCATTTATAATTTGGCAAGCCCAGCTCAGGTGTATCCTTCTGTGACACTCAACCAGCAACTGGATCCTGATTCCTGTGCCGCTCTGTTCTTTCTGAGAACCTTACAGAATGCAGGTGGATAAAGTTCCATTTGATAAGAAGAATCCGCAGACATCTCTCATTCTGTCTTTTCTGTGATTGACACTAGCGCCCGATGGAACTTTCTGCGGTGGTGGAACTGTTGTTCTGTGTGCCCGGTGCTTCTACAAGGACTCACCAGCCCCGTGTGGCTTTGAACACATGAATTGTGGCTAGCGGGGCGGAGAGACTGAATTTTCATTTTATGTCATTTTAATTGATTTAAATATAAATAGCTTCGTGTAGTTAGTGGCTCCAGTATTGGGCAACGCAGCTCCAAAGTCACCATCTTTCCTCTTGCTTCGCCCTTATTCAGGTTCCCAGGTTGAACGGTGGGCCCCTCCTCTTCGGTTTTTGTATACATTAATCCCCTCGTGAATACTCCAGGATGAAAAACATCTGCCTTGCCACTTTATTTGCATAATAAGTAACATTATGCTTATTATTTTGAATGAGAGGAGTTTAACTTGAATTAAATGCCACCAAAAGTTGTCAAAACCTCTTTCATAGTATTCATAATTATGTAGCTTTAATTTTACAGCCTTTTCAAACGTCAGCAGACATGGGGTACATTTGGAAACTGCCTTAAGAAAAGGAGACAAAAGACTGTAAATGGATTCAGGGTAGAAGACACAAAAAGACCCTCCCATCCCCAGAGGCTCCTCGGTGCATAATGAAAAGTCGCATATATTAAGGGTGCATCTCTGTTGAAAGTAAACATCAAAACTCGAAGATTACTCTCAGAATGGAAGATGAAATATAGGAGAGAACATGAAATTAACAGTGCCAGAAGATAACACATAAAATTTAATATAAAATGTCCTTAGCAAATAGTGTCAAATCTGTAGAGTTAATAGAATTGTGTGGCATAGCTTGGAATTTGAAGAAAGGAGCAGAACAATCATGGAGGGGAGGATGGGATTTAACCCAAAGGCATTCCATCTCTGAGTATACCCCCAGCCCTGTTTTGTTTTATTTGGAAACAGGGTTTCACTAAGTTGCTGAGGGCCTTGCTGAATTGCTGAGAATGGCCTCAAACCTGCAGTTCTCCTGTCGCAGCCTTCCAAATTCTGAGATTACAGTTATATTCCACCATACCTGGCCGGCACCAGCCCCCTCAGGAATTCTCTTCCCTAGGATGAGCGTAGACTTAAAGACCTCGCCTCCTCCTATCTAGTCAGTGTGCCCATTCCCCTAGAGGCCCCTCTACATCTTGTGATGCATGTATAATCGGGAAAGAGATTATTCAGGACATTGAGATCATTTTAACTGACCTCAGAAAAGCAGAATAAAAAATGAGCAAATCCCTACCTGAGAGGGAAGAATGTTAA
The DNA here is from genome assembly GCF_963383645.1 of Muscardinus avellanarius. Classification (NCBI taxonomy): domain Eukaryota; kingdom Metazoa; phylum Chordata; class Mammalia; order Rodentia; family Gliridae; genus Muscardinus; species Muscardinus avellanarius. The sequence continues at coordinate 12,461,003 of NC_137804.1, forward strand.
AATAAAGGCTGACCTTTTCCTTTGATTGAAAAAGGATGTACGTTGCTTCTAAGCAGAAATGGCCACGACCTATCTTATAACGGTGTTATAGTTCAGCTATAAAATGTCATGTGTTAGGCTATGCAGCCAGGTTTGGAGCTGGGCATGTCTGGGAGGTGGATCACTGGGGGCCGGGCCTTTGGGACTGTATCTGACCCTGGTCCCCTCTTCATTTCTGGCCACTGTGAGCTGAGGACACCTTTTTCTCCTACCCCATGCTTTAAATCCTTGCTGCTCAGCAGCTTCTGCCTTGAAACTGGCCAACCATGGACTGGCCCTTGAAACCTCTAACACTGTGAGCCCTTAAATAACCCTTTCTTCTTCTGAACTGTCCTTGACAGTTATTTCGGTCACAGTGATGATGGGAAAGCTAATAAAAACGAAAAGGAAGCTAACATTAAGACAATATTTCATTCAGGTCCGTGCTTGTCCAGCTGCTGATTTGGTAGCCGTGATTCACAATTATTCCCACAAAGAGATGTGTAGCTAAGGGCAACGGCCTCACCCCTGCAGGATGATCACTTCATAGCAACAGGAAACCCACAAATAGACCACTGTGGCTGTCCTCAGGAAAGAGACTCCTGCGCACTTGAGACAGAATGACTTCCGGAGACTGACTGGCATCTCAGATACCCCTCAAGACATCTCGACTTTCATGCAGGCATCTTAAGATCCACACCCTCTTTTTTCTCGGAACATCAAGGATGGTTTTCTCCATCATCCACGTCCATCTTCCTCAGAAGAGAGAGATTAGAATGAAGATAAAAGAAGATGTGACTGTTCCCTTAAGTGATGGATGAAAACAGCCGAATTTAGTTCCATGTCTCTACCGCTCGGTTGCTATCAGCTGCCTGACAATACAAATTATAACAGGACTGAGCCACAAACCCTAAGAGCTGTTCTAGGTAACATCTGGGGGATCTACCACCCTCACTTGCTCAAACACACATATTTCGTGAACAGATGGCCAAACTGTACTTTATAGACATAAAACATCCCAAGGATTCTGAACGGTTTTGTTTTTGTTTTGTTTTTTTATTTTCTGGATTGCCTGAAAATCTTCCAGGGCTTCTAGTGTGTTTCAGTTTCAAGAGCAGTCACAGTCACATCTGTCCAGGCAATTTTGGAGCAGTTCTGTCCTATTGAGGTGGCTCGTCTGACTTCCTGGGCCTTCTGGAGAATGGGAGCTTGGCCAGGGTGGTTCTAGACTTGATGAGCGCTCTGGAATGCTCAGGCTGAGGAGTGTCCTCTCTTGGACTCCCTTCTGATCATCTCGGTACCCTTTACTTTGATTTTATTTACTTTATTTACTAGGATCTTTGCTGGACACCAGAGCCACAAAGATGAAGCAGATGGTAGCCTTCACCTTGTAAATAACATCAATACAGACACTGAAGTATGCTACAAGACAGTTGAAGAGTACTAGAATAGCAACGGCAATCCTGATTACTCATGCCAGGATTTCAGTAACCAGCATATTCTCTCTATGAGTCCTATAAAAGTCTCTAAGAAGATACTTAATAAACACACCCACCCAAGTTCTTAAGCTGAGAAACAAGGTTGAAGAATATGCAGGACCAAAATCTCTCTTATTATTGTTAAAGTCTGAGTTAGAGGATGCAGGTTTTTTTTTTTTTTTTTTTTTTTTTTTTTAGGCAGACGGTCTATTTCTGAACGCTGGGATCAAGCAGGCAAATATACTTCATCATAGCGGTGTGGGCAGGTACCCCACAGGCAGCTAACTCCCGGAAGGTAAGAGAAAGAGGCCAGTAAACACAGTTCATTTTTTTCCCAAATCCACTGAGCAGATAAAAAACACCTCTTCTAGCCAGGCTTGGTGGCGTGCACTTGTAATCCCAATACTTGGGAGACTGGGACAGAAGGATTGTAGGTTTGTGGCAGCCTCGGCAACTTAGACTCTGTTTCAAATTTTTAAAAAAATAAAATAGGGCTTGGGGATGTATCTCAGAGGTAGAATACCCTTAGTTTCAATCCCCAGTACCAAAAAACAAAATAAAACAAAGCAAAAAAAGCAAAACAAACAAACAAACAAAAAACACCTCTCCTGGAGCATGAGTTGAGAAAGGCCAGGAATGTTTGGCTAGTGGAAATTTCTACACATGTAAAAAAGTGTCAGAAGAACTGTGCCCCACCCTTAGTGAATTCTGCATCCATTTCAGCCCCGCACCCCATATCCCACACCCTCTGGCTACCTAGTACCTCCGGGGGAAGGGAGGATTCTGGGAGACTGCCTAGACCCTACTTTTGCATCAGTTCACTGGTCCTGGCGCCCACAAGGTCATCATCAATTCTACCAGCCACACTCCCCTCAGTTGTACAGCCATGTTGTTGGTGACTCAATGTGGTCAGTGAGAATCAGCATGCTGGTACAGACCTGTGGAGAAGTAAGCTCCTAGCCCCGCCCCTGTTGCCAGCATGCCAATTTCTGCTCAGGAAGCCAGAGATTTCACGAAGGTGTGGGGCTTGCAGAAGACCTGCCTCGGTGAGTGAGCACCTTTTATCTTACAAGTGCTGAATAAATATTGCATTTTCATAATTTGGCTTTTTAAACCAGAAATTAGCTTTCATTCCCTCGTATAGTATATTTTAGAAGACCCGCCTAATGCAGTGTCGTGTACATGGTGGGAACTAAATAAATGTTTGAGAATGAATATTAAAAACCTTTTATGTGAAGGCTTAGAAATGACTTTGCATCTCATCTTGACAAATTGAGTCTTCAAAAAGAAGTATAATAAGAACAGGTTATTTGGCAGCGAGGCTTTCACTGTGGACTTGCTATGGTCACACGTGTACGTGTGACTGACCTGTGACAGAAAGGTGAGTGACTACAACCTCACACGAGTGCCTTTTCTGATTCTCCACTTTTTTGTTTGTGAAATGAGGAACTTAGAATTCCTTTTAGCTAAAGATGCTCAGATAACAATAGTGGGCATTTTCTGGCCAGTTAAGTACAGGCAAACAGTATCAAATAATTGAGTGAAGACAAGGAACCATTTGTGGTTTTTCAAGGTATGTTTTAAAGATATATTTATATTTAAAAGTGTATTCTCGCCAGGCGTGGTGGCGCACGCTTGTAATCCCCGAGCTTGGGAGGCAGAGACAGGAGGATCACGCAGGTTCGAAGCCAGCCGCGCGCGCTGGCTTAGGAGACCCTGTTTCCAAATAAAAAATATAAAAATAGGTCTAGGAGTGTAGCCCGGAGGTAGAAGGGCTTCCAGGAACCCCAGTACCACCAAAAATTTAAAAATTAAAAAATTTAAAAAAATAAAAGTGTATTCTCATCCATTAAGTACAAGATCTCTTCTATTTCTAGATAATGCTGTTAGCCTCTTGGTCATTACATCTTTTACCTATACACTTTGCTTTTTATTTTTAAACCAGTGTATAACAAACATGTAGAACAACAGGAAATAATTAGATGATGTGAGTAGGACGGCACATGCCTATAATCCCAGTTCTTGGGAGACTGAGACTGGAGGATCAAAAGGTTTGAGGCCAGCCTCAGAAACTTTAGTAAGACCATATTTCAAAATATAAAATAAAAAGGCTGGGTGTGTAGCTCAGAGGTAGAATGCCCCTAGGTTCAATCACCAATATAAATAATATTAATAATAAGTGAGCCTTTAGGAAAAACCAGTAGAGTGTGTGTGATGAGTTATAACACCTCACTTAGATGTATTTCCAGAGAAAAAAGAAGGAACATATAGTGGGAAAAATCTCAGTGAGTGATATATACCTTTTTAACATTATAGCATTCTCATACCCCTTGAGAATTCTGTATACGCTTAGAAATTAAGGCATAAGTAACCCTTATGTACATGATGTACATTCACAAATATATCAAAGTCAATCACTAAGCCAAACATGAGGAGGGAGGGGGAGGGAGCTGGGAGGGAATTGGGGAAGGGCTAAATGGGTGATGTGTGCATGTGTGCCTCTACCGTCTTGTACCCCATTGAGATGTATGACTACAGTGCACCAATAAAAAAATTACATCTTCAATAAACAAAGAAATTAAGGCATAAGTAAATACCACTATTCACTTCTTCTCACTTATTCTCTTTTCACCCCTCCACATTCCGGCTTCCAGCTCTGCTCTGTTGGTACTACACTCTTATGTGTCGTTTTTTGTCCCTCTTCCCACAGAAAGCGATGTCTTTCTGACTTCTTGATCTTCATCAGTCTTCCGTCCCTTATTTCGCTCAGACCTTCTTGATAAGCTACTCAGTCTTTCTTTCTCCTTTTCTGACTATACCCTCACCAACTCTTCTTTCACTTTTTTACTTTCTATCCATCTCTAAGTGACTTGTTCTTCTCTGTACGTATTTTTCCCCAGAGAACTCACAAAAATACAACTTCCTCATCTTGGAGAAGCAGCACTCACTATTACCAGGGAGACCAAGCATAACATTCGGATTACATTCAATGTTACATATAACATCTCTTTTAATTACCTTAAAAGCACTTGCAGTGGACATTGATAGCTCCTACATTATATGTAAAAAGAAACTGGGGCTCTGAGAGTTTAGGTGCCATGCCCCAAACCATCACTCTGAGAGTAGCAGAACCAGGGATTTGAGTACAGGCCTGCCCCATGCAAACTTCATGATGCTTTTATCTGCCTGTTTGTATACTAATGACCCTAATGACCTATTGCTGTGTAAAAATATTATCCTAAAATGTTAATGCTCCCCTAAAACATAGTCACTTACGTCATCTAAACATCTGCAATTCGATCAAGCTTGGTGGATATGATATGCCTATACTCCATGCCACTCAATAGATACTGGAGGTTCTGCTTGGAGATGCATGTGTCCATGTGGCAGAAAAGTTGGTACTGGCTGTTAGCTGAGAGCTCAGGGGCTGTGAGCCTGGGCCCTTGTGCCTCTCCACATTTAGGCTGCTTGAGCTTCCTTACAAAATGGCAGCTAGGTTCTAAAAGCAAAGAACCTAGTAGTACAAGGCAAAAGCCTGAGGCCTTTTTACAACTTAGTCATATAGCGTCATCTCTACTATGCACTAATGCGGAGGCAAAAAGAAAGATCCACCCAGATCCAAGGGTAGGGGACAGAGACTCCATCTCTTGGTAGAGTACTAGAATCACAGTAGTCGAAGACCGTGTCAGATAGGAGGAAGCGCTGATGCAGCCATCTGCAGAGAAAACAATGCTGCCACATCATGTCTCTTCTACAACTCACATCTATAAAGATGCCTTTCAAATCTTTATCTCCAAGACCCAACAGCTCTTTTGAGGCCAGCTCCACACTTATAATTGTCTATTCGAATTGCCCAAGAATTCAATTCCCAAAGGTCTTTGTTAAAATCCAGCCTTATGCCGTCCTTCGTTATTTATGTTATCTGCACTGATCATCACATCTGAATAGCCTGAACTCAGCCTTAACTCCTCTTGTTTCCACAACCCCACGTCCAGTTGCTGAAACCTATTGATATTACCTCATTAAATGACACATTTGTTCGTTATTAATTTAAAATTATTTATTGAGTACTCACTATATGTCTTACCTTGAATTGGTTATTGTTAGTTATTAGTGATAGAGCTATGATAGTGTATGTATACACGCTTATGTATGAATATATGTGTATATGTATATGTACACACACATACACACGTGGACACACTATCTTTTCTCTCAAGCAGTTTAAAGGCTTATACTGAAAGAATAGAAGATCAAAAAATGATAATTGTTGAAAAATGTCATACCCCAAGTACACAAAGAATACTGAGTTTGCAAAGAAAGGGGGAAATTGACCCATATTGAGGGGAAATGTAAAGTGGGGAGAAAGAGACAAAAAAGGGGGACGAGAACTCTGAGCTAATTTTAAAGGAATAATACAAAGTTTGTTCCTTCTGCGCTTACCCTTTACAAACAGAAATCAAACAAAACTAAAGAGTGTGCCATTATGCTCGGGATACTTGAAGTTGGTCTGCCAAGGGATAGTTTCTGAAGCATCATATGACACCCCAAGCTAAATCTCTATTCAAATATATTTCTCTACAGACTTGGTTCAACCCATAGAGAGTAAATTAATTGAGAATAATCTTTATCATTATAGTGACTGCAACACAACATAGATTATCTTAAATTTCCTCTTCTGAGTAAATCATATTGTGTTTATTTAAGGTAGCAACATGTTATGAGAAGGAATCTAAAAGTGACTTTTTAAATAAAAAGGAAAAAAATCCTTTGCAGCCTTCTGTGCTAGCATGCTACTGGATTGTTCTTGGATCCATTTCTTGTGTCCTCTGCTCTGCCCTATGTCACAGGAAACTATGTGTCTAGACTTCCTTGCTGACCCCACTCTGGGCAGCTTCAGTCCAAGGGGGTCAGTGAAGGGTCACCACAGGGGAGAGGCTGTTATCTTTTTTCTCCTCCTCCTCCTCCTCCTCCTCCTCCTCCTCCTCCTCCTCTTCCTCCTCCTCCTCCTCTTCTTCTCCTCCTCCTTCTCCTTCTCCTTCTCCTTTTTCTCCTTGTCCTCCTCTTCCTCCTTCATTCATTCTCTCTCTCTCTCCTTCCGTCCCTCTCCTCTCCTTCCTCCTCCTCCTCCTCCTCCTCCTCCTCCTCCTCCTCTGTCTTCTTCTTCTTCTTCTTCTTCTTCTTCTTCTTCTTCTTCTTTCTCTTTCTTCCTCTCTTCTCTCTTCTCTCTTCTCTCTTCTCTCTTCTCTCTTCTCTCTTCTCTCTTCTCTCTTCTCTCTTCTCTCTTCTCTCTTCTCTCTTCTCTCTTCTCTCTTCTCTCTCTCTCTCTCTCTCTCTCTCTCTCTCTCTCTCTCTCTCTCTCTGCCTCAGGTACACCCACAGCAGCTCTGTCTTCTCTGAGGCTCCAGCTTCTGCTTGGCAAGCCCTTTCCCCTTTTTGCATGGCCCCAATCTTGCTGGACTGCCATCCTGACTGTGGTTCTAGATCTGGGGATCAAGTAACAGCTCCTCTCTGCGGACTTCCAACCCCAAAGTGGGAACAGACTTCCATTCTCACTACCCTCTGGCTGGGTCATCACCCCTGGCAGCCATCCCATTGTATAACCAGCTCCATCATGGCCCCCTCTATATGAGATACCATGGTGGTATATGCTTCTTGATTGGAACCTGACCAATACACCTAGCTATTTCTCTTTTCAAGTATGTTTAATTTTGGTAAAATTGACCTAAAATAAAATGTACCCTCGCAACCCTTCTAGGTGTCCAGTTTTGCAGCACGAAGTGAATTCACACTGTTTTGCAAATGGCAGCACCATCCAGCTCCAAAACTCTACTCATTTGCAAAAACTGAATCTTTGCGCCCATTAACAACAACTCCCTAGCTCCCCCAACCCCACATCTGGCAACTATCATTCTACTTTATTCTCAAGGAATTTGATTTTTCCAGGCATTTCATATAAATGGAGTCATACAATGTTTATTTTTTTTTGTAACTGGTTTATTTCACTTGACTTAACCTCCATAATATCCATCTATGTTACAGCACATATCATAACTTTATTCCTGCTTAAGAATGAATAATATTCCCTGTTATATACACATCGTGTTTGTTCACCCATTCATCCATCAATGGACACTTGGGTTGCTCCTACATTTTGGCTTTTAGGAATAATGTTGCTATAAACATGAGTGTTCAAATATCTTTTTGAATCCTTACTTTGAATTCTTTGGGACATATGCCCAAAAGTGAACTTACTGAACAGTATGATAATTGCTATTTTTAAATTTGTGTGTGTGTGTGTGTGTAGCTCTCAATAATGTAAAAGGGTTCCATTTTTTCCATTTTTTTGTCAACATTGTGTGTGTGTGTGTGTGTGTGTGTGTGTGTGTGTGTGTGTGTGTGTGTTATTGGAGATTGAACCCAGGGACATTTTACCTCCAAGCTAAACTCTCAGCTCTTTTTATTTACTGTTTGTTTTGAAACAGGGTCTCACTAGGTTGCTGAGTCTTGCTAAGTTGCAAGGCTGGTCTTGAGCTGGGATCCTCCTGTTTCCGCCTCCCAAATATTGGGCTTACAAACATGTACCACCATCCCCGGCTTATTTTCTATCTCTTAACAATAGTCATTCTAATGAGTGCAAGGTGGTATATCCCAATGTGGCTTTTAGCTTAGTGCTAGGATTGTATGCTAGGTTGTATTCACGTAGGAAAAACGTGTTAAATCAACTATACGTTCTGGTCATATGGTGGGCAATATGCAGGCTGTGTAGCATTGAGTCTATTGCTGTTCTGTGTTTTCATGACAGGTTTAAACAGGAGACTTGCCAGCATCCAATCACCGTGGTCTAGTGAGGATTTCAGAGAAGATGGGCCCTTCTCAAAATCCATCTCAGCCACCCACTCTGTGACCTTGGACACCACCCGTCTCTCTCTCTCTCTGCTCTCACTATTTTTCATCCACTACATTGTGTAAGTAATAACCCCTGTCTGGCACAGCTGGGAGAATAATACTTTCCCCACATATTTATTTATATCCCAGCTTTCTAGTTTTAAATATTTGATGTTTCACATCTTGGTGGCTTGTTTGTATAGTTAAAACTTCATATGCTTTTGTTGACACGGTACCAATGAAAAGAACTGAAAATGTACACACGTCGCTTTCCCTGGTGGCTAAGCTTCAGGAGGTGGTTAATTAAGAGGAGAGGTCCCTGATGTCTGAAAAATGTAACTCCAGAGCCCGATTCCACTGCCAGTAAATGCAGGACTTTGAAAAGTTGCCTACATTTTTTAATTCCTCAGAACCTCAATTTCCCTATCTGTAAAATGGAGATAATAACATTTCCTACACATTTAGGCTATTGTAGGGATTCCATGATAAAATTACATAAGACTTTTACTTATCACATTTATAAAGATATATTAGGTATGCCTAGACTACATTCTAGTTCCAAATTTAGAATGTTAGTGGATCCATGTGAAAGGACCCATTGAAATCCTCATACTATACAGGGGGATTCTAGTTTGAGTATATTTAAGGACACACTAATTAAAAAACAAAACAAAAAATAAACTTTGACCCAGTCTGACCCAATTTATAGCTCTTACCTGGCTGTCCCAGAGTCCAAGATACATGATAACTTTGGATCAAATTAGGTAACCTCTGTGTGGGGTAGACAAGCTCCAGGAACCTGGTCTTCTTTCAGTATATGGTCGAATATTGGAACTCCCTGGCATTGGGCTTTTTTGTGTAGTAGAGGAAGTCAGAAGTTGATTTTGATTAATAACCCCAAACAGAGTTAACCATGGTCTTATTACGAAGGCAACATTTTTGCTCAACCAAAGGCCAACCCCTTCGGAAAGATATAATGAATCGAACACATTCATTTCTCCTTCCCTCGGGGAACATAATGTTTGTCTCGTTCATTCATTTGTTTCACAAACCTTTCTTGAGCACCTGTCTCAGGCACTAAGCGGTATGTCAGAAATACGGAGAAGCAAGACAACCCCAGCGCTCTTGGGGCTCAGAGCACTGACAGTCAGCAGGAAGTGTCGGGAGAATGGGGCTAGCTAACTCAGTCTGAGGGATCGGGGAGGAGACGCTGTCTAGGCTGAAGCTGAAGGATGAGACATTAATAAGGAGAAAGAAAAGGGAGAGAGAGCGTGCCATGCAAGGTGGGCAGAGGACCAGGCACAGAGGCAGAGGCAGAGGCAAGGAGAAGAAGATGGCACACTGCAGACCCCGGGATGTGAGACATGGGAGGTCAACGGCAATATCCAGACCAGGAAGGCGCCTCTGTATCCCGGCAGAGCTCTGAGGCAGACCGTGCATGCTGTGGGGGGTGATGGTGTGTCTTAGGCTGGGAATAGGGAGAGGTGGGAGCCTTCATGGCAATTCTAGGGAGAAGAGGGAGACTAGAGGGAGAGGAAACCAACGATGGCAAAGCCGTGGTAGCAAAAGCAAGATGATTTTTGTTGTTTTGTTTGCTTTTATATTTTTATTGGCTCGTTGTAAGTCATACACCTTAATGGAACACGAGATGCTAGAGGCATAGGTGCACACATCACTCATTGAGCCCCTCCCCAATTCCCACCCCATTCCCTCCCCTCCCTCCTTCTCATGTCTGGTTTAGTGATTGGCTTTGATATGTTTGTGTATGTACATCTTGTACATAAGATTTTGAATGAGACAGTGACCACCAAAAGGAAGAGAAGAAGCTGGATTCAAGAGATAATTTAGAGGCACAATCAGCAGGACTAAATGAGTCATTAGATAAGCCTTTGTAGACTGCTGGTGGGGTAGTCAATTAGCATAAACACTATGAAGATTGGAGATCAGGTCTGCACAGAGGTTCCTCAAAAGACTAGGAATGAACCTTCACATGACCCAGCCACACCATTCCTCATTATCTTTCCAAAAGAATCGAAGTTAGAATACCCTGCATACCCGTGTTTATAGCAACACAATTCACAGCAGTTAAATTATAGAACAAACCTAGGTGTGCCGCAGTAGACAGATGGATAATGAAAATGTGGTACATGCACACAGAGGAATTTTACTCCTCCTTGAAGAAGAATAATATCATCTTGTTTGCAGGAAAATGGATGGAGCTAGAGAACAGAGTCCTACGTGAGACTGGCCACTCCCAGGAACTCAAGGGCCAAATGTTTTCTCTCAATTGTGGAAGCTAGAGAGAAACTAGGCAACAGAGGGGGCTTAAGTCAAATG